>NC_092235.1:10281538-10466538 GCF_036320965.1 Panulirus ornatus | reverse complement strand
GATAACGTTCTTGCTTTCCACACATTCCTCAATGCTCCCAAAACTTTCGCTCCCTCCCCCACCCTGTGACTCACTTCTGCTTCCATGGTTCCATCTGCTGCCAAATCCACTCCCAGATATCTAAAACACTTCACTTCCTCCAGTTTTTCTCCATTCAAACTTAACTCCCGACTGACTTGTCCCTCGAGCCTAGTGAACCTAATAACCTTGCTTTTATTCAGATTTACTCCCAGCTTTCTTCATTCACACACTTTACCAAACTCAGTCACCAATTTCTGCAGTTTCTCACACAAATCAGCCACCAGTGCTGTATCATCAGCGAACAACAACTGACTCACTTCCGAAGCCCTCTCATCCACAACAGATTGCATACTTGCCCCTCTCTCCAAAACTCTTGCATTCACCTCCCTAACAACCCCATCCATAAACAAATTAAACAACCATGGAGACATCACGCACCCCTGCCGCGAACCAACATTCACTGAGAACCAATCACTTTCCTTTCTTCCTGCTCGTACACATGCTTTACATCCTCGATAAAAACTTTTCACTGCTTCTAACAACTTTCCTCCCACACCATATATTCTTAATACCTTCCACAGAGCATCTCTATCAACTATCATATGCCTTCTCCAGATCCATAAATGCTACATACAAATCTATTTGTTTTTCTAAGTATTTCTCACATACATACTTCAAAGTAAACATCTGATCCACACATCCTCTACCACTTCTGAAACCACATTGCTCTTCCCCAGTCTGATGCTCTGTACATGCCTTTACTCAGTCAATACCCTCCCATATGATTTACCAGGAATATTCAACAAACTTACAAATTTTTAATTTGAACACTCGCCTTTATGCCCTTTGCCTTTGTACAATGGCACTATGCATGCATTTCGCCAATCCTCAAGAACTTCAACATGAACCATACATACACTGAATTTCCTTACCAACCAGTCAACAACACAGTCACGCCCTTTTTGATAAATTTCACTGCAATACCATCCAAAAACCAGCGCCTTGCCGGCTTTCATCTTCCGCAATGCTTTTACTACCTCTTCTCTGTTTACCAAACCATTCTCCCTGATTCTCTCACTTTACACACCACCTCGATAAAAACACTCTATATCTGCCACTCTATTGTCAAACACATTCAACATACCTTCAAAATACTCACTCCATCTCCTTCTCATGCATTCCCCGCGTGTCGTAAAGGCGACTAAGGGGTACGAGAGCCTGGGGCTAGAAACCTTCCCCTCCTTGTATTTTAACTTTCTAAAATGGGAGAAAGAGTGACGCGGGGAGTGCTCATCCTCCCCGAAGGCTCGGATTGGGGTATCTAAATGTGTGTGGATGTAACCAAGATGAAAAGAAAGGAGAGATAGGTACTATGTTTGAGGAAAGGAACCTGGATGTTTTGGCTCTGAGTGAAACGAAGCTCAAGGGTAAAGGGGAAGAATGGTTTGGGAATGTTTGGGAGTAAAGTCAGGGGTTAGTGAGAGGACAAGAGCAAGGGAAGGAGTAGCACTACTTCTGAAACAGGAGTGGTGGGAGTATGTGATAGAGTGTAAGAAAGTAAACTCTAGATTGATATGGGTAAAACTGAAATTGGATGGAGAGAGATGGGTGATTATTGGTGCATATGCACCTGGTCATGAGAAGAAAGATCATGAGAGGCAAGTGTTTTGGGAGCAGCTGAGTGATTCTGTTAGCAGCTTTGATGCACGAGACCGGGTTATAGTGATGGGTGATTTGAATGCAAAGGTGAACAATGTGGCAGTTGAGGGTGTAATTGGTGTACATGGGGTTTTCAGTGTTGTAAATGGAATCTGTGAAGCAATCTGGCCACAAAGTGCTTGAGCAAATGGACGTTTGTGGTCATGCATTAGGAAAGTGTTAGTTTCTGATAGCATGCTGACTATGAAACATTATTGTAGTATTGCTGATTGACGAATATATCATGCTATATACCTCCATGCAATAATAATTCTAATTTTTTCCTTACAGTGCCACCGAAGATTATGCCATTTTCTTTCGCCAACAACATTCTAAGTGAAGGGAACCGTGCCTCCCTTACTTGCCAGATCCTAGAGGGAGACCTGCCTGTTACTTTTAGGTGAGATGCACAGCATGCACATATTGACATGATGCATGCACACAAAGCTACCAGTAACATATGTAATGCACTTCTAGTTTATGTACACCCAAAGAGAAAACAGCATTTTGTTTTTAGTAAAATCTCGACCAGAGAATATCAACTACTGGAAGATAAACGGAGTGCAACTGTCAAGGAGCAATATTGTGTTCCCTGAAGTGTGTATAGTATGAAGTATTTGGAAATTGGGCTGTTTTTGATAATTTCAAAACAAATGAGCTAAAACTTAGAGAGAATATGAACTACAATGTAATTTCTTGAATTTTTTTTATTTCTTAAGAAACAGTAAAAGGTTATAGGTCAGTGCCTGATATTGTTTTATATGTGATCCCTCTTTGAAAAACAGAAAAATAAAAAGAAATGGTAAATCACTTTTAATGTTTGCACACACACAGCTTTCACATAATTTTAGGTTTACTTAGAAATAGCTTAAACAGCTTTTTAAAAGACGATCTCAGCGCAGCTCGGGAGGAGATGTCAGAACAGATGAGAAGGACTTGAAATACTACTATGGCCTGTGGCCATGTCTTGGGTCACTCCCTTTTGCATGGCTCACAGGCATCCCATAGTTTATATAACTGTAAAGGGAAAGCCTCGTCAGTGCATTTTCTGACATAGTTAGTTATACTAGTACCACATTCTCTTATGATAAGTGAGTTTTTCGCGAGACTTCCATAATGCAAGGATTTGTTGACAGTAGAAATGTTGTAGTCATTGTTTACTGAGATCGACAAATTCCATCGGTTGAGGAAGCATCTTATTGTTGCATCTTGATATTTTGTGTATGATATTGCTTCAGTCTTTCAGATAAGAACATTAATTTCATATCAATACCTTTTACATCAGCTTAACATTATATGACCATTATAAACCAACCTGAACTCAAGACAATAGTTTGTCTTGACAAACTAAAAGTTCAGGTTTTCTCTCTTCTAAAATCTGATTTAAAAATTATTCTAAATAATGTTATATCATATTGTTCGGTATTTGGCCATAGTGTTAAATGCTTGACTAGCATTATTCATTGGGGCAAACATATTGAAATTTGTTAAATTAGTAGGTAAAAGTGAGGATTCTTCTGCTAGTGCAGGAAGAGGCATATACTTAGTTGGATTTGGAATAGGATACGGTTAGTGCTATTTAAGTACCACAAGAAATTAGAAAAAAATTATCAGACAGCATTACATCATACAAAGACAGGGAAATTATCTTCAATCACATGTGGAATCACATCCAAAGGTATCACTTTTTCCACACTTATTCTTGCCCTTGCACTTTTAGTTTTCTTATTCATATTTGGTACACAACATATCTTTTTCAGCCCTAGTTTTCCATCTTCCTTTGGTTACAGTACTGCTCTAAATGAAATTTTGTTCCCAAGGTACATGAAGGACTGAGAATACTTTTTTCATGACTTAGTGAAGCCATTGATAATTACATATACCTTTCTTAGAATAAATAACAGGGTTTAAGGGTGATAAATGATTGATATTAATACTTTGAGGAAGATTATTGCTTTAATCAACTGTTCATTTAATTTGTTTGATGCGGATTATTGATTATTTTGGTAATTCCATTATGTAATTTTGATAATAGTTGATATGATATGGTCTAAAACAGGATAAGTCTTTTATTAATGTTTTTAAGGAGCACAAAATATTTCTTTTCAGATACTATCATACGTGATGTTTGTTATTTTATATGAAGTCAGACACTATCGGCTTTGACTAAAGATTAAGCATTTTAAGATTATGTGGTATGAGAAAGGTGGAAGGTGGGCAGATTAGAAAGGGTAGTGGTGGGATGAAGAAGTAACATTGATAGTGAAAAAGAATATAGACACGTTTGGGCGATATTTGCAGGGAAATAGTGCAAATGACTGAGAAATGTATAAAAGAAAGCGGCAAGAGGTCAAGAGAAAGGTGCAAGAGTTGAAAAAGAGGGCAAATGAGAGTTGGGGTGAAAGAGTATCACTGATTTTTTAAGGAGAATAAAAAGATATTTTGGGAGGAGGTAAATAACGTGCGTAAGACAAGAGAACAAATGGGAATAACGTTGAAGGGAGCAAGTGATAACAGATAGTGATGGAGTGAGAAGGAGATGGAGTGAGTATTTTGAAGGTTTGTTGAATGTGTTTGATGATAGAGTGGCAGATATAGGGTGTTTTGGTCGAGGTGGTGTGCAAAGTGAGAGGGTTAGGGAAAATGATTTGGTAAACAGAGAAGAGGTAGTAAAAGCTTTGCGGAAGATGAAAGCCGGCAAGGCAGCGGGTTTGGATGGTATTGCAGTGGAATCTATTGAATAAGGGGGTGACTGTGTTGAGTGGTTGGTAAGGTTATTCAGTGTATGTATGGACCATGTTGAAGTGCCTGAGGATTGGTGGAATGCATGCATAGTACCATTGTACAAAGGCAAAGGGGATAAGAGTGAGTGCTCAAATTACAGAGGTATAAGTTTGTTGAGTATTCCTGGGAAATTATATGGGAGAGTATTGATTGAGAGGGTGAAGGCATGTACAGAGCATCAGATTGGGGAAGAGCATTGTGGTTTCAGAAGTGGTAGAGGATGTGTGGATCAGGTGTTTGCTTTGAAGAATGTGAGAAATACTTTGAAAAACAAATGGATTTGTTTGTAGCATTTATGGATCTGGAGAACCCATATGGTAGAGATGTAGAGATGCTCTATAGAAGGTTTTAAGAGAATATGGTGTGAGCGGTAAGTTGCTAGAAGCAGTGAAAAGTTTTTACCAAGGATGTAAGGCATGTGTGCGAGTAGGAAGAGAGGAGAGTGATTGGTTCCCTGTGAATGTCGGCTTGCAGCAGGGGTGTGTGATGTCCCCATGGTTGTTTAATTTGTTTATAGACGGGGTGGTTAGGGAGGTGAATGCAAGAGTTTTGGAGAGAGGGGCAAGTATGCAGTCTGTTGTGGATGTGAAGGCTTAAGAAGTAAGTCAGTTGTTTGCCGTTGATACAGCACTGGTGGCTGATTCTTGTGAGAAACTGCAGAGGCTGGGGACTGACTTTGGGAAAGTGTGTGATAGGAGAAAGTTGAGAGTAAATGTGAATAACGGTAAGGTTATTAGGTTCAGTAGGGTAGAGGGACAAGTAAATTGCGATATAAGTTTGAATGAAGAAAAAATGGAGGAAGTGAAGTATTTTAGATATCTGGGAGTGGACGTAGCAGCGGATGGAACCATAGAAGCGAAAGTGAGTCAGGGGGTGGGAGAGGGGGCGAAGGTTCTAGGAGCGTTGAAGAATGTGTGGGAAGAGAAACCGTTATTTCAGAGAGCGAAAATGGGTATGTTTGAAGGAGTAGTGGTTCCAACAATGTTATATGGTTGGGAGGCATGGGCTATAGATAGGGTTGTACGGAGGAGGGTGAATGTGTTGGAAATGAAGTATTTGACGACAGTATGTGGTGGGAGATTGTTTGATCGAGTTAGTAATGTAAGGGTAGGAGAGATGTGTGGAAAGAAAGAGTATGGTTGAGAAAACAGAAGAGGGTGTGTTGAAATGGTTTGGACATATGGAGAGAATGAATGAGGAAAGATTGACAAAGAGGAGGGAACAAGGAGAAGTGGGAAACCAAATTGAAGATGGAATGGTGGAGCGATTTTGAGCGATTGGGGCCTGAACATACAGGAGGGTGAGAGGAGTGTAAGGAATAGATTGGTTTGGAATGATGTGGTATCCTGGATCGATGTGTTGTCAGTGGACTGATCCAGGGCATGTGAAGCGTCTGGGGTAAACCATGGGAAGGTCTGTGGGGCCTGGATGTGGATAGGGAGCTGTGGTTTCGGTGCATTATTACACGACAACTAGAGACTGAGTGTGAATGAAATGGGCCTTATTATCTGTATTCCTGGCGCTACCTCGCTGAAACAAGGGATAGCGATGCTATTTTCCTGTGGGGCAGTGTAGCGACAGCAATGGATGAAGGCAAGCGAGTATGAATATGTACATGTGTATGTATGTAATGTCAGCATTTATGTATGTGTATGTTGATATGCATATGTATGTGGGCATTTATTGTACATGTATGTGTATATGAGTGGATGGGCCATTCTTCGTCTGTTTCCAGGCAATACCTCGCTGATGCGGGAAACAGCGATTATGTATAATGATAAGTAATAAAACATTGTGTATATTAGCAAAGGATAAAACTGGCGTAGATTACATGTCTATATTGTCTTTTTGTAAATTTTTCATTATCAACTATTATATAAATGATAGAAAAGATGACTTGGAAAAGCTCAAGATGAAATCTGATGTATTTACATTAGTAATGTTGATGTAAGGTGTTACAAAATTTACCAGTTTTTGCAAATGTAAACAAATAAAAAACTGTTAGGTTATATTGAAATTACAGAACCCATTCCACTAGTTTATCACCTTTATGTACGAGCTGACTTATATTTTGTATTACACAGCAGATACTTTTTTAAGTATAAGTTTGTTGCATGAATGTCACTGCAGATGTGTGCTAACATTATGCAAGCTGGTCCTTCACAGGTGGGAGAAAGATGGGGGTCCAGTACCAATCTATGATGGCATTACAACACGCTTACTGGATGACTACCAGACTCAGTTGGTTATTGATCGCATTTCTTCACGTCATAATGGCGAGTACACTTGCCTCGCCTCAAATGCTGCTGCTACTAGGCAGTACACTGCCAAGCTCACAGTAAATGGTTAGTATCAGATGCTTTTATAGGAGTCAAAAGGCTTTTGGAAGTGTGGAAATGGGGGATAGATTATACAGAGAGGAACCAGTCCAATACAGAAAATTTCATAAACTTTTTGGAATTTTTGGTGTCTTGGATGCAATAGAAAGTTTAGAGATATCCAGTATATGTTACAGTTTAGAGATATCCAGTATATGTTACAGTTTAGAGATATCCAGTATATGTTACAGTTTAGAGATATCCAGTATATGTTACAGTTTAGAGATATCCAGTATATGTTACAGTTTAGAGATATCCAGTATATGTTACAGTTTAGAGATATCCAGTATATGTTACAGTTTAGAGATATCCAGTATATCCAGATGCAAATAGCCACATTTTAATCCTGTGATGCAGTGGCTTGCCAAAATTGCATTGAGTAGTTAATGGCAAACAAACAGCCATTTCTTAACAGCAGAAACCAAAGTAATGCTTTTTAAATAGGGGAAAAACAGCATTGCAACATAGAGTTCATTTTGTTAGATAAGTTTATAGAGTTAGAACTGCTCACATGTGTTTAAGTATTGTGGGATTTTAAAGATGAATTGTATAGTAACAAGAGGAAAGGATAGTGTGTCCAGCAGTTTAATCATAGAGCCATTAAATGGTATAGCAAAGTTGCAAGGAATTCCAGAAAAGAGAAATAGGAAGAAATTTGTCTTCAGAAGCATCAAACTTGACTGTTTGCTTCTCAAGGAAATCCTCTCCAAATTAGAGTTTGTAATGGTAGTTTAGATGAGAATGCATAGATTAAGAATAAAATGGAGCGGATTTGAAAGAAAAGAAAAGCCCAGATGAATGACCCGTTTATGGGTGCGTTTGGATATTTGTTGAAGAAAGGAAGTTGCGATGAAAAAGAAGTGGCGTATATTATAATTGACAAGAAAGAAGTGTGAGAAACCCTGCTGTTTCTAGGGAAAGAGAGGGGTGGTTGATCTATCAAAAATGCTGGAGATAGACTAATCAGAGAAGGAAGCTTGATAAGAGAAAACACAGCAAGGAAGGAAAGCTAAAATTGGGTAGCTTAGTAATCAAAGCCTTTGTGCCACACCCTTTCATAGGCTGTCAAGATGTCAGGGGCCACATCACAAATTCTCAAAAGTCTTTCATCAAGGATATCCAGGTAGCATATGAATGGAAAAACCAGTAAATAATGCCTTGCAAGAGCCATGCTCATAAATAATCAGACTGTAAGATTCAGGATACATAGGGAAACGGGAGTTAAGGATAGGTTCAAAGACTTTTGAGATAAGACTAGTTAAAGCAATGAGAACATGGAAAGATGGTCACTTCCTTGGAAATAGGTTATATCTCTCCATGTCTTCAAGAACAGAAAGTTTTCGATCTTAAAACGAAATGAAACATATATAAGCAAGTGCAGTCTCACTGAAGCACAAGGGGAGTTAGCACTAAGTCAATGCACTAAGTTTGTTTACACAGAGACAGACAGGTAGTGGTACTGTGTTCAGCAGTTTGATATAGAGCCACTAAAACATATGAGAAAGTTTGAGAAATTTCAGAAAAGAGAAATAGATAGAATATGGGCTTCAGAAGCATTCAACTTGACTAAATTGTGTCTGCTTCTATCCTCTCCAACACATTACGTCTATCCATTCCTGCAACATTAACATCTTCCATACTTTCATCATGGACAGAAGCATTGCCTAAGGAGGCAGTAACCTGTTTTCACGCATGTTATGAGAGATCATGAGCTACACGGCAGTAAACTTTGAAATGAATATCATCTAATGTGTTTATATATCTGACAAAGTTTGATGTACAACTTTTGGATAAGGGAAATTACTGTTGAAAGATGAACTGATGAAAGTGTATCGTAGAGTAGTTTCATCTTTTTACAAGTAGAAAACCAGTGACCGAATAATTATAGGTTTACTTCTTGTGTACATAAGTAAAACTTGCCTATTTCTTCTAATTAAAGAGGATTTCAGAGATATCATTTCCATTTTGGCTTCCTTATGTATTATTTTTCCTGAACTATTTTGCAGTAAGTTTGTTAAACCAACCAGTCTACCAATTTATGGTAAATCTGTACAGGTTGAGTATCCCTTATCCCAAATGCCTGGGATCAGGGGTGTCTCGAATTTTGGGATATTTGCATATACATAATGAGATATCTTGGGGATGTGACCTAATTCTGGAGGTCATATATACAATATTTTTGATAATTTTGTGCCTGAAACAAAGTTTGTGTAACACTGAACCATCAGAAAGTTAAATTGTCACAACCTTAGTAAGTAGCCATGTGGTCAATGTGTGGTTGCTTGGCATCATCTTCATTTCTGATTCTGAATGTATATGTTATTGATAACCAATCATTTTGTTATATGTATTTACAAGGAAAATATGAAATATTAATGAAATGAAAAAATAATGTGTTTAGGATAAGTAAGCAGCACAGTAGCATCAGCAGTTAGATAACAAACAACTGCAGGTTCTCGGTTTCCACCTATAATCCTGTGTTTAGATTAAAAGATTACAATACACTATTACAATACATTGTATTACAGTACATTGTACTTTATCTTTTAGGTTTTATATGAGATCTAAACACAAATATGCATTTGATTTACAATAACTACAGATAGCTGTAATATAATGAAGACATATTGTCAGAAACATTTCAAGGCAGTAATGTTACACTGATAATTCCGGCCCAGGCCAGCCAGCTGTGTGTGTGTGTGTGTGTGTGTGTGTGTGTGTGTGTGTGTATGTGTGTGACCCTTAAGTAGTGCAGCGATGTTTAAACTAGCTACATGTGACCCAGCAGCGCCACATGACTGAACAAGCGAGTTGAGTGTGAGAAGCGTCGGCCTTGTAATGTATCATATGGCAAGAATGTGGAGCACATGAGTAATACCTCGCCCATACCGATCTTTACATGAGTAATACCTCGCCCATATCGATCTTTACATGAGTAATACCTCGCACATATCGATCTTTACATGAGTAATACCTCGCCATTTCGATCTTTACTTGAGTAATACCTCGCACATACCGATCTTTACATGAGTAATACCTCGCCCATATCGATCTTTACATGAGTAATACCTCGCACATACCGATCTTTACATGAGTAATACCTCGCCCATATCGATCTTTACATGAGTAATACCTCGCCCATATCGATCTTTACATGAGTAATACCTCGCACATATCGATCTTTACATGAGTAATACCTCGCCCATATCGATCTTTACATGAGTAATACCTCGCCCATATCGATCTTTACATGAGTAATACCTCGCACATATCGATCTTTACATGAGTAATACCTCGCACATACCGATCTTTACATGAGTAATACCTCGCCCATATCGATCTTTACATGAGTAATACCTCGCACATATCGATCTTTACATGAGTAATACCTCGCCCATACGATCTTTACATGAGTAATACCTCGCACATATCGATCTTTACATGAGTAATACCTCGCCCATATCGATCTTTACATGAGTAATACCTCGCACATATCGATCTTTACATGAGTAATACCTCGCCCATATCGATCTTTACATGAGTAATACCTCGCACATATCGATCTTTACATGAGTAATACCTCGCACATATCGATCTTTACATGAGTAATACCTCGCACATACCGATCTTTACATGAGTAATACCTCGCACATATCGATCTTTACATGAGTAATACCTCGCCCATATCGATCTTTACATGAGTAATACCTCGCACATATCGATCTTTACATGAGTAATACCTCGCACATATCGATCTTTACATGAGTAATACCTCGCACATATCGATCTTTACATGAGTAATACCTCGCACATATCGATCTTTACATGAGTAATACCTCGCACATATCGATCTTTACATGAGTAATACCTCGCACATACCGATCTTTACATGAGTAATACCTCGCACATATCGATCTTTACATGAGTAATACCTCGCACATATCGATCTTTACATGAGTAATACCTCGCACATACCGATCTTTACATGAGTAATACCTCGCACATATCGATCTTTACATGAGTAATACCTCGCACATATCGATCTTTACATGAGTAATACCTCGCACATATCGATCTTTACATGAGTAATACCTCGCACATATCGATCTTTACATGAGTAATACCTCGCACATACCGATCTTTACATGAGTAATACCTCGCACATATCGATCTTTACATGAGTAATACCTCGCACATATCGATCTTTACATGAGTAATACCTCGCACATATCGATCTTTACATGAGTAATACCTCGCACATACCGATCTTTACATGAGTAATACCTCGCACATATCGATCTTTACATGAGTAATACCTCGCACATATCGATCTTTACATGAGTAATACCTCGCACATACCGATCTTTACATGAGTAATACCTCGCACATATCGATCTTTACATGAGTAATACCTCGCACATATCGATCTTTACATGAGTAATACCTCGCACATACCGATCTTTACATGAGTAATACCTCGCACATATCGATCTTTACATGAGTAATACCTCGCACATACCGATCTTTACATGAGTAATACCTCGCACATATCGATCTTTACATGAGTAATACCTCGCACATATCGATCTTTACATGAGTAATACCTCGCACATACCGATCTTTACATGAGTAATACCTCGCACATATCGATCTTTACATGAGTAATACCTCGCACATACCGATCTTTACATGAGTAATACCTCGCACATATCGATCTTTACATGAGTAATACCTCGCACATATCGATCTTTACATGAGTAATACCTCGCACATACCGATCTTTACATGAGTAATACCTCGCACATATCGATCTTTACATGAGTAATACCTCGCACATACCGATCTTTACATGAGTAATACCTCGCACATATCGATCTTTACATGAGTAATACCTCGCACATATCGATCTTTACATGAGTAATACCTCGCACATATCGATCTTTACATGAGTAATACCTCGCACATATCGATCTTTACATGAGTAATACCTCGCACATACCGATCTTTACATGAGTAATACCTCGCACATATCGATCTTTACATGAGTTATACCTCGCACATATCGATCTTTACATGAGTAATACCTCGCACATACCGATCTTTACATGAGTAATACCTCGCACATACCGATCTTTACATGAGTAATACCTCGCACATATCGATCTTTACATGAGTAATACCTCGTACATATCGATCTTTACATGAGTAATACCTCGCACATACCGATCTTTACATGAGTAATACCTCGCACATATCGATCTTTACATGAGTAATACCTCGCACATACCGATCTTTACATGAGTAATACCTCGCACATATCGATCTTTACATGAGTAATACCTCGCACATATCGATCTTTACATGAGTAATACCTCGCACATATCGATCTTTACATGAGTAATACCTCGCACATATCGATCTTTACATGAGTAATACCTCGCACATATCGATCTTTACATGAGTAATACCTCGCACATATCGATCTTTACAGGAAGACAGACTGACAACAGGAGGCCTGATTGGCACATGAATAGGTTGTCTGTTTGAAAGAAAAAAGAAAAAAGGTTTTAACTTGAAATTGTAAATCCGCTCAGCAGTTTTTGAAGTTATCACCGACTTCCCGCTGCTACACATGTGCCTTTTATTTTCCCGTTAACGCTGTCGTTTATACACTTTATTTCTGGCGTTTTGCTCAGAGTATACCTGAATTTATGAAGTATTTGTCTAAACGACTATTAAAGGTATTTATAGTCTTAGCATTCACTACATCTGATGGTAACTTATATCAGTGTTCAACACATACATAGGAAAGGAAGCTTTTCCCTCGTCCGTACTACATCTTCTAGCTTGGAGTTTTACCTTTTGTCTTGGTAACCGTATTTTCTTGCATTACGAAAAGATGTTCGTGACCTACTTAATCGAACTTGTTCAGAATTTTGAACACTTGGATTAAATCTCCACGAAGTCTACATTTTTACGAGAAAAGAGATCCAATCGTTTTAGCCTCTGTGTATGCCAGATTTCTAAGGGATGGCATCAATTTTGTTGTGCGTCTTTGTACTTGCTCTAATTTTTCCTCGTCTATTTTATAGTTTGGGAACCAAAAGTGGACTACATATTCAAGGTGTGGTGTTACTAGATAATTAGAAACTGTGAGAATTGTTTCTGGTGTCTTGTAATATATGTTCCTGGCGATGACACCTAACATTTGGTTGCCTTTTTTACTTACTGCTTGACACTGTTTAGTGTATTTTAAACTGTTGCTAGTGATAACTCAAAGGTTCTTTTCTTCATTTACTGTAGTTTGTAGTTTTAATGTATATTCTTGTCTGCAAAGTGCATAACTTTACACTTGTCTACATTAAACTTCATTTGCCATCTGTCTGACCACTCTGCTAGTAAGTTAAGATCTCTGAATCATTTCTCAGTCCCGCTTGTTTACATCTCTACCTCCTAGTTTCGTATCATCAGCAAATTTGGAGAGCTTAGATATGAGACCGAGTTCTAAGTCATTAATGTATATAATGAAAAGACATGGTCCTAGGACCGACCCCTGTGGCACACCACTCGTTACGTCTAGCCAATGTGAGGCTTGGCCATGTAATACTACAGTGGCTGTTTTCCTCCAGTAAGCCCGTCTGATCCATGTCCAGATCTTCACCCATTCCGTGTTGTGCTTTGACTTTATGTAAACGTCTCTTGTGAGCTACTTTATCGAAAGACTTTTGGAAATCTAATTATACTACATAAAACGGTACTTTTTCGTCCCAGATAATTTTGTGTTCTAGAAACATAAACATTTTTCCTCGTTTTATTTTCCATCATTTGAGCTAATACTGACGTAAGGCTAATTGGGCGGTAGTTCAAGGCACATGATATGTCTTTATATATTGGAGTAACATTTGCTAGTGTTGAGTCAGTTGGCACCTGACCGTCAATAAGATAGAGATTTATTATATATTTTTGTTATAGGGTATGTCGGCTGTCTCCTGACCTCCTCTACAAATCTTGCAGCTAAGTTATCTGGGCCGTTGAATTTGTTAGTATTTAATTGGTCCAGGTATTGAAGTATTTCTCTAACCTTCAACTCATCTTCATCAGATCCTGGAAACATTTTCATTGGTTGTGGTATTGGAAATGTTTCTTCAGTTGTCAATACGAAGTTAAAAGAATACTTCAATATGGTAGTCATTTCGTTGTCGTCAGTAGTTAGTGTGTCATGTTCATATCATAATGGTCCTATATCTTCTTTTACTGTCTTCCTCTTTCTTATATATTTGAAGAATTCTTTGGGATAATTCTTAACTTTCACGAATATTCATATTTTCTTCCTGGTGTTTACTCTGTCTTATGACCCTCTCACGCTCTATTCGGATTTTGATTAATTTCTGCTAATTTTCATCAGTTCCCATTTTATTTGAATTTCTTATATATTTTCTTCTTTTAGCCAATTATTTTTCTCTTCTCCTATTGATCCATGATGGTTTTGAAACACTGCAGGTTTTCTTCGTAATTCGTGAAATTTGTTTATTTTCCATCTTGCGTAGCGTGTTGGGAGAATTATTGCACATGACTGCGTAAACGTCAACAAGTTATGTACAATTGGTATCGTAAATTTATTGTCTAATATTTTCAAAATCTTTGGTCTGTAATCTGGGAACAAGAGTTTGTTGTCATTTATTTTATAATCTAAATTTAATGTGATATAATCAAAGTGTGGTCGTCTACTTCACAAGAGTTGATTAAGTTTGTGTCACTGGTGAGGACAAGGTCAAGTGATCTTACCTCTAATTGTTGTTAATTAACTGTTCCAGAAAAGCGTCGTCAGTTAGTCTCGTTCCCTCTTGATCACCTGTTAACATTTTCCACTGTATGTTGGCATTGTTGGTTATAACGTCTTCACTGTTTATTATTTGTCGGTAATGTTCATATGAAGAGAGTCGTGTGTGTGTGTGTGTGTCTACTTTGCTTATCTTAATACACTTAGATAAGGTAGATAAAAACTCTACCATCTACCCTGCACAAGTGATCTTTCGTAAATAGTTTGTATCCGGATATTGTTCATTCGGTCATTAAGTGTTGATTGTCCTGACCCACGTTTCTGAGATTGCAGTAATGTTCTATATTTCAGTAATGCATAGGATGTAAGTTCATCATAAGATACAAGTTCATGATAAGATATAAGTTCATCACTTTTGTCTGTATCAAACTTATTTTTCTTGATGGAGTTGATTTTTGGAGTTAATTTGTCATTTGTACTGAGGGTATGTGTGTATTTGTATTATCACTGTTAATGAGTGTAGCAGTGGGAGAGAGACGGTTCTCCATCTGTTTTGTGTTCAACACCTTACTCTGACCCTCCCCACACTGGCCATGCTCATGTTACCTGACACTTGACCTGTAGCTGTGCTAACCCGCTACTTGTACCACCACAGTTGACCCCAACTGACCCTACTTGACCTTTCTTTGCTCATTCCTCTGCCTGTCAGGTTACTCCGCTACGATCCCTCCCGCCAAGCTCCCATCCATCCTGTCCCACTACCATGATAATGGTCACACTGCACCTCTACCACAACCATGATAGTGGCCACACTGCACCTCTACCACTACCATGATAGTGGTCACACTGCACCTCTACCACTACCATGATAATGGTCACACTGCACCTCTACCACAACCATGATAGTGGCCACACTGCACCTCTACCACAACCATGATAGTGGTCACACTGCACCTCTACCACAACCATGATAGTGGCCACACTGCACCTCTACCACTACCATGATAGTGGTCACACTGCACCTCTACCACTACCATGATAGTGGTCACACTGCACCTCTACCACTACCATGATAGTGGTCACACTGCACCTCTACCACTACCATGATAGTGGTCACACTGCACCTCTACCACAACCATGATAGTGGTCACACTGCACCTCTACCACTACCATGATAGTGGTCACACTGCACCTCTACCACTACCATGATAGTGGTCACACTGCACCTCTACCACTACCATGATAGTGGTCACACTGCACCTCTACCACTACCATGATAGTGGTCACACTGCACCTCTACCACTACCATGATAGTGGTCACACTGCACCTCTACCACTACCATGATAGTGGTCACACTGCACCTCTACCACTACCATGATAGTGGTCACACTGCACCTCTACCACTACCATGATAGTGGTCACACTGCACCTCTACCACTACCATGATAGTGGTCACACTGCACCTCTACCACAACCATGATAGTGGCCACACTGCACCTCTACCACTACCATGATAGTGGCCACACTGCACCTCTACCACTACCATGATAGTGGTCACACTGCACCTCTACCACTACCTTGATAATGGTCACACTGCACCTCTACCATTACCATGACAGTGGTCACACTGCACCTCTACCACTACCATGATAGTGTTCACACTGTACCACTACCATGATAGTAGTCACATTGCACCTCTACCACTACCATGATAGTCGTCACACTACACCTCTACCACTACCATGATAGTGGTCACACTGCACCTCTACCACTACCATGATAGTGGTCACACTGTACCTGTACCACAACCATGATTGTGGTCACACTGCACCTCTACCACTACCATGATAATGGTCACACTGCACCTCTACCACTACCATGACAGTGGTCACAATGCACCTCTGCCACAACCATGATAGTGGCCACACTGCACCTCTACCACTACCATGATAGTGGTCACAATGCACCTCTACCACTACCATGACAGTCGCCACACTGCACCTTTACCACTAACATGATAGTTGTCACACTGCACCTCTACCACAACCATGATAGTGGCCACACTGCACCTCTACCACTACCATGATAGTGGCCACACTGCACCTCTACTACTACCATGATAGTGGTCACACTGCACCTCTACCACTACCATGATAATGGTCACACTGCACCTCTACCACTACCATGGCAGTGGTCGCACTGCACCTCTACCACTACCATGATAGTGGTCACACTGCACCTCTACCACTACCATGATAGTGGTCACACTGCACCTCTACCACTACCATGAGAGTGGCCACACTGCACCTCTACCACTACCATGATAGTGGTCACAATGCACCTCTACCACTACCATAATAATAGTCACACTGCACCTCTACAACCACCATGATAGTGGTCACACTGCACCTCTACCACTACCATAATAATGGTCACACTGCACCTCTACCACTACCATGATAGTGGTCACACTGCACCTCTACCACTACCATAATAATGGTCACACTGCACTTCTACCACCACCATGATAGTGGTCACACTGCACCTCTACCACTACCATGATAGTGGTCACACTGCACCTCTACCACTACCATGATAGTGGTCACACTGCACTTCTACCACCACCATGATAGTGGTCACACTGCACCTCTACCACTACCATGATAGTGGTCACACTGCACCTCTTGTTCCTTAGATTCCATTCACACTCAGATACCCCCGCACCGACCCCCTTCCATCTCAGCTACCTCTGCACTCTCCTAGTTCCTTCGTTAGCTAGACCGTGGTTTGCTGTTCTAGATAGTTTATCATCCAGTACTCTGCCAAGGCGGGCTTTCCTTGTTCCATTTAAGTGAAGACTATCCCAAGTACACGAATCTATCATGGCTAAAATGGTCCCAGAGGTCTATACTAACCACACTATCCTCCTCCCTACAGAAAACTTCTGCTTATCCCCAGCATTCTACTGAGAGAACAGGAATCCACGTCATACCTTGGCAGTAATCCCCATATGTTAAACTTCCTACGACTTTCCTTGAACTTTTTAATAAGCTCCCTATAGTTCGCTACTTTTTCTTCTGATACACCATTAACTGTATTGTTCGTACCCACCTGAACAACAGAAATCACATCCTTGGGATTGTTTGAGACGATGTCGTCAAACTTATCTAGGACGTGTTCTATCTTAGCACCTGCATAACACAATGTCTTCCCATTTCTACTCTTGGCACACACCTCCTGGTCCTGATGTCTGACTATATAGAGTGAGTCGCCGAGCAGGATGATGCTCATGTATTTGATCATGTGGTACGCTAAACCTACTGTGTGCGTGTGTGTGTGTGTGTGTGTGTGTGTGTGGAGGCTTCGTTACGATGTTCACTAATGCGGCGACAAGTTTTCTTCGCAGGTTGGAAGGAGGAAGTATCTTCCATCTTCGTCTCGACGGTGTCTATCCTTTTTTCTAAGCTATCTACACTAGATAATGTACCTATGTCTGCTTCCTGTATCGCAACCGCTTTGGCCGCCAAGAAACCAGCTTCCTCTTCCCACCCTTTCATTCTAACATTTAGTTTCTCCAAGGCTTCGCTGGCTTTCGTAACGTCTACAGAAAGCCTATATGTTGCAGAACAAACAAGATGTATAATCGCCATCTTCTCTGAAAAGTCAGTCCCTGGTGAACTTCCAATGGCATCTAGGGCAGGCAATTCGAGAAGCACTAAGATTCAAACTATTTCATTTAAGGAATTGAACTATGAGTCAAGTGGGTCACTAAGCAGCATACAAATAGACCTGCTTGAAACTGGGTGGACGAGGCATCACCAGAGCATGTCTAACCAAGACAAGGGTTGGTGGGTTGCTCACTGGGTGGACGAGGCATCACCAGAGCATGTCTAACCAAGACAAGGGTTGGTGGGCTGCTCACTGGGTGGACGAGGCATCACCAGAGCATGTCTAACCAAGACAAGGGTTGGTGGGTTGCTCACTGGGTGGACGAGGCATCACCAGAGCATGTCTAACCAAGACAAGGGTTGGTGGGTTGCTCACTGGGTGGACGAGGCATCACCAGAGCATGTCTAACCAAGACAAGGGTTGGTGGGTTGCTCACTGGGTGGACGAGGCATCACCAGAGCATGTCTAACCAAGACAAGGGTTGGTGGGTTGCTCACTGGGTGGACGAGGCATCACCAGAGCATGTCTAACCAAGACAAGGGTTGGTGGGTTGCTCACTGGGTGGACGAGGCATCACCAGAGCATGTCTAACCAAGACAAGGGTTGGTGGGTTGCTCACTGGGTGGACGAGGCATCACCAGAGCATGTCTAACCAAGATAAGGGTTGGTGGGTTGCTCACTGGGTGGACGAGGCATCACCAGAGCATGTCTAACCAAGACAAGGGTTGGTGGGCTGCTCACTGGGTGGACGAGGCATCACCAGAGCATGTCTAACCAAGACAAGGGTTGGTGGGTTGCTCACTGGGTGGACGAGGCATCACCAGAGCATGTCTAACCAAGACAAGGGTTGGTGGGTTGCTCACTGGGTGGACGAGGCATCACCAGAGCATGTCTAACCAAGACAAGGGTTGGTGGGTTGCTCACTGGGTGGACGAGGCATCACCAGAGCATGTCTAACCAAGATAAGGGTTGGTGGGTTGCTCACTGGGTGGACGAGGCATCACCAGAGCATGTCTAACCAAGACAAGGGTTGGTGGGCTGCTCACTGGGTGGACGAGGCATCACCAGAGCATGTCTAACCAAGACAAGGGTTGGTGGGTTGGTCATTGTTAATTACAGAGACTGGACGAGGCTGTGGTCAAACGTCCACAGTGGTCCAAGTTGGTAATCTAAAATGGTCCGAGTTGGACCTACATCACTCAAACATGGCATTTTGGTGGAAATTAAAATCAAATTTCACTAACCAACAAAATTTTGATCTCTGCTTACACAAGAAGATAAATGCAGCAACAAATACTAGAACTACATATGGCCTGAGAAACTTGAGAGGGAGGGAACATCACAGTTGACATAATCATAAAAGGAACATCACAGTTGACATCATCATGAGAAGGAACATCATTGTTGACATCATCATGAAAAGGAACATCACTGTTGACGTCATCATGAGAAGGAACATCACTGTTGACATCATCATGAGAAGGAACATCACTGTTGACATCATCATGAGAAGGAACATCATTGTTGACATCATCATGAGAAGGAACATCACTGTTGACATCATCATGAGAAGGAACATCACTGTTGACATCATCATGAGAAGGAACATCACTTGACATCATCATGAGAAGGAACATCACTGTTGACTCATCATGAGAAGGAACATCACAGTTGACATCATCATGAGAAGGAACATCACTGTTGACATCATCATGAGAAGGAACATCACAGTTGACATCATCATGAGAAGGAACATAAAAAAAAAAAAAAAAAAAAAAAAAAAAAAAAAAAAAAAAAAAAAAAAAAAAAAAAAAAAAAAAAAAAAAAAAAAAAAAAAAAAAAAAAAAAAAAAAAAAAAAAAAAAAAAAAAAAAAAAAAAAAAAAAAAAAAAATTTTTTTTTTTTTTTTTTTTTTTTTTTTTTTTTTTTTTTTTTTTTTTTTTTTTTTTTTTTTTTTTTTTTTTTTTTTTTTTTTTTTTTTTTTTTTTTTTTTTGAGAAGGAACATCACTGTTGACATCATCATGAGAAGGAACATCACTGTTGACATCATCATGAGAAGGAACATCACTGTTGACATCATCATGAGAAGGAACATCACAGTTGACATCATCATGAGAAGGAACATCACTGTTGACATCATCATGAGAAGGAACATCACAGTTGACATCATCATGAGAAGGAACATCACTGTTGACATCATCATGAGAAGGAACATCACTGTTGACATCATCATGAGAAGGAACATCACTGTTGACATCATCATGAGAAGGAACATCACTGTTGACATCATCATGAGAAGGAACATCACTGTTGACATCATCATGAGAAGGAACATCACTGTTGACATCATCATGAGAAGGAACATCACTGTTGACATCATCATGAGAAGGAACATCACTGTTGACATCATCATGAGAAGGAACATCACTGTTGACATCATCATGAGAAGGAACATCACTGTTGACATCATCATGAGAAGGAACATCACTGTTGACATCATCATGAGAAGGAACATCACTGTTGACATCATCATGAGAAGCATCACTGTTGACATCATCATGAGAAGGAACATCACTGTTGACATCATCATGAGAAGGAACATCACAGTTGACATCATCATGAGAAGGAACATCACTGTTGACATCATCATGAGAAGGAACATCACTGTTGACATCATCATGAGAAGGAACATCACTGTTGACATCATCATGAGAAGGAACATCACTGTTGACATCATCATGAGAAGGAACATCACTGTTGACATCATCATGAGAAGGAACATCACTGTTGACATCATCATGAGAAGGAACATCACTGTTGACATCATCATGAGAAGGAACATCACTGTTGACATCATCATGAGAAGGAACATCACTGTTGACATCATCATGAGAAGGAACATCACTGTTGACATCATCATGAGAAGGAACATCACTGTTGACATCATCATGAGAAGGAACATCACTGTTGACATCATCATGAGAAGGAACATCACTGTTGACATCATCATGAGAAGGAACATCACTGTTGACATCATCATGAGAAGGAACATCACTGTTGACATCATCATGAGAAGGAACATCACAGTTGACATCATCATGAGAAGGAACATCACTGTTGACATCATCATGAGAAGGAACATCACTGTTGACATCATCATGAGAAGGAACATCACTGTTGACATCATCATGAGAAGGAACATCACTGTTGACATCATCATGAGAAGGAACATCACAGTTGACATCATCATGAGAAGGAACATCACAGTTGACATCATCATGAGAAGGAACATCACTGTTGACATCATCATGAGAAGGAACATCACTGTTGACATCATCATGAGAAGGAACATCACTGTTGACATCATCATGAGAAGGAACATCACTGTTGACATCATCATGAGAAGGAACATCACTGTTGACATCATCATGAGAAGGAACATCACTGTTGACATCATCATGAGAAGGAACATCACTGTTGACATCATCATGAGAAGGAACATCACTGTTGACATCATCATGAGAAGGAACATCACAGTTGACATCATCATGAGAAGGAACATCACTGTTGACATCATCATGAGAAGGAACATCACTGTTGACATCATCAGAAGGAACATCACTGTTGACATCATCCTTAGAAGGAACTTCACTGTTGACATCATCATGAGAAGGAAAGTCACAGTTGACATCGTCATGAGAAGGAACATCACTGTTGTCATCATCATGAGAAGGAACATCACTGTTGACATCATCATGAGAAGGAACATCACAGCTGAATCATCATGAGAAGGAACATCACTGTTGACATCATCATGAGAGGGAACATCACTGTTGACATCATCATGAGATGGAACATCACAGTTGACATCATGAGAAGGAACATCACTGTTGACATCATCATGAGAAGGAACATCACTGTTGACATCATCATGAGAAGGAACATCATAGTTGACATCATCATGAAAGGAACATCACTGTTGACATCATCATGAGAAGGAACATCACAGTTGACATCATCATGAGAAGGAACATCACTGTTGACATCATCATGAGAAGGAACATCACTGTTGACATCATCATGAGAAGGAACATCACTGTTGACATCATCATGAGAAGGAACATCACAGTTGACATCATCATGAGAAGGAACATCACTGTTGACATCATCATGAGAAGGAACATCACAGTTGACATCATCATGAGAAGGAACATCACTGTTGACATCATCATGAGAAGGAACATCACTGTTGACATCATCATGAGAAGGAACATCACTGTTGACATCATCATGAGAAGGAACATCACTGTTGACATCATCATGAGAAGGAACATCACAGTTGACATCATCATGAGAAGGAACATCACTGTTGACATCATCATGAGAAGGAACATCACTGTTGACATCATCATGAGAAGGAACATCACTGTTGACATCATCATGAGAAGGAACATCACTGTTGACATCATCATGAGAAGGAACATCACTGTTGACATCATCATGAGAAGGAACATCACTGTTGACATCATCATGAGAAGGAACATCACTGTTGACATCATCATGAGAAGGAACATCACTGTTGACATCATCATGAGAACGAACATCACTGTTGACATCATCATGAGAAGGAACATCACTGCTGAATCATCATGAGAAGGAACATCACTGTTGACATCATCATGTGAGGGAGCATCACTGTTGACATCATGAGAAGGAACATCACTTGACATCATCATGAGAAGGAACATCACTGTTGACATCATCATGAGAAGGAACATCATAGTTGACATCATCATGAAAGGGAACATCACTGTTGACATCATCATGAGAAGGAACATCACAGTTGACATCATCATGAGAAGGAACATCACTGTTGACATCATCATGAGAAGGAACATCACAGTTGACATCATCATGAGAAGGAACATCACTGTTGACATCATCATGAGAAGGAGCATCACAGTTGACATCATCATGAGAAGGAACATCACTGTTGACATCATCATGAGGAGGAACATCACAGTTGACATCATCATGAGAAGGAACATCACTGTTGACATCATCATGAGAAGGAACATCACAGTTGACATCATCATGAGAAGGAACATCACTGTTGACATCATTATGAGAGGGAACATCACTGTTGACATCATCATGAGATGGAACATCACAGTTGACATCATGAGAAGGAACATCACTGTTGACATCATCATGAGAAGGAGCATCACTGTTGACATCATCATGAGAAGGAACATCACAGTTGACATCATCATCAAAGGGAACATCACTGTAGACATCATCATGAGAAGGAACATCACAGTTGACATCATCATGAGAAGGAACATCACTGTTGACATCATCATGAGAAGGAACATCAGTTGACATCATCATGAGAAGGAACATCACGGTTGACATCATCATGAGAAGGAACATCACAGTTGACATCATCATGAGAAGGAACATCACTGTTGACATCATCATGAGAAGGAACATCACTTGACATCATCATGAGAAGGAACATCACAGTTGACATCATCATGAGAAGGAACATCACTGTTGACATCATCATGAGAAGGAACATCACAGTTGACATCATCATGAGAAGGAACATCACTGTTGACATCATCATGAGAAGGAACATCACTGTTGACATCATCATGAGAAGGAACATCACTGCTGAATCATCATGAGAAGGAACATCACTTGACATCATTATGAGAAGGAACATCACTGTTGACATCATCATGAGAAGGAACATCACTGTTGACATCATCATGAGAAGGAACATAACAAGTTGAGGGATCAGAAAATGGCTCCTCTAGGGATGAGGAGCCATTCTGCTGGATGGCTTATTTTAATGTTTCTTCTGGAGTCATCTGCCTTATTAACAATGGGATTTTGTTTTATCTTAGAAGTCTCTTATTTCTTCAACTGACGTGATTTCTTGTTCTAGTCCTTCAATAAGTCCAGCACGCATTTTGACCGTGTCTATTGGCACTTTTCTGTAGTGTTAACAAAGTTATCTTCATCTCCTCTATCATCACGATCACCTGGAATCAGAACCATTTCAGTTATTTTACTATCGGTCATTGAATGAATAACTAGAGCCTCATTATTGATATTAAAAACTTGTTCGATATTCATTTCTTCCGGTTTAATGCCGTACTCTGAAGGCCTTTTTGACATTTTCAATATCTTTGTGCCACAGAGCAGAGACTAAGCCAAACAACATAGTGAGTAATACACGTAGGCTTGGCGGTGAAGATGGAGTGTAACCAGCTATGTAGTTGCCAAATGGGTTATTTTGTCCACAGTTCCTCCACACTGGGTGACAGAGCCACAAGACAGTGGAGCTGCTCAGGGTAACACTGTCACACTGAACTGCCAGGCCGATGGATACCCCACACCTACTGTCACTTGGAAGAAAGCCATAACAGGTTAGTGTATGATCTAATGTTATGTGAACTATTTACTTACGCTGTTTATATTTTCAGTATTATCACTGATCAGTTATTTGTTTATTTAGATTTTCGTTAGGAGATTTTTTCCTTTAGGTGCTGTATGGCTAACATGAAATTCATCCAGATATTTTTCCAGGCCAGATACAGTGGAAGCCTGGGCAGGCACTTTTTTTCTTTATGATTGTGTCTTTAAAAGACAAAAGATGATGGCAACAGTTTTGATATACTTTAAGCAGAGTCAGGCCCTTTGGGTCTTAATGTGCTTCCTCGTGTCACATCCAGCCTTACCATGACCACTTGCTTCCATGCCACAACCTCCCTTGCTACCTCGTCCTCCCTAACCCTCAACCTCCTTCCTTGGCCACTACATTTTCCATCCCTGCTACCTCTCCCTCCTCCCTGGCCACAACACTTGACTGGCAGATGGCATTATTCACTGGTATAACCGTTTACTCCACTGATTTTCCTTTTCATACTTCCCAGTTTGAAGGCACAAATCCCATTAAACATTGAAATATTTCGCTCAGCACAACAATTTCTATACTGCCAATGAAGTGGGTGAATTAACGGCACTGTGTATGTGCATATGTCATGGGGTGTGTGGCGACTTTATGTCCACAGACAGACACACTGGAGTACCTTTTCCTACAGACAGACACACTGGAGTACCTTTTCCTACAAACAGACACACTGGAGTACCTTTTCCTATTATAAACAGATAATCACCAGTGACAACATTTTTGCAGAGATGTTGCCATAGTTCAAACTTTATATGTCTGGCAGCAAACTTGAACGGTGGACACAGTGCCTGGCTGCCTTGATTAGGAGAGACACACCAGAATTTGGTCCATCAACATAATTGTCACACCAGTGGTGCCATAGTAGATTAGAATTCATGCTACCTGCACTGAGTTGAGGTTGGGACACACGTATGAAAAACAAACGCTTTTATGTTTGTGCTATATTCATTATTTCATTAATACATACTGATGAACTTAAAATGATCCAGCTTTATATATTGGTCGACTCATAATGATAAAGACTTGTAGTTCACACCTCATCTGTGATCTACAGATGGAGTTCATCCCAGTCACTAAGTGTCATTCAATCATAGCAGAACTACAAGTTGTATGGTTGTGCTCTACTATATGGTTGACCACCATAACTTACAGGAATGTCAGGTTTACCTTGATAATGTAGACGGTAAAAAGATAAACATTTATGTGTAGATAACTAATAATAATGATCCTGTAAATATATGAACCTCCAGCTAAGAAAGAATATAAGGGTGTCTGTGATTCAAAATTTTCATTTGTATATATTATGTAGTATTTCATTGAAATCCTGGTTTAGATAAAAGAAAATTCATTTTTAAACTTTACACATCTGGCTAAGTATTTGAAAAAGTATTTGTCTTGCATATATGTATTCTGTAATTTAGATTCTGTTTAATGCTAAATTTATTGGCTAAATTTATGTTTAAATTCACAGAACAGTTAATTACATTAATATAAGTAATAGTGCATACTAACAACAAAATGAAGATGTGAGGCTTACCCACAGATGATAGTGAAAGCAGTGGCAGCAGTGTAAGTGTCAGTGGCAGCAGCAGTGGGCAAGGAGATTATCAGGAACTGGTCTATGGAGCTCATGTGGAAATATTCAGCAATGGTTCCGTGGGATTCAGAAATGTGCAAAAGTCAATGGAGGGCAAATACCTTTGTCAGGCACGTAATGGGATTGGGGCAGGACTCAGCAAAGTTGTCTACTTGACTGTTAATGGTAGGTGAATAACCTTATTTCTCGTGCATATCTTTATTTTTTTTGGTTTCATGTATCAGATTTCTACTGGATGACATAAAATCACATTATGAAAATTATGATTTGGAGTTTGTTTATGGTGATTTGATATATGCAATTTGTATGGAACTTTCTGAATGAATTTGTCTTACATGCTTTTATTATGAGTGATTAATAAAGCATGATTCCTGAAATATTTTGATATTGTGCCATACATTAATTTTATAAAAGATACCCTGTTTGCCTTGGATGCAACAGGGATATGTAAAGCTATGATGAGCTCTCTCAGTACACTGTAAGATAGTACGACTTGTAAAGTGCTTGTTATCTGTATAATTCTATTATTATGGTTTTCTATGGTATTAAGCTTTCCTTGAGATTAAGAATGATGTGGGTTTTGTAACTCTGTTTGATATCTGTAGTCATCCAGCTGACCCATCCATATTTTCATGAATGTGTAGATTTTCTGCTATGTCTGGCAAAGGGTTGGTATGGGAGAGGAATGATTTGCTCTTTGCAGATGAGTAGGCTCTTAGTGGCTGACTCCAGAAAGAAACTCTAGAAGTGGGTGACAAAGCTTAGGAGAGTATATGAAAAGAATAAGGTTAGAGTTAATGAAAACTAAAGTAAGGTATGAGGTGTAGCATGGGGGAATGGGACAGAATGTCTTTAGTGTAAGTTTGATTAGTGAGACTATTGAGGAAATGGAGTGCTTTAGATATCTGGGAGTGAATGTGGTAGCTGATATAATATGGGAGCTGAAATAAATCATACTAAGTGTGGATAAGGGGTGCTAAGGCTCTGCATGCATTAAGTAAACATTTGGAAGGAGAGATCATTGTCTGTTACTTCACAGCATGGCATGTTTAAAAGTTTACTATGCCTGGTAGAGTTTTATAGATGTTATTCTTGGACTTTAAATGCAAAGGGAAGAGGAATGGCTTGATTATTATACATGGGGTGAGGCAGGTTGACCATGTGAGGAATGACAGTGTAAGAGAGAGGTGTGGTAGTTAAGTGTAGTTTGATTGAGAGAGCTAAGCAGAATGTACTGAAACAGTTTTGACACATCAAGAGTTTGAGTAAAAAAAGACTTATGAAGAGGATGATTATATCAGAAGTGGTGGGAGCAAGCAGGAGATAGAAGGATGGAGTGAAAGAGGCTTTTGGGTATTAGAGCCTTAACATTCTGGAGGGATAGGGGGATGCATGGGATAGAATTAATTGGATTGATGTAATACATGGGGAACAAAGTGCTATTAGTGGGCAGAGCTAAGGTATATGAAGCAAGTCAAGGTAAACCATGGATTAATGTGTGGGGCTTATTTGGGGATGGTAGGCTTGTGTCCATACATAATACTTTAAAGTAGAGAGTGGATATGTACAAAAATGAGGCTGTTTGTTCCTGAGGTGGGAGAAGCATTTTGGTATAAATTTGGGTATGACAAGTAGGGAATGGATGTGAGCAAATGAGCCCTTTCCTTTGTCTGTTCCAAGCACTAACACAGGAAACAGTGAATTAGTACAAAAACAATATCATTAATATTATTAAAAATTTTATGTATTTTAGAACTTTGATCATGCAGAGGGCTTCCTTAGTTATTCTGCAGTATAGAAATTTCATTATTCTTTTTGACCATTTATTGATTTGATTGTTTTCTCAGCTCCTGCCCACTTTCCTGAGAAGATGGGCCGTGTGGTAGTGAGGCTAGGTCAGACAGCAGTCTTGCGTTGTCCAGCCCGTGGTGACCGTCCCATAGACATTCTGTGGTCTGTTGATGGCCGTCGTCTTGATCCTCATGCTGATCCAAGGTGAGTTACCATAATGCTTTTAGAAGAATGAAGAGCATGCTAATCATTTTCTTATCCTTATACTTGAAAGCTGTCTTAATATTTGACAGGAGACAGTTTGTCCTCTTAACTATTTTTCTAGTTTGGGATTCTGACAACAGATTAGGGATGATGTGAACTCCCAATTCCTTTTCATACACAGAATCCTGAAGTTTATTTTTAGGAGATAATAATCATATTGAGGCCTTCCTTTACTTAGTACCATCCTCATTCTTTTACAGTTATTCAGGCAGAATTTCATCAACCTTGTATCAGAGGAACTTTCGAATCTGTTTAGGTCCCCATTTGAGTTAATGCAGTCCTCACATTTCATTTCTCTAATGTTCTTTGCTTCTGCAAAGATAACACTGGTGCCAAAGATTTTGTCCCATGGAAAAAAATATATATTCTTTTATGTATTTTTGCATGCTGGATCCAAATATGGGGATAGGGGAGAAAGAATAGTTCCCACGCATTCCTCTCGTGTCGTAAAAGGCGACTAAAGGGGACGGGAGTGGGGGGGCTAGAAACCCTCCCCTCCTTGTATTTTAACATTTTAAAAGGGGAAACAGAAGGAGGAGTCATGCAGGGAGTGCTCATCCTCCTCGAAGGCTCAGATTGGAGTGTCTAAATGTGTGTGGATGTAACCAAGATGAGAAAAAAGGAGAGATAGGTAGTATGTTTAAGGAGAGGAACCTGGATGTTTTGGCTCTGAGTGAAATGAAGCTCAAGGGTAAAGGGGAAGAGTGGTTTGGGAATGTCTTGGGAGTAAAGTCAGGGGTTAGTGAGAGGACAAGAGCAAGGGAAGGAGTAGCACTACTCCTGAAACAGGAGTGGTGGGAGTATGTGATAAGAGTGTAAGAAAGTAAACTATATTGATATGGGTAAAACTGAAAGTTGATGGAGAGAGATGGGTGATTATTGGTGCATATGCACCTGGGTATGAGAGGCAAGTGTTTTGAGAGCAGCTGAATGAGTGTGTTAGTGGTTTTGATGCACGAGACCGGGTTATAGTGATGGGTGATTTGAATGCAAAGGTGAGTAATGTGGCAGTTAAGGGAATAATTGGTATACATGGGGTGTTCACTGTTATAAATGGAAATGGTGAAGAGCTTGTAGATTTATGTGCTGAAAAAGGACTGGTGATTGGGAATACCTGGTTTAAAAAGAGAGATATACATAAGTATATGTATGTAAGTATACTTATGTATATGATTGGAAGAAGAAAGTTAAGAGTAAATGTGAATAAGAGCAAGGTTATTAGGTACAGTAGGGTTGAGGGTCAAGTCAATTGGGAGGTGAGTTTGAATGGAGAAAAACTGGAGGAAGTTAAGTGTTTTAGATATCTGGGAGTGGATCTGGCAGCGGATGGAACCATGGAAGCGGAAGTGGATCATAGGGTGGGGGAGGGGGCGAAAATTCTGGGGGCCTTGAAGAATGTGTGGAAGTCGAGAACATTATCTCGGAAAGCAAAAATGGGTATGTTTGAAGGAATAGTGGTTCCAACAATGTTGTATGGTTGCGAGGCGTGGGCTATGGATAGAGTTGTGCGCAGGAGGATGGATGTGCTGGAAATGAGATGTTTGAGGACAATATGTGGTGTGAGGTGGTTTGATCGAGTGAGTAACGTAAGGGTAAGAGAGATGTGTGGAAATAAAAAGAGCGTGGTTGAGAGAGCAGAAGAGGGTGTTTTGAAGTGGTTTGGGCACATGGAGAGGATGAGTGAGGAAAGATTGACCAAGAGGATATATGTGTCGGAGGTGGAGGGAACAAGGAGAAGAGGGAGACCAAATTGGAGGTGGAAAGATGGAGTGAAAAAGATTTTGTGTGATCGGGGCCTGAACATGCAGGAGGGTGAAAGGAGGGCAAGGAATAGAGTGAATTGGAGCGATGTGGTATACAGGGGCTGACGTGCTGTCAGTGGATTGAATCAAGGCATGTGAAGCGTCTGGGGTAAACCATGGAAAGCTGTGTAGGTATGTATATTTGCGTGTGTGGACGTATGTATATACATGTGTATGGGGGGGGGGGGTTGGGCCATTTCTTTCGTCTGTTTCCTTGCGCTACCTCGCAAACGCGGGAGACAGCGACAAAGTATATAAAAAAAAAAAAAAAAATGTATGTAAGTAGGAGAGATGGCCAGAGAGCATTATTGGATTACGTGTTAATTGATAGGTGCGCGAAGGAGAGACGTTTGGATGTTAATGTACTTAGAGGTGCAACTGGAGGGATGTCTGATCATTATCTTGTGGAGGCAAAGATGAAGATTTGTAGAGGCTTTCAGAAAGGAGGAAAGAATGTTGGGGTGAAGAGAGTGGTGAGAGTAAGTGAACTTGGGAAGGAGACTTGTGTGAGGAATTACCAGGAGAGACTGAGTACAGAATGGAAAAAGGTGAGAACAAAGGATGTAAGGGGAGTGGGGGAGGAATGGGATGTATTTAGGGAAGCAGTGATAGCTTGCGCAAAAGATGCTTGTGGCATGAGAAGCATGGGAGGTGGGCAGATTAGAAAGGGTAGTGAGTGGTGGGATGAAGAAGTAAGATTATTAGTGAAAGAGAAGAGAGAGGCATTTGGACGATTTTTGCAGGGAAATAATGCAAATGAATGGGAGATGTATAAAAGAAAGAGGTAGGAGGTCAAGAGAAAGGTGCAAGAGGTGAAAAAGAGAGCAAATGAGAGTTGGGGTGAGAGAGTATCATTAAATTTTAGGTAGAATAAAAAGATGTTTTGGAAGGAGGTAAATAAAGTGCGTAAGACAAGGGAACAAATGGGAACTTCAGTGAAGGGGGCAATGGCGGAGGTGATAACAAGTAGTGGTGATGTGAGAAGGAGATGGAGTGAGTATTTTGAAGGTTTATTAAATGGGTTTGATGATAGAGTGGCAGATATAGGGTGTTTTGGTCGAGGTGGTGTGCAAAGTGAGAGGGTTAGGGAAAATGGTTTGGTAAACACAGAAGAGGTGGTAAAAGCTTTGCGGAAGATGAAAGCCAGCAAGGCAGCGGGTTTGGATGGTATTGTAGTGGAATTTATAAAAAAAGGGGCGACTGTATTGTTGACTGGTTGGTAAGGTTATTGAATGTATGTATGACTCGGGTGAGGTGCCTGAGGATTGGCGGAATGCTTGCATAGTGCCATTGTACAAAGGCAAAGGGGATAAGAGTGAGTGCTCAAATTACAGAGGTATAAGTTTGTTGAGTATTCCCGGTAAATTATATGGGAGGGTACTGATTGAGAGGGTGAAGGCATGTACAGAGCATCAGATTGGGGAAGAGCAGTGTGGTTTCAGAAGTGGTAGAGGATGTGTGGATCAGGTGGTTGCTTTGAAGAATGTATGTGAGAAATACTTAGAAAAACAAATGGATTTGTATGTAGCATTTATGGATCTGGAGAAGGCATATGATAGAGTTGATAGAGATGCTCTGTGGAAGGTTTTAAGAATATATGGTGTGGGAGGCAAGTTGTTAGAAGCAGTGAAAAGTTTTTATCGAGGATATAAGGCATGTGTATGTGTAGGAAGAGAGGAAAGTGATTGGTTCTCAGTGAATGTAGGTTTGTGGCAGGGGTGTGTTATGCCTCCATGGTTGTCTAATTTGTTTATGGATGGGGTTGCTAGGGAGGTGAATGCAAGAGTTTTGGAAAGAGGGGCAAGTATGCAGCCTGTTGTGGATGAAAGAGCTTGGGAAGTGAGTCAGTTGTTGTTCACTGATGATACAGCGCTGGTGGCTGATTCATGTGAGAAACTGCAGAAGCTGGTGACTGAGTTTGATATAGTGTGTGAAAGAAGAAAGTTGAGAGTAAATGTGAATAAGAGCAAGGTTATTAGGTACAGTAGGGTTGAGGGTCAAGTGAATTGGGAGCTAAGTTTGAATGGAGCAAAACTGGAGGAAGTTAAGTGTTTTAGATATCTGGGAGTGGATTTGGCAGCGGATGGAACCATGGAAGCGGAAGTGAATCATAGGGTGGGGGAGGGGGCGAAAATCCTGGGAGCCTTGAAGAATGTGTGGAAGTCGAGAACATTATCTCGGAAAGCAAAAATGGGTATGTTTGAAGGAATAGTGGTTCCAACAATGTTGTATGGTTGCGAGGCGTGGGCTATGGATAGAGTTGTGCGCAGGAGGGTGGATGTGCTGGAAATGAGATGTTTGAGGACAATATGTGGTGTGAGGTGGTTTGATCGAGTAAGTAATAATAGGGTAAGAGAGATGTGTGGTAATAAAAAGAGTGTGGTTGAGAGAACAGAAGAGGGTGTTTTGAAATGGTTTGGTCACATGGAGAGAATGAGTTAGGAAAGATTGACCAAGAGGATATATGTGTCAGAGGTGGAGGGAACGAGGAGAAGTGGGAGACCAAATTGGAGGTGGAAAGATGGAGTGAAAAAGATTTTGAGTGATTGGGGCCTGAACATGCAGGAGGGTGAAAGGCGTGCAAGGAATAGAGCGGATTGGAAGGATGTGGTATACCGGGGTTGACATGCTGTCAATGGATTGAACCAAGGCATGTAAAGCGTCTGGGGTAAACCATGGAAAGCTGTGTAGGTATGTATATTTGCGTGTGTGGACGTATGTATATACATGTGTATGGGGGGGGGGGGGTTGGGCCATTTCTTTCGTCTGTTTCCTTGCGCTACCTCGCAAACGCGGGAGACAGCGACAAAGTATATAAAAAAAAAAAAAAAAAAAATGTATGTAAGTAGGAGAGATGGCCAGAGAGCATTATTGGATTACGTGTTAATTGATAGGTGCGCGAAGGAGAGACGTTTGGATGTTAATGTACTTAGAGGTGCAACTGGAGGGATGTCTGATCATTATCTTGTGGAGGCAAAGATGAAGATTTGTAGAGGTTTTCAGAAAGGAGGAAAGAATGTTGGGGTGAAGAGAGTGGTGAGAGTAAGTGAACTTGGGAAGGAGACTTGTGTGAGGAATTACCAGGAGAGACTGAGTACAGAATGGAAAAAGGTGAGAACAAAGGATGTAAGGGGAGTGGGGGAGGAATGGGATGTATTTAGGGAAGCAGTGATAGCTTGCGCAAAAGATGCTTGTGGCATGAGAAGCATGGGAGGTGGGCAGATTAGAAAGGGTAGTGAGTGGTGGGATGAAGAAGTAAGATTATTAGTGAAAGAGAAGAGAGAGGCATTTGGACGATTTTTGCAGGGAAATAATGCAAATGAATGGGAGATGTATAAAAGAAAGAGGTAGGAGGTCAAGAGAAAGGTGCAAGAGGTGAAAAAGAGAGCAAATGAGAGTTGGGGTGAGAGAGTATCATTAAATTTTAGGTAGAATAAAAAGATGTTTTGGGAGGAGGTAAATAAGTGCGTAAGACAAGGGAACAAATGGGAACTTCAGTGAAGGGGGCAATGGCGGAGGTGATAACAAGTAGTGGTGATGTGAGAAGGAGATGGAGTGAGTATTTTGAAGGTTTATTAAATGGGTTTGATGATAGAGTGGCAGATATAGGGTGTTTTGGTCGAGGTGGTGTGCAAAGTGAGAGGGTTAGGGAAAATGGTTTGGTAAACACAGAAGAGGTGGTAAAAGCTTTGCGGAAGATGAAAGCCAGCAAGGCAGCGGGTTTGGATGGTATTGCAGTGGAATTTATAAAAAAGGGGCGACTGTATTGTTGACTGGTTGGTAAGGTTATTGAATGTATGTATGACTCAGGGTGAGGTGCCTGAGGATTGGCGGAATGCTTGCATAGTGCCATTGTACAAAGGCAAAGGGGATAAGAGTGAGTGCTCAAATTACAGAGGTATAAGTTTGTTGAGTATTCCCGGTAAATTATATGGGAGGGTACTGATTGAGAGGGTGAAGGCATGTACAGAGCATCAGATTGGGGAAGAGCAGTGTGGTTTCAGAAGTGGTAGAGGATGTGTGGATCAGGTGGTTGCTTTGAAGAATGTATGTGAGAAATACTTAGAAAAACAAATGGATTTGTATGTAGCATTTATGGATCTGGAGAAGGCATATGATAGAGTTGATAGAGATGCTCTGTGGAAGGTATTAAGAATATATGGTGTGGGAGGCAAGTTGTTAGAAGCAGTGAAAAGTTTTTATCGAGGATATAAGGCATGTGTATGTGTAGGAAGAGAGGAAAGTGATTGGTTCTCAGTGAATGTAGGTTTGTGGCAGGGGTGTGTTATGCCTCCATGGTTGTCTAATTTGTTTATGGATGGGGTTGCTAGGGAGGTAAATGCAAGAGTTTTGGAAAGAGGGGCAAGTATGCAGCCTGTTGTGGATGAAAGAGCTTGGGAAGTGAGTCAGTTGTTGTTCACTGATGATACAGCTCTGGTGGCTGATTCATGTGAGAAACTGCAGAAGCTGGTGACTGAGTTTGATATAGTGTGTGAAAGAAGAAAGTTGAGAGTAAATGTGAATAAGAGCAAGGTTATTAGGTACAGTAGGGTTGAGGGTCAAGTGAATTGGGAGCTAAGTTTGAATGGAGCAAAACTGGAGGAAGTTAAGTGTTTTAGATATCTGGGAGTGGATTTGGCAGCGGATGGAACCATGGAAGCGGAAGTGAATCATAGGGTGGGGGAGGGGGCGAAAATCTGGGAGCCTTGAAGAATGTGTGGAAGTCGAGAACATTATCTCGGAAAGCAAAAATGGGTATGTTTGAAGGAATAGTGGTTCCAACAATGTTGTATGGTTGCGAGGCGTGGGCTATGGATAGAGTTGTGCGCAGGAGGGTGGATGTGCTGGAAATGAGATGTTTGAGGACAATATGTGGTGTGAGGTGGTTTGATCGAGTAAGTAATAATAGGGTAAGAGAGATGTGTGGTAATAAAAAGAGTGTGGTTGAGAGAACAGAAGAGGGTGTTTTGAAATGGTTTGGTCACATGGAGAGAATGAGTTAGGAAAGATTGACCAAGAGGATATATGTGTCAGAGGTGGAGGGAACGAGGAGAAGTGGGAGACCAAATTGGAGGTGGAAAGATGGAGTGAAAAAGATTTTGAGTGATTGGGGCCTGAACATGCAGGAGGGTGAAAGGCGTGCAAGGAATAGAGCGGATTGGAACGATGTGGTATACCGGGGTTGACATGCTGTCAATGGATTGAACCAGGGCATGTGAAGTGTCTGGGGTAAACCATGGAAAGTTTTGTGGGGTCTGGATGTGGAAAGGGAGCTCTGGTTTCGGTGCATTATTACAGGACAGCTAGAGACTGAGTGTGAACGAATGGGGCCTTTGTTGTCTTTTCCTTGCGCTACCTCACTCACATTTGGGGGGAGGGGGTTGTTATTCCATGTATGGCGAGGTGGTGATGGGAATGAATAAAGGCAAACTATGAATAATGTACATTTGTGTATATGTATATGTCTGTGTGTGTATATATATGTATACATTGAGTTGTATAGGTATGTATATTTGTGTGTGTGGACGTGTATGTATATACATGTGTATGTGGGTTGGTTGGGCCATTCTTTCATCTGTTTCCTTGCGATACCTTGCTAACGCGTGTGACAGCGACAAAGCAAAATAAAATGAATAAATAACATGTTCACCATTTCCCGCATTAGTGAGGTAACGTCAAGAAGAGAGAACAGAGCCTTAGAGGGAAAATCCTCACATGGTCCCCTTCTCTGTTCCCTCTTTTGGAAAAGGAAAAACTGGAGGGAAGGTTCCCCCCTTCTGTTCCCATTTCTTATAGTTGCTTTCTCTCTAGGGATAAGAATCCAAATATGTTTTCAGAATTTCTCTATCACCCATAGTTTTATTGTTCCAGCATCCTCTCAAATCATTACATACAGTGTATATGTACCAGTGCTCTACAAAGCATTTGAAACAAAAAGTTTGACAGACATAGCTATTTTTATTGTTTTTGAAGTGCAATAGCTTCTTTTTGAAAGCACAAGCCTAGATAAACGAGTCAACTGGGGCCTGTAGAAACACAACTGGAAATGTTGGGACATTCAAACAGTGGCCACTCCTGAATAGCAGTTCTTTGTTAGTTGCGGGTTAGAATTCAATGTGGAAATAGTGTCTTTTCCACTCTGTTGACCGAATTTGCTTTTGTGCATTCAAGTGTTGTACTGATACCCCATCCACCAATGCCAAGAAACTGTGTAAATAGTCAGAATTGTTTCTGCTACACCTATGGTGAATTAACATTCATACCACAGAAACGTTCTTTCAACCCCTCATTAAAAAGTGCCAAGAGCATTACTTTATTTGTAAAGGGGGTCACCAGGATAAAAGTTGGGCCCCCCCATATTCGTTGTGTCACATGTGTCAGGTTTCTCACAGCATGGGCAAAAGATTCACGCTGTATGCCTTTTGCCATTCCATTCTTTTTATTCTAGTTCTGAAACCTCATTCCCTTTCCATCTTGCTGGTTTTGGGGATGTAGTGTCTTCCACTTTGAAAATACTTTTGAACTTGTTATTCAGTCCCTCACTTATTCTTACATCATCCTCGCACTTCATCTCTTAGAATCCTTTGGTCTTGTTAACTGCTCTTTGACTGACAATCTGTTCCTGATGAATTTTTGAAAGAGTTTTAAATGTACACATTCCTTGCCCACATTACTGATTTCAAAGTTTCTCTGTTCTTCCAGCCCCATCTTCCTATACAGTACTGGCTGGCTGCAGTGCCATTTATGTCTTTTCCACTGCACCTCTTGAAGCTTATTTACATCTGATGTAAAACCTTTCTTTTCTCTTGCTTACCATTCCCTCTGTATTGAGAGCTTGACATGCCCACATTCCTACTTCATTGTAAGTTCACAGAACCTCTCCTCACAGAGCCCTGGTTTTTGTTTATTGAACTCCATTTCCCAATTGATGTTGCCATGGAGATTGTTGAGTTTTATGGTTTCCATAATTATATCTCCTCATTATGTTTTGTTTAGTCACTGTTCTTTATCTTATACTGTTCGCCATTTCCCGCTTTAGTGAGGTAGCATTAAGAACAGAGGACTGAGCCTTTGAGGGAATATCCTCACTTGACCCCCTTCTCAGTTCCTCTTTTGGAAAATTAAAAAACGAGAGGGGAGGATTTCCAGCCTCCCGCTCCCTCCCCTTTTAGTCACCTTCTGCAACACGCAGGGAATTCATGGGAAGTATTCTTTTTCCCCTATCCCCAGGGATATATATATCCTCATTTACTATTTAGTCAAACTTGAGCATTACACGATCACTTTTTACAGTTGGTGAACATATATAATATTCTCAATGTCCATGTGAAGTTAAGCTCTAGTAATGATGGTGTATCATTTCTTCTTACTTTATTTTGCTCGTTTGCATGTTAGTATAGGAAATTCTCCTCTATACACTCCGATAACTTGTGTCCCCATGACTCCCTGTCATTATGAGAAACCAGCTTCCTCAGTCTCTCTTTTGATATTTGAAATCACCCATTATCAGCACTTCACTCACTGAAAAGTGATTCTTTAAAAGTTTCATGTACTATCCTGATTATTTGTTCATTGCTGTCAGTGTATATTTGTTCTGGATCGGAATATTGTTGAGGATTATTTGATATTGACACAACTGTGCACTTTTTCCCAACAGTTGCTCAACCCAGTATGTGTTTTCTGAATGGGCCATCCTCCACTATTTATTCAAGAAATTAAGGGTATCTTTAATTAAGAGGGCCAGTCCCCCACTCTTTTACTGCCTTTTATCCTCCTTTCTATCATAGTATGAAAAAGGGAAGCTGGCACAGGACCCTTCTTCCAACATCCCCATTACACTCATGCTTGAAGAATACATAACAATTGTACCTAATATTCTTAGGTAGATAATCTTAGGATGATGGGGAACCTTGGCAACAGAAAGAGCTTGAATACTTTATAGTATGTTTCAGATGTGGAGTAGGGGAGTTGGAAATCCTCCCCTCCAGTTTTTCCTTTTGCAAAAGAAGGAACAGAGAAGAGGGCCATGTGAGGATTTTCCCTCTAAGGTTTAGTCTTGTTTTTGATGCTACCCTGCTAATGGGGGAAATGATGAATATGTATGAAAATAAAGTGTATTAGGAATGTATGTTGCATAATATTTCTACATAAATGTGTGGATTATGATAATGCAGACACAGCCTCCATATCCTCCCCTCCTATCTCAAGGTAAGGAAGGATCGCCCCAGGTGTGCCAGCCACCTCCTACCCATCTTTAGTTTGTGTAGTTTGATATTTCTTAATGTATTCATTTTATTCACCAATATTGCTGTGTTTATGCATGGAATTGGAAGAGAGTCTGATATAAAGTTCATGAAAAAGAATGGAACAAGAACTCTATATCCTCCCTCTTATCTCAAGCTGTCAGGCACATCAGCCTCAGTAACCCTCCTCTTGCTTGCTGAGCACTCAGCCAGGTCAGCACAGAAGTAATGTTACTTTTCTTTCCCTTTTGATTGACAAAGAATTTTCTTTTTCAATCATGCACATGATACTGTAACTTCTGGCTTGTCTTGTGGTTCAAGGGTTAAACAGTTTTCAGACCCATGTAAGGAAGCTTTTCTCATAGTCTTCATTTAAAAAGGGAGAGTTGTTAAGCTGTAACTGGAAAACTTTTAAAACTTCTGTAGTCTTTGCCTTTTTTTAAACTTCTCTTCCCTGTTAATGCAGTTCAGAAAGTTTGAAATTAAGAAAGGGTGCACCTCTTTAACTAGACGTTTTTCATTTGATAGTAGGCGTTTATCGGATTGGGAAAGGAGGCAATTAGTAATAAGCAAGCCAAGAAAAAATTAAATTGTTGTAAGACAGGATTTGCTGGACGTTTTCTTAAGAGGGATCCAGGAATTTTGTAAGGAGTAATAGTAGTGTTAGAGCAGTTTTTTCAAGATTTCCATTCCAGAGCTTATATGTCAAAACCAGCTTCTACATGATTTTAATGTAGCAGGATGAGAGTTGGGAGTTGGCTTTAAGAATTCTTTTGATATTGGAACTTTGATATGTGTGTTTTTCAGCAGACTTTGTTGGGAGTTGGCTTTAAGAATTCTTATGATTTTGAAACTTTAGCAGATGGGTTTTGCTCCAACTAGAAAAGACACAGATCATGTTATAAAACTGTGTTGTCCAATCCTCTCTCAGATATTGTTGCTGCAGCTAGAAAAGGACACATATCGTTTTATAAAACTGTGTTGTCCAATCCTCTCTCAGATATTGAGAAGTCATACCTTAAGTGAGTTTTTAAAGGTTTGTGTTTTAGACATAAACAATGTGATAGAATTGACCAAGTGACCATTCATTTTAAGATGTTATTTTTTCATATTTTAAAAAAGGAGTGTATGATTGATGCTAGACTTTTCATTTTAAACATGCAGATTAAACCAGGATGGTTTTAGATAACCACAGAGGAAAATGTGTGCTCTCCAGAGTATGTGTGTGCCATAAGATTTGGTTTGAAGATTAAGTGCGTTATATTTTGATACATCCCAGAATGAGGAAGTTTCTGGCTTTCCAAGTAGGCAAGAAAATTTAGCAAATCGGAGCAGTACCCTTTGGAATACCAAGTATGTTTCATTCCTCTTCTCAAAACTTATTTCACTGAATTGTTAGTATTTATGTATTTTGACAACTTCCTAACCATCACATAATTAAAAGATATGGCCTGGGCAAATTTACTTTTTCAAAGAAATATTTCAGGAAGCAGGTTTCATCTTGAATTTGGTAAAGCTTCCACAAATGCCCAATTAGCCTCAAAGATGAACAGAGTTTTTCCTGTTAGATAAAGTAATGTGGTTGCAGATATATCACAAAAGCTTTGCAAAGCTGTGAGATGGTTAATCAACAAGGAATAGCTACCAAAACATGTGCCTTATGAAGCTCACGTAGTGTGAGATGGTTAATCAACAAGGAATAGCTACCAAAACATATGCCTTATGGGGCTCATGTAGGCCTGCTAATTGGACAGGTGCATCAAATGATGAGGTTGCCATTCTCTAAAGGGGCCCTGAGGAGCAGGAAGATGGACAGATGTTCAAAGTTGTTACACTTTCAGTGGGAAAGAATTGATAGTTTTCTGACTTCTTTGAACAATTTGAAGTTGGGTTTGGGGGTACATGTGGATATGGAAAGCACCACAGAGAAGGTTGTGCCATTATTTTTCTTAGAGAGAACTGAACCCATTTCTACCTTAGTATCCATGAAAAATCAGAGATTACAACATATGGGCACATGCTCATTTTAGGTTGTTATGATCTAAATGAAAAATGTCAGTGGATGTGGTAGTATTCAAGTGGATCCTGTCTTTCATGTTGAACCCTTAGGCTGATCTCTTTGCATCATATGAGAGTGCATTGCAGATTTGTCAGGAAGAGTCGACAGTAATGTTACTGACCCATTTTATAATAAGCTGATAAGATTTTTTTTATAGTTTTTTTTATATAAAAAAGCCTTTAGGTTCTTCATCTCAACCTCTATAGAAGTTTTTACAAAGATTTTACACTGTTATGGTTTGTTGGTTTTACAGTGATGTTCTGCAGCATCATTTGAAATGTCAGCTCATAACTTTGATGAAGGAGAAAAATCAGAGAATTATTTGCAGTACCCTGATATTGAAATCTGTATGGTTTAAAGATCACCTTTTATGGATTAAAAGTTACTTGCAATAAATGAAAAGTTTAATTTAGTATCTTAATACTGTAGTTTACACTGAATACCCTTCCACATTGGAGGAGAAGTGCCACTTGTAGGAAGTTTGTTGATGTGCCTGTGATTCACCCATGAACAGAGTTGGTAAACAAGAAAGTGGAATAAAGCTAGGGCATTTTACTGATTGTGCACTAAGAATGTTTATGGGTTATACCCTATACACCAAAGTGTTTTAATCTTTCAGCATGTAGACAGGATGCAACACTGGTGACAAGCTATATACATTACAGGCATACACTTAAAAACATGTAAGAAAAAAATCATTAGCCTATCATAGCATTGATGGTGCAGGTTATACCTATAGAAAAAATCGTAACTAACAGTAGTTTGTATTTCAGCCAGTGTTCAAATAAGTGAAGGAAAAGTTTTAAAGACTGTATACAGAGAAGTGAGGTACAGGAAAAGGCTTTACTTCTCCAGATAGCATACAGTAAGCTGCTTGATATTTTCAAACCTTTGATAGCCCCCTGTGAAAGTCTGGGTGGTGCAGTTAAAGCTTCAGATACATAATTTTCTCCCATGAAGATTGTATCTTTTGTGATACATATAGACATATGAGGCAAATGAAATGATGGGTACATTTATGACAAGTTTATGATGTTTGGTTTTTACTTGTGAGGTTCCTGCCACCCAGTTTGATTTGTCATTTGAATTCAAGTAATATTAAAGTACTACTTGGAGAAATTATGTTTGAGATTATTATGAGAGGCAGCCCTAACTACTGAGAAAATATTGGACATGGATTGAATACATGAGGTAGTGGAAAAGCATTCCAGGCAGAGAAAGTAAGATTTATCTACAGCTATGTCCATAGTGAATTTGGTCTGCATGATAGATGCAAAGCATTCAGGACATTCCTAATTTCTTGGAGGGAGGAGGAAATGATTTCAAGGACCATCATTGTTGTAGTCAGCAAGATAGAATATCGAAATTTAAATTGAAAAATAGAAATGTGCATAAAAGGAAGCTTTATTGTGAGGCACACTGTATGGTACCAATTTGAATTGAAAAATAGAAATGTGCATAAAAGTAAGCATTATTAAGGCTTAGTGTATGGTACCAAAAACTGCAAGTGAACACCCAAGAAAAATGTTTACTGTGGTTTTTAGAGGCAAGAAAGTCATTGCATAGTCAGTTGGTCTGTTACTTGTGGGAGACAGTGACTAAGTTAATGATGATGGAAGCAAAAGCAAAGATTTTTTCATTGAAAACAGACCTATTAGATGTTAATGTTTTACTGGATATCAATATATTCCATCCATATACACTTTCAGCATGAAACAGAATGAAAGTATATAAAGCAGTAGGTTCTGCCAAGTTTTATATAATAATGAAGTAAGCTTATTATTGGTCCTTTCAGTTTGTTCCCAAGGATTTGATTTTACCAGTGTAACATTGATATTCCAAAAGAGGTTTGAATTCCATGCCTGAAAATTGTCACCAGGTTAGCTTGATGTTCATGGTTTGTGCATTGTTGAAATTGTCTTGCGAGATGAAGTTATGAATTTCATTAACTACATGCCGCTTGGTTTTTGACAGTCATTTATGCCTGACAAATCTGCTTGATTTCTTTTATGATGTCATCAGTATATACAGTAAAAGTACATCAGTTAATACCATTTATTTAGACTTTCAGAAAGCATATGATGAAATTCCTCATTATCAGAGATAACCATCTAAAGTTTTCATGTGGTGTAGATTGGCTAGTACATTGGTTGACTGGCCTTAAACAAAGCAGTGACTAATGGTTCAGTGTAACAAGTGGAGTGCAGCATGGATTACCCTTAGGAATGTTTCTCTTTGTGATATATTTATGAGATTGATAATGAACCATATGTTGTAAGAAGTCATTATATGCAGCTGAAAGTGATTTGTTAAGTAAAGCTGCAACAGAAATTGAATAACAGCAGCTACAAACTTACTCAAACTTGGAAATTGCATTCACAATTGGTGAATGAAGTTTGATATCAGTAAGTGCAAGGTTTTACACATCTGATGTCAAAATGCAAGGACAGACCATAGTATGAACTTGGTTGAACTACTGTACATAATGTAAATAAAGAAAAGAGTAAGTTGTGATAGTCCCCAACAACTTAAATCCAAGCATGCATTGCATGAATTGTTTTATACATCATATGTTAGGCACTTAGATGCAGATCTAAGAAACTGTTAGTCACTCTACAGCTCATTTGTGCATCCTCAGCTTGATTATTTTGTGCATTTGTGGTTGCCATACTGGAAAAGGTAGAATAAAGAGAGTTTAGCTTCAAAAAGATTGATAAAGAGTTTAGCTGCATGCTACCAGCATGATATCTGATTTGAGAAATTATTCTTTAGAGTTGTTTTGATAATCCTTGCTTATTTAGTTTAGAAAAGAGAAAGTTAAGAGATGATGTAGTACCATCACATAGGATTATGATTGTCTTTATCAACCTTGATATACACAATTTTGTAAGACTAGATCATTCTGATTTCATGTGCAATAATGGATATAAACTCATATGCAAGCATTTTACTTGGAATGAAGCAAAGTACTGTTTCTCCAACTGGATTATTCACATTATTAATGAATTATTTACAAGAATATCACAACAGCTCCATAAATACACTTGAAAATAGATAACATGATTACCTTGATTTAAGTCCATTACTGACTTTATTTGTGCATCTGTTGTTAGAAATAGATTCTAGCACTTCTCTAAAGTACCTGCTCATTTTTGTGCTTCTCCTACTTGAAATGATGCATTTCTGATTTCATCTACTATCACAGTCTTAAAAGATCCTAATGATGTGTCCTTCATGCCATTCTTTGACATGCTACCATAGCTAGACACTTTCAGAACTTCCTGTAAAGGAGAAAAAGAGGTAAACCATTTAGTAATGCTAGAAAAGTTTACCATTAGTTTGGACCCAAAAGGGAGGAGACACAGGTCAGCAAGAATATTTGATATGTTAATTTTTTTTTTTTTTTTTTTTTTTTTTTTTTTCCAAAAGAAGGAACAGAGAATTGGGCCAGGTGAGGGTATTCCCTCAAAGGCCCAGTCCTCTGTTCTTAATGCTACCTCGCTAACGCGGGAAATGGCGAATAGTTTAAAAGAAAAAAAAGAAGATCAAGGAATGCACTAGAAGTTATTCACCCCTCAAGGGAAGATAACCTTGCCAGATGTTTAACAATATGTATTACTGAATGGGTGGGCAGGGAAGTTAAGAGAAACAATCCCAGTTGACTGCATTTCCTGCTTTTGGAAACCAGCACTCTATGATCATAGTGTGCAGAAATCATAGTGATATTTTTAAACCCAAATGTAACTGTAATTGGGTTTGCTCATCCTCTATTCCCCCTGAAATGCCAACTTTGGCACTTTGGGAGAGGTAGAAGGTTATCTCTGCATGGTCAGGTCATAGCTATTGGGGAAGACGAGAAGGTAGAGAGTTCCAAAGCTTCGACATGTAGGGATTAAAGTAGGTATCATAATGGCCCATCCCGATGGCCACACAATAATTACATGATGCAGCTGTAAGCCGAGAATTATGTGGTCTAGTTAGTGGTTTGGGCACACAAACAGCTAGTTCTTGAGAGCAAAAATGCAAAAACCAAAGAAATACCCAGAAGAGGGAAAGTGAACCAATATTGCAGCATAGGGCAAGGGGGTCAAGTTTGGAAGTTAGCCTGGGACAGTTTATAAGTTGGACTGCTTTCAGCTCAACTTTGTCAAGTAAGGATGCAGAGCTAGAACCACCCTAAACGTGAGAGCAGTACTCCATACAAGGACGAATTAGTCCCTTGTATAAATGGAGCAACTGTTCTGAAGAGAAATTTCGACATCTAAACAGGACACCCAGTTTCTGGGAGGCAGTCTTAGCTATTCCTGTATTGTGGAGTTTCTAAGAAAGAGTGGATGTTATAGTAATACCAGGTATGTTCATTGAATCAAGAAGTGGAATTGCAGAACTGTCAAAGGAGAGACAAGAGTTGTGAGGAGTTTTCGATAGAGAGATGGATAGAAATTGGGTCTTGGAGGCATTAAATTTTACAAGATTTTGTCTACCCCACTGAAACATCCTGCCCAAGTATCATTTTATTGAGGAAGCTGTGTCAGGATGAGACGCAGATTGAGTGAGAGAAGAGGGAGCAGAAATGAAGTAAGTGGATGAATGTAGTGTTGAGTCATCAGTGTATGAGTGCATTGGATTATTTGTGGAGGAGAGGAAATCACTGAAAAAAAAGAGAAAAAGTGTTGGGGGATAGGACAGAACCTTGCGGTACACCACTGTTGACGGAGAAAAAGGGGGAAGCTGATCTGTTAACAACCACAGAGATAGATCGGCTGGAGAGGAAGCTAGACATTAAGGAGTAAAGTGAGGGAGTGAAGCCAAAGGAGAGGAGCTTAGAGATGAGACTCTGATGCCACATCCTGTCAGAAGCCTTAGATATGTCAAGGACAACTATACATGACTCCACAAAATCTTTCAGGGATGATGACCAGACATTAGTAAGATAGGAAAGAATATCACCTGTGGATCTAGCCTTATGAAAGCCATACTGGTGATCAGAGGGAAGGCTGTGATTTGCCCAGTTGCTCTCACTTCTATTTCCAGAGTCTTTGAAATTATCTTACACTCTCACATTCTGAAATAGAATCCCATTCCCTTTTTTCAGATCCCTAGAACGGATTTTGCAGTCCTAGATCTACTCATGGTCTCTCCTATGTGACTCACCTCCGTCTCCCCACTTTCTCAGGAATTTTGGTGAAACTTTTGTCATAGCCCTCAACATCTAACATGAGAGACAGATAACAGTAGGTCTGATTGGCCCACAACTGGCTTTCTGAAAAAAGAAAGGAGGATAACTTGACAAGAAAATGTAATTTCACTCTGCAATATTTTAAGCTATCAACAGTTCCCTGCTGCTACACATTAGGCTTCTACCATCCCCGTTACACTATGGTTTATGCAGTTTATTTCTGGCATTTTTCTCAGAGTATACAGTACCTAGATTTATAAAATATTTGTCTAAACTACTTTTGAAGATATTTATAATCTTAGCATTCACTACATCTGATGTTAACTCATTCCAGTGCTCAACACACTTGTTGGAAAAGAAGCTTTTTCCCATGTCTGTACTATATCTTTTAACTTTGAGTTTTATTCCATTTGTCCTGGTAACCATATTTTCTTGTATTTCGAAAAGATGTTCGTGCTTTACTTTTTCGACCTTGTTCAGAATTTTGAACACTTGTGTGAAGTCACTGTGAAGTCTAGATTTTTAAGGGAGAAGAGATCCAATCATTTTAGCCTCTGTATGCCAGATTTGTAAGGGATGGGATCAATTTTGTCGTGCATCTTTATACTTGCTCTAAGTTTTCCTTTGCTTTTTTTATAGTTTGGAGACCAAACTGAATGGCATATTCAAGTTGTGGTCTTATGAGAGAATTATAAGGTGTGAGAATTGTTTCTGGTGTCTTGTAAACTATGTTCCTGGCTGTGAAACCTAACATTTGGTTGCCTTTTTTACTTACTGCTTGACTCTGTTTAGTGTACTCCAGATTGTTGCTAATGACAACTCCAAGGCCCTTTTCTTCATTTACTTTAGTTAGAGAGTTATTGAATAGTTTGCAGTCTTAAGGGATACTGTTGTCTCAAAAGTGCATGACTTCTCACTTGTCTACATCAAACTTCATTTGCCATCTGTCTGACCACTTTGCTAGTAAGTTAAGATTTCTGAATCATTTTTCAGTCCCACTTGTTTACAGCTCTATGTCCTAGTGTAGTACTGTCAGCAGATTTGGAGATCTTAGACATGAGACTGAATTCTAGGTCATTAACATATATTTTGAAAAGAATTGAGCCTAAGACTGACCCCAGTGCCACACCACTCTTTATGTTTAGCCAATCTGAGGCTTCACTGTTTAATACTAGATGCTGCTTTCTTCCTGTAAGCCAGTCTCTGATCCATGTACAGAGTTCTTCACCAATTCCACGTGCTTTCAGTTTATGTAAAGTCTTGTGTGAGGTACTATATGGAGAGTCTTTTGAAAATCTAAATATACTACAATAAATGGTACTTATTAATTCTAATTCTGATAAATAACATTAAAAAATTCCAGCAGATTTGTCAGGCAGACTTCTGTTGCTAAAACTGTGTTGATTGTCTGGTATAATTTCGTGATCTAGAAACATGAGTTTTATCTTGTATTATTTTTCCTGTTGTTTTACCTAACACTGAAGTTAGGCTAATTGGGCGGTAGTTCAAGGCACACCATTTGTCTCCTTTTATATATATATATAGGAGTAACAGTCGCTAGTTTCCAGTCAGTTGGCAACTGACCATCCAATAGAAATTTGTTGAATATTTTTGATATGGAGTATATATCAGCTGTCTCCTGAACCTCCTTAAAGTAAAGTTATTGGGGCCATTGGATTTGTTAGGATTTAATTGGTCCATGTATTTAAGTGCTTTAGAGCTCTTTATTTCTCCAACTCATCTTCATCAGATCCTTGAAACATTTTCATTGGTTGCTGTATTTGAGATGTTTCTTCATTTGTGAACTCAGAGTTCAAGAATAATTCAATGTGGTAGCCATTTCTTTGTCGTCACTAGTTAGTGTGTCATGTTCATTTTGTAATGGTCCAGTCCCCTCTTTTACTGTCTTCCTGTGTCTTATATATTTGAAGAATTCTTTAGGATCATTCTTAACTTTCAAGGAAATTCTTTTTTCTTCCTCATGTTTATTGTCTTATGACCTTCTTACACTCTCTTTGGATTTTAATTCCTAGTGATTTTCATCAGTTCCCATTGATTTGAATTTCTTTTATGTTTTCTTCTTTTGGCCAATTAGTCCTTCTATTCTTCTATTCATCCACGATGGTTTTGAAATATTGCAAGTTCTCTTTGTAATTTGTGAAATATGTTTATTTTCAATCTTGAGGTGGTGTTTTTAGGATTATTCCTCATTTTCTTTACTGAGTGAACATCAAGTTTTGACCAATTAGTTCTGCAAATTTCATGTCTAATGTTTTCAAAATTTGCTGGTCTGTAATCCAGGATCAAGAGTTTGTTGTCATATATTTCAAAATCTAAATTCATCTCTAATCTAATCAAGCTGTGATTGCTGTCTTGACAGACTACTTCACAAGAGTTGATTAAGTTTGTATCACTGGTGAGGACAAAATCAAGAAGGTATTTATGTATTTATTTATTATACTTTGTTCCTGTCTCCCACATTAGTGAGGTAGTGCAAGGAAACAGATGAAAGAATGGCCCAACCCACCCACATACACATGTATATACATACGTGTCCACACACGCACATATACATTTCTATACATTTCACTGTATACATATATATACATAAGACAAGGGAGCAAATGGGAACTTCAGTGAAGGGCGCTAATGGGGAGGTGATAACAAGTAGTGGTGATGTGAGAAGGAGATGGAGTGAGTATTTTGAAGGTTTGTTGAATGTGTTTGATGATAGAGTGGCAGATATAGGGTGTTTTGGTCGAGGTGGTGTGCAAAGTGAGAGGGTTAGGGAAAATGATTTGGTAAACAGAGAAGAGGTAGCAAAAGCTTTGTGGAAGATGAAAGCTGGCAAGGCAGCAGGTTTGGATGGTATTACAGTGGAATCTATTAAAAAAGGGGGTGACTGTATTATTGACAGGTTGGTAAGGTTATTTAATGTATGTATGACTCATGGTGAGGTGCCTGAGGATTGGTGGAATGCGTGCATAGTGCAATTGTACAAAGGCAGAGGGGATAAGAGTGAGTGCTCAAATTACAGAGGTATAAGTTTGTTGAGTATTCCTGGTAAATTATATGGGAGGGTATTGATTGAGATGGTGAAGGCATGTACAGAGCATCAGATTGGGGAAGAGCAGTGTGGTTTCAGAAGTGGTAGAGGAAGTGTGGATCAGGTGTTTGCTTTGAAGAATGTATGTGAGAAGTACTTAGAAAAGCAAATGGATTTGTATGTAGCATTTATGGATCTGGAGAAGGCATATGATAGAGTTGATAGAGATGCTCTGTGGAAGGTATTCAGAATATATGGTGTGGGAGGCAAGTTGTTAGAAGCAGTGAAAAGTTTTTATCGAGGATGTAAGGCATGTGTACGTGTAGGAAGAGAGGAAAGTGATTGGTTCTCAGTGAATGTAGGTTTGCGGCAGGGGTGTGTGATGTCTCCATGGTTGTTTAATTTGTATATGGATGGGGTTGTTAGGGAGGTGAATGCAAGAGTTTTGGAAAGAGGGGCAAGTATGAAGTCTGTTGTGGATGAGAGAGCTTGGGAAGTGAGTCAGTTGTTGTTCGCTGATGATACAGCGCTGGTGGCTGATTCATGTAAGAAACTGCAGAAGCTGGTGACTGAGTTTGGTAAAGTGTGTGAAAGAAGAAAGTTAAGAGTAAATGTGAATAAGAGCAAGGTTATTAGGTACAGTAGGGTTGAGGGTCAAGTCAATTGGGAGGTAAGTTTGAATGGAGAAAAACTGGAGGAAGTAAAGTGTTGTAGATATCTGGGAGTGGATCTGGCAGCGGATGGAACCATGGAAGCGGAAGTGAATCATAGGGTGGGGGAGGGGGCGAAAATCCTGGGAGCCTTGAAGAATGTGTGGAAGCCGAGAACATTATCTCGGAAAGCAAAAATGGGTATGTTTGAAGGAATAGTGGTTCTAACAATGTTGTATGGTTGCGAGGCGTGGGCTATGGATAGAGTTGTGCACCGGAGGGTGGATGTGCTGGAAATGAGATGTTTGAGGAGAATGTGTGGTGTGAGGTGGTTTGATCGAGTAAGTAATGGTCGAGTAAGTAATGTAAGGGTAAGAGAGATGTGTGGAAATAAAAAGAGCTTGGTTGAGAGAGCAGATGAGGGTGTTTTGAAATGGTTTGGGCACATGGAGAGAATGAGTGAGGAAAGATTGACCAAGAGGATATATGTGTCGGAGGTGGAGGGAACGAGGAGAAGTGCTGTCAGTGGATTGAATCAGGGCATGTGAAGCGTCTGGGGTAAACCATGGAAAGTTGTGTGGGGCCTGGATGTGGAAAGGGAGCTGTGGTTTCGGGCATTATTGCATGACAGCTAGAGACTGAGTGTGAACGAATGGGGCCTTTGTTGTCTTTTCCTAGCGCTACCTCGCACACATGAGGGGGGAAGGGGATGGTATTCCATGTGTGGCGAGGTGGCGATGGGAATGAATAAAGGCAGACAGTGTGAATTGTGTGCATGGGTATATATGTATGTGTCTGTGTGTGTATATATATGTGTACATTGAGATGTATAGGTATGTATATTTGCGTGTGTGGACGTGTATGTATATACATGTGTATGGGGGTGGGTTGGGCCATTTCTTTCGTCTGTTTCCTTGCGCTACCTCGCAAACGCGGGAGACAGAGACAAAGCAAAATAAATAAAGATAAATAATAAACATACACAGACATATACATACATACAAATGTACATAATTCTTACTTGCTGCCTTCATTCATTCCCGTCGCCACCCCGCCACACATGAAATGACAACCCCCTCCCCCTGCATGCGCGCGAGGTAGCACTAGGAAAAGACAACAAAGGCCACATTCTTTCACACTCGGTCTCTAGCTGTCAATGCACCAAAACCACAGCTCCCTTTCCACATCCAGGCCCCACAAAACTTTCCATAGTTTACCTTAGACATTTCACATGCCCTGGTTCAATCCATTGACAGCACGTTGACCCCAATATACCACATCGTTCCAATTCACTCTATCCCTTGCACGCCTTTTACCCTCCAGCATGTTCAGGCCCCAATCGCTCAAAATCTTTTTCACTCCATCCTTTCACCTCCAATTTGGTCTCCCACTTATCCTCGTTCCCTCCACCTCTGACACGTATATCCCCTTTGTCAATCTTTCTTCACTCATTCTCTCCATGTGACCAAACCATTTCAATACCCCCTCCCTCCTCTGCTCTCTCAACCACGCTCTTTTTATTACAACACATCTCTCTTACCCTTTCATTACTTACTTGATCAAACCACCCCACACCACATATTGTCCTCAAACATATCATTTTCAACACATCCACCCTCCTCTGCGTAACTCCATCCGTAGCCCACGCCTCGCAACCGTATAACATTGTTGGAACCACCATTCCTTCAAACATACCCATTTTTGCTTTCTGAGATAATGTTCTCGCCTTCCACACATTTTTCAATGCTTCCAGAACTTTCGGCCCCTCCCCCACCCTGTGACTCACTTCCGCTTCCATGGTTCCAGAATAGCATCTTCAATCACTTCCATTAGTCTTGTTCTCTCTTGGTCTCTTGTTAACATTTCAGTTCATGTTTGGACTGCTGAAGTTTCCTACTATTATAACCTCTTCACTGTTTACTATAGTTTTGATTTCATTGTATAGCATCTTATTGTTGTCTTCTTTTTGCTGAGGAGGTCTGTAATTAATGCTGAGATATAGTTTACTTTTGAATTTGTTGGTAATGGCAATATAAAGAGAGTCATAAGTGTGTGTGTGTGTCTACTTTGCTTGTCTTAATAGCTCTTAGATTGTTATCAACTTAGATCAACTTAGATCAAAACTCCACCACCTACCCTGTATAAGCAATCTTTCATGAATAGTTTATATCCGAATATTGCTAACTCGATGATTGTTTATTCTCAGAGTTTACCCACATCTCTGAGATTTGCAATAATGTTTGGTTTTTCTGTAACTGTATAGGATATAAGTCCATTGCATTTTGCAATGATGCTCCAGGCATTTATGTATATTAAACTTATTTTTCTTGAAGCCAATTTCTGTGCTGAATTTGCCTTTTTTTACTGTCGGTATGTGTGTTTGTATTATCACTGTTAATGTCTGTGTGTGTAGCAGTGGGAGAGAGACAGTTCTCCATCTGTTTTGTGTTCACCACCTTACTCTACCCTCCCCACACTGGCCTTGGTCATAAATTTTTCCTGAGAGTTGACCTGTAGCTGTGCTAACCTGCTGATTATACCACCAGAGTTATCCTTAACTGACCCTACTTGATCTTTCTTTGCTGATTCCTCTGCCTGTGAGGTTTCCACTAATGCCCTAGGGTCTCTACTGCCAAGCTCCCATCTATCCTCTACCACATTTGACAGGGTATGGCATAAGTCTTTGCTGTTTAAACCCCCTTTAGTTTACTTGCGTTTCACTGTTCTCTAATGCATAGTTTCCTGTCTTGCCATTCCATTGATATAGTTGTTGGAGTGACTTTTTTCTCGTATCCTATCACTGCTGGTGTTCCTTTGAGTTAACAATTGTTCTATCATCTACTCTCTTTCTTCTTTCAATAATGATGTCTCTTCTACTTCCAACGCTGTGCTCTCTTATGCTGCTGATTTCACATTACATTGTCCACTCACTTTCCCTTCCCCTACTCCCATTCGTTCTTTCTCTAGCTGATCACAGTTCCTCTTTCATTTCAGACCTGTGCATCATTTCAGAGTGAGAAAGCAGTAACCTTTTTGAATTTAATATTGTTAAACTTCAGTTTCTCCCAATATCTCTGTCTTTCTATGTGTCTTTATCTCTGATGCAGTTCCCACCAGGAACTCCCTCAAGGGGGTGGCCACAGCAAGAGTTGCCATAACTGTTGAACTCCATTGCTACTTAGCCTGTAATGCTTCTCTGTTATGTCTTCCACACCATCCCAGAAACCCCACATAATCAACATCACAAAGTCTGCTATCCAAAAGCTGGTAGTGTTGTATTGGTGCCATAATTATTTTCTTGTGAATAGTTACTTCATATCTATATGTGTATCATTTGCCTAAGTATGGAATATGGCTCACACAAATGTTGTCACTCATCCTCTTCTTATCTGTTAACTTGAGTGGAATCAAGCTCCATCCATCTCATTAATTCTCCTAGCATCTCCTTTCTTGTATAAACTTTCTGCATTTTGAAAGTTGGGTCTACAATCACCTACAGATCCCTTATTAATTACTTTCTTTTACTGAGATGGCCTTGATTAGGACATTTTTGTCCCTGCCATGTTGATCACTTTGAAAAAAAAAGTACTTATATCAGTATTAAGGAAAGTAATTGGTTCTCAGTGAATGTCGGTTTCCGGCAGGGATGTGTGATGTCTCGGTTTCCGGCAGGGGTGTGTGATGTCTCCATGGTTGTTTAATTTGTTTATGGATGGGGTTGTTAGGGAAGTGAATGCAAGAGTTTTGGAGAGAGGGGCTAGTATGCAGTCTGTTGTGGATGAGAGAGCTTGGGAAGTGAGTCAATTGTTGTTCGCAGATGATACAGCACTGGTGGCTGATTCGGATGAGAAACTGCAGAAGCTGGTAACTGAGTTTGGTAGTGTGTGAAAGAAGAAAGGTGAGAGTAAATGTGAATAAGAGCAAGGTTATAAGATACAGTAGGGTTGAGGGACAAGTAAATTGGGAGGTAAGTTTGAATGGAGAAAAACTGGAGGAAGTGAAGTGCTTTTAGATATCTGGGAGTGGATTTGGTAGCAGATGGAACCATGGAAGCAGAAGTGAGTCACAGAGTGGGAGAGGGGGTTAAAGTTCTGGGAGTGTTGAAAAATGTGTGGAAGGCAAGAACATTATCTCAGAAAGCAAAAATGGATATGTTTGAAGGAATAGTGGTTCCAACAATGTCATATGGTTGCGAGGCATGGGCTATAGATAGATTTGTGCAGAGGAGGGTGGATGTGTTGGAAATGAGGTGTTTGAGGACAATATGTGGTGTGAGGTGGTTTGATCGAGTAAGTAACGAAAGGGTAAGAGAGATGTGTCGAATTAAAAGAGTATGGTTGAGAGAGCAGAAGAGGGTGTTTTGAAATGGTTTGGTCACATGGAGAGAATGAGTAAGGAAAGATAGAGGATATATGTGTCAGGGGTAGAGGGTACAAGGATAAGTGGGAGACCAAATTGGAGATGGAAAGATGGAGTGAAAAAGATTTTGAGCGATCGGGGCCTGAACAAGCAGGAGAGTGAAAGGTGTGCAAGGAATAGAGTGAATTGAAACGATGTGGTATACCAAGGTCGATGCACTGTCACTGGATTGAACCAGGGCATGTGAAGCATCTGGGGTAAACCATGGAAAGTTTTGTTGGGCCTGGATGTGGAAAGGGAGCTGTGGTTTCGGTGCATTATACATGACAGCTAGAGACTGAGTGTGAATGAATGTGGCCTTTGTTGTCTTTTCCTAGTGCTACCTGGCGTGCATGCGGGGGGAGGGGGTTGTCATTTCATGTGTGGCTTGGTGGCAATGGGAATGACTAAAGGCAACGAGTATGAATTATGTTATATTTTATTTTATTATACTTTGTCGCTGTCTCCCATGTTTGCGAGGTAGCGCAAGGAAACAGACGAAAGAAATGGCCCAACCCCCCCCCATACACATGTATATACATACGTCCACACACGCAAAAATACATACCTACACAGCTTTCCATGGTTTACCCCAGACGCTTCACATGCCTTGATTCAATCCACTGACAGCACGTCAACCCCGGTATACCACATCGCTCCAACTCACTCTATTCCTTGCCCTCCTTTCACCCTCCTGCATGTTCAGGCCCCGATCACACAAAATCTTTTTCACTCCATCTTTCCACCTCCAATTTGGTCTCCCTCTTCTCCTCGTTCCCTCCACCTCCGACACATATATCCTCTTGGTCAATCTTTCCTCACTCATTCTCTCCATGTGCCCAAACCACTTCAAAACACCCTCTTCTGCTCTCTCAACCACGCTCTTTTTATTTCCAGACATCTCTCTCACCCTTAGGTTACTCACTCGATCAAACCACCTCACACCACACATTGTCCTCAAACATCTCATTTCCAGCACATCCATCCTCCTGCGCACAACTCTATCCATAGCCCACGCCTCGCAACCATACAACATTGTCGGAACCACTATTCCTTCAAACATACCCATTTTTGCTTTCCGAGATAATATTCTCGACTTCCACACATTCTTCAAAGCTCCCAGAATTTTCGCCCCCTCCCCCTTCCTATGATCCACTTCCGCTTCCATGGTTCCATCCGCTGCCAGATCCACTCCCAGATATCTAAAACACTTCACTTCCTCCAGCTTTTCTCCATTCAAACTCACCTCCCAATTGTCTTGACCCTCAACCCTACTGTACCTAATAACCTTGCTCTTATTCACATTTACTCTTAACTTTCTTCTTCCACACACTTTTCCAAACTCAGTCACCAGCTTCTGCAGTTTCTCACATGAATCAGCCACCAGCGCTGTATCATCAGCGAACAACAACTGACTCACTTCCCAAGCTCTCTCATCTCCAACAGACTTCATACTTGCACCTCTTTCCAAAACTCTTGCATTTACCTCCCTAACAACCCCATCCATAAACAAATTAAACAACCATGGAGACATCACACACCCCTGCCGCAAACCTACATTCACCGAGAACCAGTCACTCTCCTCTCTTCCTACACGTACACATGCCTTACATCCTCGATAAAAACTTTTCATTGCTTCTAACAACTTTCCTCCCACACCATATATTCTTAATACCTTCCACAGAGCATCTCTATCAACTCTATCATATGCCTTCTCCAGATCCATAAATGCTACATACAAATCCATTTGCTTTTCTAAGTATTTCTCACATACATTCTTCAAAGCAAACACCTGATCCACACATCCTCTACCACTTCTGAAACCACACTGCTCTTCCCCAATCTGATGCTCTGTACATGTCTTCACCCTCTCAATCAATACCCTCCCATATAATTTACCAGGAATACTCAACAAACTTATACCTCTGTAATTTGAGCACTCACTCTTATCCCCTTTGCCTTTGTACAGTGGCACTATGCACGCATTCCGCCAATCCTCAGGCACCTCACCATGAGTCATACATACATTAAATAACCTTACCAACCAGTCAACAATACAGTCACCCCCTTTTTTAATAAATTCCACTGCAATACCATCCAAACCTGCTGCCTTGCCGGCTTTCATCTTCCGCAAAGCTTTCACTACCTCTTCTCTGTTTACCAAATCATTTTCCCTAACCCTCTCACTTTGCACACCACCTCGACCAAAACACCCTATATCTGCCACTCTATCATCAAACACATTCAACAAACCTTCAAAATACTCACTCCATCTCCTTCTCACATCACCACTACTTGTTATCACCTCCCCATTTGCGCCCTTCACTGAAGTTCCCATTTGCTCCCTTGTCTTACGCACTTTATTTACCTCATTCCAGAACATCTTTTTATTCTCCCTAAAATTGAATGATACTCTCTCACCCCAACTCTCATTTGCCCTTTTTTTCACCTCTTGCACCTTTCTCTTGACCTCCTGTCTCTTTCTTTTATACATCTCCCACTCAATTGCATTTTTTCCCTGCAAAAATCGTCCAAATGCCTCTCTCTTCTCTTTCACTAATACTCTTACTTCTTCATCACACCACTCACTACCCTTTCTAATCAACCCACCTCCCACTCTTCTCATGCCACAAGCATCTTTTGCGCACTCCATCACTGATTCCCTAAATACATCCCATTCCTCCCCCACTCCCCTTACTTCCATTGTTCTCACCTTTTTCCATTCTGTACTCAGTCTCTCCTGGTACTTCCTCACACAGGTCTCCTTCCCAAGCTCACTTACTCTCACCACCCTCTTCACCCCAACATTCACTCTTCTTTTCTGAAAACCCATACAAATCTTCACCTTAGCCTCCACAAGATAATGATCAGACATCCCTCCAGTTGCACCTCTCAGCACATTAACATCCAAAAGTGTATACATGTGTATATATGTATATGTTTGTGTATGTATATATATGTATATGTTGAAATGTATAGGTATGTATGTGTGCGTGTGTGGATGTGTATGTATATACATCTGTATGTAGGTGAGTTGGGCCATTCTTTCGTCTGTTTCCTTGCGCTACCTTGCTGACGCGGGAGACAGCAACAAAGTATAATAAATCAGTATTAACCAGGGACTGCTTGTTAAAGAAATACTGTAATTAGAGTATTAAAAAAAGTTAAACAATTGGATCATATTACTTTATTTTATTTTTCGAGAGAGTCCATTGGGACCATTCCTTACTTCATGCAGTATGTCCTGGTATGTGTAAGAACAGCATCAGTTGTATTAAGTAATTGTGAATTAGCAGATGATCCTGCGACTGTATTGCATTAAAGACAGGGTGTTCTGGAGGGTTAGCTTGTTGACCAGTTAGAAATGAATAATCCTCAAACAGACAAGACACTGCAGAGTCAGAAGATGCCAGAGAAAGATTGCTTTTCTGAGAACATTCAAATGCTGCACAGTTAATATGTTCATGTTAGTAATTTCATTGTTTTGGACAAAACATGTATATAATCTAACAGGAGAAATTAAGCAGTTTTTATGCTTACATTTCAATAGATAGTTACTGTGTGTTTAAAGAATTGAAAGATTTTATCTTAGAACAGGTATAAAAGTTTTTGTAGAAACAGTGAAAAATTTTATTGGAAGAATGGCCACCAAGAGCAGAATAATGATGTGGCATACAAAGATGATGAGGATTGGGTTGGAACCACATATGCATTTGAATGCCTCAAAAATGAAAAATATATAGTCAGTGTTTCATAAAAGTTAACTTTTTTGTATCATGTAAAGAATATGCCATCCATGATATAGAATAATTAACTGTAGAATTATATATGGGGCTAAGGGAGGAAGAATTTCTGTGTATTCTATATATATATCTCTGAAGAATACTACCCATGAAGAATACTGCCCTCATATCTCCATGTTATAGGAGGCACTTTATAGGGGAAGAAGTTAGGGGCTAAAAATCTTCCACTCTTTTAATCAACTTGTTAAATGAAGCAGGTAAAGGAGCCTGTTGGGGCTTTTTCCATGAAACTTGGGCTTAAGTTCTTGGTGCTGTCTTGCAATGATTAGAAAAGGTTAGCAGTCATGAAAAAAAGAAATTATAGTAAGAAATTCACAGTATAACCAACTGCACTTCTGTTTATTAAAACTGAATTGACCTACAGGAAGATAATAAAAAATCCTTTTAGTTCTCTTTATTTCACATGCCCAAGATATATTTAGATTATATGCACAGTATTCATGATATATCATAATGTTGTATAATAGTTTATTTTATATACTTATATTCTGTTTTATACACTTAACCACATTGTTTTTGCCCTTTGTGTTGTGCCTTTAATGAGAGTAGCATTTTCACATTAACTTGAAACTTCTGTTGCACATTCCCTGAAACCTTACAATAATTTTCTTCATTCAGGGTTGAGGTGCGGGAGGAGTCAGTTGAGGATGGTCTCGTCTCAAAATTAACCCTGTCTTCTTCAGCAAGGACTCACTCTGCAACGTACACCTGCCATGCTGCCAATGCATTTGGCCGTGACACTCGAAACATAGAATTGGTGGTGCAAGGTACTTAACATCTGAATTGGGGATGAAAATATGATTTCTTTCAAAACTTTTGATTATCTTTAAAGAGTATATAGATAATAGTTGGCTGGCAGCCAATGACCTAGAAGGTATATTACTAGTGCTACCAGCCAAGGTATCATGAGGGTTAGAGATAGCTGAGAAGTGAGCCAGCATTTCAGTGGCTGTCAAGTTGCACCCCTCTGACCCAGGTAGCTCTCTTATCTTTATACCTCACCCTCATGTGGACAATTGGCATTCTGTCCACAAACTCACAGTCCACAAACACACAACCTCTCCTTGTTACACGCAATCCTTGATAACTCTCAACTCACATTTGTCATTCTTCATAACTTTCCTTGACAACTATTAATTCACATTGCTTTCTTTGTAACTAGATTTTCCTGTGGTGAGTGCTATCTGCTAACCCTGCCTTTTAACAAGATGGTAAGAGGAATAGGTTGAAGTAGTGGCTAGGAACATTTAGGTAGGAGCATTAAGTAGAAACATTTGGTAGATGTAGTAGATAGGATTCATGTGAGAAACTGCAGAAGCTGGTGACTGAGTTTGGTAAAGTGTGTGGAAGAAGAAAGTTAAGAGTAAATGTGAATAAGAGCAAGGTTATTAGGTACAGTAGGGTTGAGGGTCAAGTCAATTGGGAGGTGAGTTTGAATGGAGAAAAACTGGAGGAAGTGAAGTGTTTTAGATATCTGGGAGTGGATCTGTCAGCGGATGGAACCATGGAAGCGGAAGTGGATCATAGGGTGGGGAGGGGGCGAAAATTTTGGGAGCCTTGAAAAATGTGTGGAAGTCGAGAACATTATCTCGGAAAGCAAAAATGGGTATGTTTGAAGGAATAGTGGTTCCAACAATGTTGTATGGTTGCGAGGCGTGGGCTATGGATAGAGTTGTGCGCAGGAGGATGGATGTGCTGGAAATGAGATGTTTGAGGACAATGTGTGGTGTGAGGTGGTTTGATCGAGTAAGTAACGTAAGGGTAAGAGAGATGTGTGGAAATAAAAAGAGCATGGTTGAGAGAGCAGAAGAGGGTGTTTTGAAATGGTTTGGGCACATGGAGAGAATGAGTGAGGAAAGATTGACCAAGAGGATATATGTGTCGGAGGTGGAGGGAACGAGGAGAAGAGGGAGACCAAATTGGAGTTGGAAAGATGGAGTGAAAAAGATTTTGTGTGATCGGGGCCTGAACATGCAGGAGGGTGAAAGGAGGGCAAGGAATAGAGTGAATTGGAGCGATGTGGTATACAGGGTTTGACGTGCTGTCAGTGGATTGAATCAAGGCATGTGAAGCGTCTGGGGTAAACCATGGAAAGCTGTGTAGGTATGTATATTTGCGTGTGTGGACGTGTGTATGTACATGTGTATGGGGGGGGGGGTTGGGCCATTTCTTTCGTCTGTTTCCTTGCGCTACCTCGCAAACGCGGGAGACAGCGACAAAGTATAAAAAAAAAAAAAAAAAAAAAAAAAAAAAAAAAAAAAAGTAGATAGGAATGTTCAGAAGGAGCATTAGGTAGAAGTAGTAAGTGTGAACATTATGTAGGAGCCTCAACAAACACTGTGCTAGACTTACCCTCTACCAGTGGCCTGTTAAGGGTGAGGCACTAAAAGCTAAGAAGCGGCACTGGAGTTCATAAGTTATGGAGACTTAGTTGCTATGGCCTCCACCTTGAGGGAGTTCCAGAATGGAACAGGCATGATAAATATAGACAGATGGATAGAGAATGTAGAACTAAGTCTTCTGACTGTGTTGAATTATCATGTTGATGGCTAGATTTATGGTAAAATTATGGTCCATCACGTGACAAGGATTAATGAAACCCTTGTAAGTGATGAAAAAGATGGACTTAGGAATGGAAAAGGGTGGGCATTCCAAATTTTTGCAATGAGGCAGGTTTTGAAGAAAGTTTTAGAAAGAAAAATGGATTTATGTTGCATTTGTGGATTTGAAATGTATATAATTGGAAATTACTTAAGGGAATTCTGGCTTTATGTGATATACATTGAGACTTCTGAATGTTGAATGTTGATTAGAGCTTTGTGATGGAAGAGTTGTTTATATGAGGATAAATGGTGGTACAGCTGAGTGGTTTGAAATAAGTTTGTATTGCCACAAGGCTTTGTTATATTATTAATGTCATCTCTTGTTAGGACATGATATGTTGAAGTATTAATGAAACAAAATGGTTTAACCATAGTTGTTTTATGCTGATGATGCTGTTTATTAGTGGAAGCGGAGGCACGTTGGATAGAAGATTTTAGTTTTTGAAGGTGGTTGAAATTCAGGGTTTGTTATCAGCTTAAACATAAAATAAGTGGAAGTTTTATGTCAAGATTTTGATTATTATCATTATACTTAGTCGCTGTCTCCCATGTTAGTGAGGGAGCGCAAGGAAACAGACAAAAGAATGGCCCAACCCACCCACATACACATGCATATACATAAACACCCACACATGCACATATACATACTTATACATTTCCATGTATACATACATATACATGGTTTACCCCGGATGCTTCACATGCCCTGGTTCAATCCATTGACAACACATTGACCCTGGTATACCACATCATTCAGTTCACTCTATTCCTTTTACGCCTTTCACCCTCCTGCATGTTCAGGCCCTGATCGCTCAAAATCTTTTTCACTCCATCCTTCCAACTCCAGTTTGGTCTCCCACTTCTCCTTGTTACCTCTACTTCTGACACATATATCCTCTTTGTCAATCTTTCCTCTCATTCTCTCCATGTGACCAAACCATTTCAATACACCCTCTTCTACTCTCTCAACCACACTCTTTTTATTACCACACATCTCTCTTACCCTTTTATTACATACTTGATCAAACCACCTCACACCACATGTTGTCCTCAAACATTCCTTGTACGCCTTTCACCCTCCTGTATGTTCAGGCCCCGATTGCTCAAAATCTTTTTCACTCCATTCTTCCACCTCCAATTTGGTCTCCCACTTCTCGTTCCCTGTACCTCTGACACATATGTCCTCTTTGTCAGTCTTTCCTCACTCATTCTCTCCATGTGACCAAACCATTTCAATACACCCTCTTCTACTCTCTCAACCACACTCTTTTTCTTACCACGCATCTCCCTTTGCCTTTCATTACTTACTCGATCAGACCCTCACACTACATATTGTCCTCTAACATCTCATTTCCAACACATCCAACCTCCTCTGCACAACCTTATCTATAGCCCATGCCTCTCAACCATATAACATTGTTGGAACCACTATTCCTTCAAACATTCCCATTTTTGCTCTCCGAGGTAATATTCTCGCCTTCCACACATTCCTCAACGCTCCCAGAACCTTCGCCCCCTCCCCCACCCTGTGACTCGCTTCCACTTCCATGGTTCCATCCACTACTAAATCCACTCCCAGATATCTAAAACACTTCACTTTCTCCATTTTTCTCCATTCAACCTTCTCTTTTGAGTTAATTGTCCCTCAACTGTACTGAACCAAATAACCTTGCTCTTATTCACATTTACATTCAGCTTGCTTCTTTTGCACACTTTACCAAACTCAGTCACCAACTTCTGCTGTTTCTCACCAGAATCAGCCACCAGCGCTGTATCATCAGTGAACAACAACTGAACTCACTTCCCAAGCCCTCTCATTCACAACAGACTGCATATTTGCCCCTCTTTCCAAAACTCTTGCATTCAGCTCCCTAACCACCCCATCCATGATGAAATTAAACAACCATGGAGACCTCATGCACCCTTGCCGCAAACTAACATTCACTGGGAACCAATCACTTTCCTCTCTTCCTACATGTACACATGCCTTACATTCTTGATAAAAACTTTTCACTGCTTCTAGCAACCTACTTCCCACACCATATACTCTTAACACCTTCCGCAAAGCATCTGTATCAACTCTATCATATGCCTTTTTCAGATCCATAAATTTCAGCAAGGATGATGGAAGAGAAATGGAGTCGAGAACAGTCTTGTGAGAAAACTTGATGTGGGTAAAACTCTAGTGTAAATGGAAAGAATTTGAGTTTAGAGTGTGCAAGAAGGTTGCATGAAGTATCTTGTTCTTCCTGTGATGTTTGGATATGAACCTAAATTTTGATAGTTCAAGATGGGTAGAAGATAGCAGTAGAGATTTAAAAATTATGTAGCACTGTTGGAGTTAGGAGAGATGCTAGAGTAAAGGATGAAATTGAGAAGGATGGATGGTGTGGAGAGATTATCAAACATGGATTCTCTTAGGATAGTATGGTCTTGTTCAATGTATGGCAAAAGATAGATTGGATCAGATCATACCTAGTGGTCTTGTACAATGTATGGCAAATGATAGGTTGGATCAGAACATACCTAGTAGCACATTGAAGGGCTTTAGGAGAAGAGGTGGAGAGATGCAAGGAGAGAGCTGATCAAAAGTTAGAGGAGTTTTGTAAGAAGATGGTAAAAAAATTACTTTAGATTGTTTTTTTGAGGAAGCACTCTCTTTGAGTGGTTGGTGTGAATGGAGACTCTAGTACTTAAAAACTCATCCTGGTGTGCTGGTTGAAAAAATTATGAAGTGATTACATTGGTGTAAAAGTTAGTCTTATATATGGGACTTGGGCTACGTATGATTATGAGTGAATGAAGAGGCTCTGTGCATCTGATGCATTCTGTGAAAATTGGGGTAAGTGATAATAAGAAAGTAGCATTATAAGGATGGAAAAGAGTAAGAAAGTTGGAGATGCATAGATGTTTGAGATATTGTTTGTTAAGAAGCAGAAAGATATATCAGTAGGAGAATAAGAGAGTTCATCATAGCTCTTTTGGGTAAAGGAATGTATGACATCGCAAGCTGTAGATATTTCGTGCTTCTTCGTCAGAAATGACTTGTGTGTGAGTGAAATGAAGAGGTGTTTTCTTGCTCAGTGCCTCTGGTCTTTGGTCTGTTATGCATGCAGTGGAAATGATATATTAGAATTGTCAGAATTTTGTGTTTTTCTCGCAAGACAAAAACTGATATATTACACTCACAGATCAGGAAAGATCCTTTGCGAACATTACCTACCGGTTGCTTTTCTAAAGAATAAAAAGTGATAATTAAGTGGTTTTACGAAGAGAAGAAATTGGCTTCAAGGGCAAAGATGTTGCTAGAATGAAGAGAGTAAGAGGCAGGTCTTGTACAACAGCATGAGAAATAATTGGTAACAACACTGCTGCTGTGTAAAGACCCTGCTTTCCTTTTTTTGCATAGTTGGCACAAGGCTGGGAGATACTAAGTGCCTCACAGTGACAGGTACTTTGGGCCTTATCCTCAGAAAAGTTGATGAGCTTTAGATATCACAAAAAGATAAGGTGGCTTAAAAAAGGTGAAAGTGTTTAGTGCAAATAGACATAAACAAAAGCCCCTGTCTGTTGCACAGGTGCATTTAGTGAGAGGTAGAAGATTAAGTGAAGGGTCCATCCAGTATACTTTTGAACAACTGAAAAAGTGGATTGATTAGAGAAGCTAAATATGATGGCTAACATAAATATATGGATGGTAGTTAGAGTAGGATAGGTAGGTGTATATAGAGGCCCATGTGAATAGGATACTTATAAAAGGATATGTGGAATTTGATCATTTCAGAAAGTGATTTTTGTATGTATGTATTTTTTAATATAGAGATGGCCAAGTATGCCAATGATAGAATATAAGATTGCAGAAGTTATTTTGCTAGAAAGAAAGAATATGAAAGGTATTGTATATGATACAGTCTTAAAAAGTGCTGATGAGGTTTATTAGATCATTGGATATCAACATGAGGATTAGCATTTCAATTTAGCCATTCTAGATTTAGTACTAAAATTGTGAATAAATGAGCCAGGAGGATAAGACTTTAAAAGTCAAGAAACGAACATGTAATACCTAATTCAAAAGGGAAGTTAGATAATCTGAGTGATGTGAATAAAACAGTGTAAAGAGAGTTTAAAGTAATGTGAAGGTATTTGAGCAAGTTAAACTGATGCTTCAAGTGAGAAAGAGGTTACTTTTTGCTAGGAATTAACATTTTTGTCTGAGGCAAGTATATCTCTCTAGTATCTTTTTCAAAAGTTTTCATGATAAGATTGCTTCAATTGTACTACAGTGTGACTAAAGTAACCCATTTCTACTGTTAGAGGAGCCAGAACAGCCCAAAAACCTGCGGGTGGTGGAGACACACAGTCGCCGTGTGAAACTTTCATGGATGGCACCCTATAATGGCAACTCTCCTATTCAGAACTACCTCATTCAATACAAGTTAGCTTCTGGTAAGTAAAAAGATAGTGATAGTTTGATTTAAACCTACTGATCTCTTCTTAGTAAGTGGGAATTTCTTTTTGGAATGTGCTGAGTTTGGTAAGTGGTGTGTTAATGTAGTAAGTACCAGTCCTTAGTGAACCCTCCTAGCTACAACCTAGTACAGGTAAACCAACGATTTTCTGGCACTCTTGGTTCCAAAACCTTGCCGAATTAATCATTTTGCCTGGACCAGCCGTGGTCACATAATAATTATTCATGAACACACCTCTAACCCACTAATTATACATCTCCCATGTGTCTAAAATATACCATAGACTGCTAAAAATTTAAAGTAAACAAATATTAAATGTAAATTAAATAATGAAATACATTATACACCTGCTCAGGACTGAGGTGCTCGTCAGTTACGAGTTTCACAAATTCGTCCACATACTCGGCAGCTTCATGGTTTGCAGACCGCTTTTCTCCTCACACTATATTCATGGAAATTCCATGACGCTTCTTGAATCTTTGAATCCATCCTTCACTATTGTCATGCTCATATTGTAATTTAAGTTCTGTATGGAACAACTTAACCTGGTCCATTATCATGCTACCTGACAAGTCCACTCCATCACTCTGATGCTGTCGAAATCATTCCATCATCACTAGATCGTGCTCACTACTCTTACCATCTTTCATAGTTCTTGTAATCGTCATCAGCTTCTTGGAATCGTTGTCTGCAGAGACTTTCAATATTTTCTTCCTTTGTTTCTTTATATCATAAACAATTGATGAATCAATAATGTAGATGTCACAGCTTACGCACCAAAACACCACGGTCCATTTTTTTCAACAGTTCTATTATATCTTGGATCAATATGACTGGTGTTTACGTTTGGCACCATAACTAGGGTTACATTTAAGCCACCTAAGCTAAGAATCTCACAGAATTGCGGTATCACCACCACAAAGTGAATGTAAATGTAAATGAGCGCGGCCTACACATGCCAGTTGTGGTCTGGTCGCCCAGTAAACTGTGGCCATGGTAATATCAAGTTCCCTCACATAATTTTGTCCTAAAAATTGGTGGTTTACCTGTACTAGATTATAAATAAGATCTTATGTATTTTAATATTTATCCAATAATGAACCTAGATATTTTGTAATGAATTCCAGCTTTGTTTGCTTGATCATCTGACCACTGAAAATGTACACCTGTCTTGGCAATCACTCCACACATAATTCTATGTACTGAAGTTCCCACCACAATCTGAGGACCATGTTCTGGTCAGCGATGTGGAAGAAAGATGTTTGGATGTTAAAAATCCTCATTGGATAGTCAGGCTCCATTACCCTTCAGATGAGAGAGAGGTTATTTTAATGCATATTATGTTGGTTTAGCCACTATGCTGCAAAATTCTCTGTTTTTGTTGATATGTATGTAATATTTGCAACACTCATGACAGCTGGAGATTGAATGTGAATAAATGAGGCCTTTCTGTCTGTATTTCTGTCGCTACTTCACTGAAGCAGGGGATAGTGATGCTGTTTTCCATGGGGTGGGTTGCGAAAGAAATGGATGAAGGCAAGCAAGTATGAGTATGTACATGTGTATGTATGTAATATTTATGAGTATGTGTATGTATATGTATGTATATGTTGATATGTATATGTATGTATATGTGTGTATATGGGCATTTATGTACATATTTGTGTGTATGAATGGATGGGCCATTCTTCGTCTGTTTCCTGATGCTACCTTGCTGACGCGGGAAAAAGTGAAGATCTATGATAAAGATGATAATATTTACATATAAAGATAACTTGTGTGAGGAAGTACCAGGAGAGACTGAGTACAGAATGGAAAAAGGTGAGAACAATGGAAGTAAGGGGAGTGGGGGAGGAATGGGATGTATTTAGGGAATCAGTGATGGATTGCGCAAAAGATGCTTGTGGCATGAGAAGAGTGGGAGGCGGGTTGATTAGAAAGGGTAGTGAGTGGTGGGATGAAGAAGTAAGAGTATTAGTGAAAGAGAAGAGAGAGGCATTTGGACGATTTTTGCAGGGAAAAAATGAAATTGAGTGGGAGATGTATAAAAGAAAGAGACAGGAGATCAAGAGAAAGGTGCAAGAGGTGAAAAAAAGGGCAAATGAGAGTTGGGGTGAGAGAGTATCATTAAATTTTAGGGAGAATAAAAAGATGTTCTGGAAGGAGGTAAATAAAGTGCGTAAGACAAGGGAGCAAATGGGAACTTCAGTGAAGGGCGCAAATGGGGAGGTGATAACAAGTAATGGTGATGTGAGAAGGAGATGGAGTGAGTATTTTGAAGGTTTGTTGAATGTGTTTGATGATAGAGTGGCAGATATAGGGTGTTTTGGTCGAGGTGGTGTGCAAAGTGCGAGGGTTAGGGAAAATGATTTGGTAAACAGAGAAGAGGTAGTAAAGGCTTTGCGGAAGATGAAAGCCAGCAAGGCAGCAGGTTTGGATGGTATTGTAGTGGAATTTATTAAAAAAGGGGGTGACTGTATTGTTGACTGGTTGGTAAGGTTATTTAATGTATGTATGACTCATGGTGAGGTGCCTGAGGATTGGCGGAATGCGTGCATAGTGCCATTGTACAAAGGCAAAGGGGATAAGAGTGAGTGCTCAAATTATAGAGGTATAAGTTTGTTGAGTATTCCTGGTAAATTATATGGGAGGGTATTGATTGAGAGGGTGATCAGATGGGGAAGAGCAGTGTGGTTTCAGAAGTGGTAGAGTATGTGTATGTATATGTATGTATATGGTGATATGTATATGTATGTATATGTGTGTATATGGGCATATATGTACATATTTGTGTGTATGAATGGATGGGCCATTCTTCGTCTGTTTCCTGATGCTACCTTGCTGACGCGGGAAAAAGTGAAGATCTATGATAAAGATGATAATATTTACATATAAAGATAACTTGTGTGAGGAAGTACCAGGAGAGACTGAGTACAGAATGGAAAAAGGTGAGAACAATGGAAGTAAGGGGAGTGGGGGAGGAATGGGATGTATTTAGGGAATCAGTGATGGATTGCGCAAAAGATGCTTGTGGCATGAGAAGAGTGGGAGGCGGGTTGATTAGAAAGGGTAGTGAGTGGTGGGATGAAGAAGTAAGAGTATTAGTGAAAGAGAAGAGAGAGGCATTTGGACGATTTTTGCAGGGAAAAAATGAAATTGAGTGGGAGATGTATAAAAGAAAGAGACAGGAGATCAAGAGAAAGGTGCAAGAGGTGAAAAAAAGGGCAAATGAGAGTTGGGGTGAGAGAGTATCATTAAATTTTAGGGAGAATAAAAAGATGTTCTGGAAGGAGGTAAATAAAGTGCGTAAGACAAGGGAGCAAATGGGAACTTCAGTGAAGGGCGCAAATGGGGAGGTGATAACAAGTAATGGTGATGTGAGAAGGAGATGGAGTGAGTATTTTGAAGGTTTGTTGAATGTGTTTGATGATAGAGTGGCAGATATAGGGTGTTTTGGTCGAGGTGGTGTGCAAAGTGCGAGGGTTAGGGAAAATGATTTGGTAAACAGAGAAGAGGTAGTAAAGGCTTTGCGGAAGATGAAAGCCAGCAAGGCAGCAGGTTTGGATGGTATTGTAGTGGAATTTATTAAAAAAGGGGGTGACTGTATTGTTGACTGGTTGGTAAGGTTATTTAACGTATGTATGACTCATGGTGAGGTGCCTGAGGATTGGCGGAATGCGTGCATAGTGCCATTGTACAAAGGCAAAGGGGATAAGAGTGAGTGCTCAAATTATAGAGGTATAAGTTTGTTGAGTATTCCTGGTAAATTATATGGGAGGGTATTGATTGAGAGGGTGAAGGCATGTACAGAGCATCAGATTGGGGAAGAGCAGTGTGGTTTCAGAAGTGGTAGAGTATGTGTATGTATATGTATGTATATGGTGATATGTATATGTATGTATATGTGTGTATATGGGCATATATGTACATATTTGTGTGTATGAATGGATGGGCCATTCTTCGTCTGTTTCCTGATGCTACCTTGCTGACGCGGGAAAAAGTGAAGATCTATGATAAAGATGATAATATTTACATATAAAGATAACTTGTGTGAGGAAGTACCAGGAGAGACTGAGTACAGAATGGAAAAAGGTGAGAACAATGGAAGTAAGGGGAGTGGGGGAGGAATGGGATGTGTTTAGGGAATCAGTGATGGATTGCACAAAAGATGCTTGTGGCATGAGAAGAGTGGGAGGCGGGTTGATTAGAAAGGGTAGTGAGTGGTGGGATGAAGAAGTAAGAGTATTAGTGAAAGAGAAGAGAGAGGCATTTGGACGATTTTTGCAGGGAAAAAATGAAATTGAGTGGGAGACGTATAAAAGAAAGAGACAGGAGGTCAAGAGAAAGGTGCAAGAGGTGAAAAAAAGGGCAAATGAGAGTTGGGGTGAGAGAGTATCATTAAATTTTAGGGAGAATAAAAAGATGTTCTGGAAGGAGGTAAATAAAGTGCGTAAGACAAGGGAGCAAATGGGAACTTCAGTGAAGGGCGCAAATGGGGAGGTGATAACAAGTAATGGTGATGTGAGAAGGAGATGGAGTGAGTATTTTGAAGGTTTGTTGAATGTGTTTGATGATAGAGTGGCAGATATAGGGTGTTTTGGTCGAGGTGGTGTGCAAAGTGCGAGGGTTAGGGAAAATGAGTTGGTAAACAGAGAAGAGGTAGTAAAGGCTTTGCGGAAGATGAAAGCCAGCAAGGCAGCAGGTTTGGATGGTATTGCAGTGGAATTTATTAAAAAAGGGGGTGACTGTATTGTTGACTGGTTGGTAAGGTTATTTAATATATGTATGACTCATGGTGAGGTGCCTGAGGATTGGCGGAATGCGTGCATAGTGCCATTGTACAAAGGCAAAGGGGATAAGAGTGAGTGCTCAAATTACAGAGGTATAAGTTTGTTGAGTATTCCTGGTAAATTATATGGGAGGGTATTGATTGAGAGGGTGAAGGCATGTACAGAGCATCAGATTGGGGAAGAGCAGTGTGGTTTCAGAAGTGGTAGAGGATGTGTGGATCAGGTGTTTGCTTTAAAGAATGTATGTGAGAAATACTTAGAAAAGCAAATGGATTTGTATGTCGCATTTATGGATCTGGAGAAGGCATATGATAGAGTTGATAGAGATGCTCTGTGGAAGGTATTAAGAATATATGGTGTGGGAGGCAAGTTGTTAGAAGCAGTGAAAAGTTTTTATCGAGGATGTAAGGCATGTGTACGTGTAGGAAGAGAGGAAAGTGATTGGTTCTCAGTGAATGTAGGTTTGCGGCAGGGGTGTGTGATGTCTCCGTGGTTGTTTAATTTGTTTATGGATGGGGTTGTTAGGGAGGTAAATGCAAGAGTTTTAGAATGAGGGGCAAGTATGAAGTCTGTTGGGGATGAGAGAGCTTGGGAAGTGAGTCAGTTGTTGTTTGCTGATGATACAGCGCTGGTGGCTGATTCATGTGAGAAACTGCAGAAGCTGGTGACTGAGTTTGGTAAAGTGTGTGGAAGAAGAAAGTTAAGAGTAAATGTGAATAAGAGCAAGGTTATTAGGTACAGTAGGGTTGAGGGTCAATTCAAATTGGAGGTGAGTTTGAATGGAGAAAAACTGGAGGAAGTGAAGTGTTTTAGATATCTGGGAGTGGATCTGGCAGCGGATGGAACCATGGAAGCGGAAGTGGATCATAGGGTGGGGGAGGGGGCGAAAATTCTGGGAGCCTTGAAGAATGTGTGGAAGTCGAGAACATTATCTCGGAAAGCAAAAATGGGTATGTTTGAAGGAATAGTGGTTCCAACAATGTTGTATGGTTGCGAGGCGTGGACTATGGATAGAGTTGTGCGCAGGAGGATGGATGTGCTGGAAATGAGATGTTTGAGGACAATATGTGATGTGAGGTGGTTTGATCGAGTAAGTAACGTAAGGGTAAGAGAGATGTGTGGAAATAAAAAGAGCGTGGTTGAGAGAGCAGAAGAGGGTGTTTTGAAATGGTTTGGTCACATGGAGAGAATGAGTGAGGAAAGATTGACCAAGAGGATATATGTGTCGGAGGTGGAGGGAACGAGGAGAAGAGGGAGACCAAATTGGAGGTGGAAAGATGGAGTGAAAAAGATTTTGTGTGATCGGGGCCTGAACATGCAGGAGGGTGAAAGGAGGGCAAAGAATAGAGTGAATTGGAGCGATGTGGTGTACCGGGGTTGACGTGCTGTCAGTGGATTGAATCAAGGCATGTGTATGGGGGTGGGTTAGGCCATTTCTTTCGTCTGTTTCCTTGCGCTACCTCGCAAACGCGGGAGACAGCGACAAAGCAAAAAAAAAAAAAAAAAAATCCTGAACATCTCTTGATATGATGTTATGTAAACTTTGGCTTCTAGTATTTTTTTTAAGAATGTTTCTTAATTTTATAGTAATATATGCTTCTTGTATTATTAGATGTATTATTTGATCAAAATCATGGGTTGACAGAGCCATGGCCTGGTGTACCAGAACAGCTAAGTGTCCCAGGGGACCAGACAGAAGGCATCATCCGTGAGTTGACCCCAGCTACAGCCTACCACCTGAGAGTCACAGCTCAGAACACTTTAGGGTTGGGTACTCCATCAGAAGTCATACAGGCTGCCACAGATGAAGAAGGTGAGTGTGATGTAGTGAAAATGAAGCTGATTAAACGAACAGAATAGTGATAAATAAGGGTTGTGTTGAAAGTGTGATTATTGATGGCTTAGAAGAAATATAGTTGGCAGCCACTGAACATGGAAGTATATTATTGGTACTACCTGCCAAGGTATCAGCAGGGTTAGTAATGGCTGTATAGTGAGCCAGTAATTCAGTTGTTGTGAAGTTCCATTCCTCTGACCCAGGTAAATGTCTTTTCTTTCTTTCTGTCCACAAACATATAGTCTGTCACACATAACACGTGACAACACTTGACCCAAACAACTCATTCTTTGTAACAAGATTTTCCCATGGTGAACACCATGCACTAACCCTGACTTTTAGTAAGATGTTAGAATCAATAGATAGAAGTAGTGGGTAAGAACATTGGACAGGAGCATTAGGTAGAAACGTAAGGAATAAGTAATGGGTCTGAACAGTAAGTGGAATCATTAGATAGAAGTAATAGATTGGGACATTATGTAGAAGGGAATAATTGTTGGTAGGAACATTAGGTAGGATCCTCTGGAAACAATGCACTAGAGTTGCTGTCTGACAGGATGAGGTATTAAAGGCTAAGATGTGGCACTGGAGTTTGCCAGCTATGGAAGCATGTGAAGCATCACTGGTAAACCATGGGAAGGTCCACGGGGACTTGTTGTGGTTAGGGAGCAATGGTTTCTGTATTTTTCACATGAAAACTAGTGAATCGATGTAAGCAGATGCAGCCTTCCTTTATCTGTTCCTGACACCACCTCACTAACATGAGAAAAGGCTCCCATTTTCATTTTTCCAAATGAAGGAAGAGAGAAGGAGTCCAGGTAAGGATATTTCCTCTGCTCTTAACACTACCTCGCTAATGCAGGAAATGGCAGATATGTGTAAAAAAAAATTTGTATGTATAAAGGTGGGAGGTGAGCAAATTAGAAAGGGTAGTGAGTAGTGGGACAAAGAAGTAAGGTTGTTAGTGAAAGTGAAGAGAGATGCGTTTGGATAATACTTGCCGGAAGTAGTGGAAATGACTGGGAGATGTATAAAAGAAAGTGGCAGGAGTTCAAGAGAAAGATACATGTAGTAGAAAAGAGGGCAAATGAGAGTTGGGGTGAGAGAGTACCATTAAGTTTTAGAGAGAACAAAAAAATGTTTTAGAAAGAGGTAAATGAAGTGCATAAGACAAGAAAACGAATGGGACCATCGGTGAAGGGGGCAAGGAGGAATGTAAAAAAAGTATTGATGAAGTGAGAAGGAGATGGAGTGAGTATTTTTAAGGTTTGTTGGATGTGTCAGATGATACAGTGGCAGATATAGGGTGTTTTGGTCGAGATGGTGTGCAAAGGGAGAGGGTCAGGAAGAATAGCTTGGTAACCAGAGAAGAGGTAATGAAAGCTTTGCAGAAGATGAAAGCCAGCAACGCGGCGGGTTTGGATGGTATTGCAGTGGAATTTATTAAGAAAGGGGGTGACTCTTGTTGTTGATTGGTTGGTAAGGATATTCAGTGTATGTATGAAACATGGTGAAGTGCGTGAGGATTGGGGGAATGCATGCATAGTACCATTGCACAAAGACAAAGGGAATAAAGTTGAGTGTTCCACCTACAGAGGCATAAGTTTGTTGAGTATTCCTGGGAAATTGTATGGGAAGGTATTGATTGAGAGGGTAAAGGCATGTACAGAGCATGAGATTGGGGAAGAGCAGTGTGGTTTCATAAGTAGGAGAGGATGTGTTGATCAGGTGTTTGCTTTGAAGAATGTATGTGAGAAATACTTTGAAAAACAGATGGATTTGTATGTAGCATTTATGGATCTGGAAAAGGCATATGATAAAGTTGATAGAGCTGTTTTGTGGAAGGTTTTAAGAGTACAGCTGTATATGTTGTGGGAGGTAAGTTGCTAGAAGCAGTGAAAAGTTTTTACTGTGGATGTAAGACTTGTGTACGAGTAGGAAGAGAGGAGAGTGATTGGTTCTCAGTGAATCACGGTTTGTGGTAGGGGTGTGTGATGTCACCCATGGTTATTTGATTTGTTTTTGGATGGGGTGGTTGGGGAGGTAAATGCAGAAGTTTTGGAGAGAGGGGGCAGGTATGCAGTCTGTTGGGGATGAGAGGTCCTGGGAAGTGAGTCAGTCGTTGTTTCTGATGATACTGCTCTGGTGGCTGATTCGGGTGAGAAACTGTAGAGGTTGGTGACTGAGTTTGGAAAAGTGTGTGAAAGGAGAAAGTTCAGAGCAAATATGAATAAGAGCAAGGTTATTAGGTTCGGTAGGGTTGAGGTACAAATTAATTGGGATGTAAGTTTGAATGGAGAAAAATTGGAGGAAGTGAAGTGTTTTAGATATCTGGGAGTAGATTTAACAGTGGATGGAACCATGAAAGTGGAAGTGAGTCACAGGATGGGGGAGGGGGCGAAGGTTCTGGGAGCAATGAAGTGTGTGTGGAAGGAGAGAATGTTATCTCGGAGAGCAGAAATGGGTATGTTTGAAGAAATAGTGGTTCCAAAAATGTTATACGGTTTTGAGGCATGGGCTGTAGATAGGGTTCAAATGTTTGAGGGCAATAAATGGTGCGAGGTGGTTTGATCGAGTAAGTAATGAAAGGGTAAGAGAAATATGTGGAAATAAATAGAGTGTGGTTGAGAGAGTAGAATAGGGTGTGTTGAAATGGTTTAGACATATGGAGAGAATGAGTGAAGAAAGATTGACAAAGAGGATATATGCGTTAGAAGTGAAGGGAGCAAGGAGAAGCAGACCATATTCGATGTGGAAAGATGGAGTGAAAAAGATTTTGAGCGATTGGGGCTTGAATGTACAGGAGAGTGAGAGTCATGCAAGGAATAGAGTGAATTGGAACGATGTTGTATACCGGGGTCATCATGCTGTCAGTGGACTGAATCAGGGCATGTGAAATGTCTGCGGTATATGTATATCTACCTGGATGTTTTGGCTCTGAGTGAAACGAAGCTCAAGGGTAAAGGGGAAGAGTGGTTTGGGAATGTCTTAGGAGTAAAGTCAGGGGTCGGTGAGAGGACAAGAGAAAAGGAAGGAGTAGCACTCCGCCTGAAGCAGGAGTTGTGAGTATGTGATAGAGTGCAAGAAAGTAAACTCTACATTGATATGGGTAAAACTGGAAGTATATGAAGAGAGATGGGTGATCCTTCGTGCCTATGCACCTGGTCATGAGAAGAAAGATCATGAGAGGCAAGTGTTTTGGGAGTAGCTAAGTGAGTGTGTTAGCATCTTTGATGCACGAGACTGGGTTATAGTAATAGGTGATTTGAATGCAAGGGTGAGTAATGTGGCAGTTGAGGGTATAATTGATGTACATAGGGTGTTCAGTGTTGTAGATGGAAATGGTGAAGAGCTTGTAGATTTGTGTGCTGAAAAAGGACTGGTGATTGGGAATACTTGGTTTCAAAAGAGATATATACATAAAAAAGGAAAGGAACCTGGATGTTTTGGCTCTGAGTGAAACGAAGCTCAAGGGTAAAGGGGAAGAGTGGTTTGGGAATGTCTGGGGAGTAAAGTCAGGGGTTAGTGAGAGGACAAGAGCAAGGGAAGGAGTAGCAATACTCCTGAAACAGGAGTTGTGGAAGTATGTGATAGAATGTAAGAAAGTAAATTCTCGATTAATATGGGTAAAACTGAAAGTTGATGGAGAGAGGTGGGTGATTATTGGTGCATATGCACCTGGGCATGAGAAGAAAGATCATGAGAGGCAAGTGTTTTGGGAGCAGCTGAATGAGTGTGTTAGTGGTTTTGATGCATGAGACCGGGTTATAGTGATGGGTGATTTGAATGCAAAGGTGAGTAATGTGGCAGTTGAGGGAATAATTGGTATACATGGGGTGTTCAGTGTTGTAAATGGAAATGGTGAAGAGCTTGTAGATTTATGTGCTGAAAAAGGACTGATGATTGGGAATACCTGGTTTAAAAAGCGAGATATACATAAGTATACTTATGTAAGTAGGAGAGATGGCCAGAGAGCGTTATTGGACTACGTGTTAATTGACAGGCGTGCGAAAGAGAGACTTTTGGATGTTAATGTGCTGAGAGGTGCAACTGGAGGGATGTCTGATCATTATCTTGTGGAGGCTAAGGTGAAGATTTGTATGGGTTTTCAGAAAAGAAGAGTGAATGTTGGGGTGAAGAGAGTGGTGAGAGTAAGTGAGCTTGGGAAGGAGACCTGTGTGAGGAAGTACCAGGAGAGACTGAGTACAGAATGGAAAAAGGTGAGAACAATGGAAGTAAGGGGAGTGGGGGAGGAATGGGATGTATTTAGGGAATCAGTGATGGATTGCGCAAAAGATGCTTGTGGCATGAGAAGAGTGGGAGGTGGGTTGATTAGAAAGGGTAGTGAGTGGTGGGATGAAGAAGTAAGAGTATTAGTGAAAGAGAAGAGAGAGGCATTTGGACGATTTTTGCAGGGAAAAACTGCAATTGAGTGGGAGATGTATAAAAGAAAGAGACAGGAGGTCAAGAGAAAGGTGCAAGAGGTGAAAAAAAGGGCAAATGAGAGTTGGGGTGAGAGAGTATCATTAAATTTTAGGGAGAATAAAAAGATGTTCTGGAAGGAGGTAAATAAAGTGCGTAAGACAAGGGAGCAAATGGGAACTTCAGTGAAGGGCGCAAATGGGGAGGTGATAACAAGTAGTGGTGATGTGAGAAGGAGATGGAGTGAGTATTTTGAAGGTTTGTTGAATGTGTTTGATGATAGAGTGGCAGATATAGGGTGTTTTGGTCGAGGTGGTGTGCAAAGTGAGAGGGTTAGGGAAAATGATTTGGTAAACAGAGAAAAGGTAGTGAAAGCTTTGCGGAAGATGAAAGCCGGCAAGGCAGCAGGTTTGGATGGTATTGCAGTGGAATTTATTAAAAAAGGGGGTGACTGTATTGTTGACTGGTTGGTAAGGTTATTTAATGTATGTATGACTCATGGTGAGGTGCCTGAGGATTGGCGGAATGCGTGCATAGTGCCATTGTACAAAGGCAAAGGGGATAAGAGTGAGTGCTCAAATTACAGAGGTATAAGTTTGTTGAGTATTCCTGGTAAATTATATGGGAGGGTATTGATTGAGAGGGTGAAGGCATGTACAGAGCATCAGATTGGGGAAGAGCAGTGTGGTTTCAGAAGTGGTAGAGGATGTGTGGATCAGGTGTTTGCTTTGAAGAATGTATGTGAGAAATACTTAGAAAAGCAAATGGATTTGTATGTAGCATTTATGGATCTGGAGAAGGCATATGATAGAGTTGATAGAGATGCTCTGTGGAAGGTATTAAGAATATATGGTGTGGGAGGAAAGTTGTTAGAAGCAGTGAAAAGTTTTTATCGAGGATGTAAGGCATGTGTACGTGTAGGAAGAGAGGAAAGTGATTGGTTCTCAGTGAATGTAGGTTTGCGGCAGGGGTGTGTGATGTCTCCATGGTTGTTTAATTTGTTTATGGATGGGGTTGTTAGGGAGGTAAATGCAAGAGTTTTGGAAAGAGGGGCAAGTATGAAGTCTGTTGGGGATGAGAGAGCTTGGGAAGTGAGTCAGTTGTTGTTCGCTGATGATACAGCGCTGGTGGCTGATTCATGTGAGAAACTGCAGAAGCTGGTGACTGAGTTTGGTAAAGTGTGTGGAAGAAGAAAGTTAAGAGTAAATGTGAATAAGAGCAAGGTTATTAGGTACAGTAGGGTTGAGGGTCAAGTCAATTGGGAGGTGAGTTTGAATGGAGAAAAACTGGAGGAAGTGAAGTGTTTTAGATATCTGGGAGTGGATCTGGCAGCGGATGGAACCATGAAAGCGCAAGTGGATCATAGGGTGGGGGATGGGGCGAAAATTCTGGGGGCCTTGAAGAATGTGTGGAAGTCGAGAACATTATCTCGGAAAGCAAAAATGGGTATGTTTGAAGGAATAGTGGTTCCAACAATGTTGTATGGTTGCGAGACGTGGGCTATGGATAGAGTTGTGCGCAGGAGGATGGATGTGCTGGAAATGAGATGTTTGAGGACAATGTGTGGTGTGAGGTGGTTTGATCGAGTTAGTAACGTAAGGGTAAGAGAGATGTGTGGAAATAAAAAGAGCGTGGTTGAGAGAGCAGAAGAGGGTGTTTTGAAGTGGTTTGGGCACATGGAGAGAATGAGTGAGGAAAGATTGACCAAGAGGATATATGTGTCGGAGGTGGAGGGAACGAGGAGAAGAGGGAGACCAAATTGGAGGATGAAAGATGGAGTGAAAAAGATTTTGTGTGATCGGGGCCTGAACATGCAGGAGGGTGAAAGGAGGGCAAGGAATAGAGTGAATTGGAGCGATGTGGTATACCGGGGTTGACGTGCTGTCAGTGGATTGAATCAAGGCATGTGAAGCGTCTGGGGTAAACCATGGAAAGCTGTGTAGGTATGTATATTTGCGTGTGTGGACGTATGTACATACATGTGTATGGGGGGGGTGGGTTGGGCCATTTCTTTCGTCTGTTTCCTTGCGCTACCTCGCAAACGCGGGAGACAGCGACAAAGTATAATAAAAAGAAAAATAAATATACATAAGTATACATATGTAAGTAGGAGAGATGGCCAGAGAGCGTTATTGGATTACGTGCATGATAGGTGCATGATTGGATAGGTGCATGAAAGAGAGACTTTTGGATGTTAATGTGCTTAGAGGGGCAGCTGGAGGGATGTCTGATCATTATCTTGTGGAGGCGAAGGTGAAGATATGCAGAGGTTTTCAGAAAAGAAGAGAGAATGTTGAGTTGGAATGAGTGTTGAGAGTAAGTGAGACTGAAAAAGAGACTTGTATGAGGAAGTATGAGGAGAGATTGGGTGCAGAATGGAAAAAGGTGAGAGCAAATGACGTAAGGGGAGTGGGGGAGGAATGGGATGTATTTAGGGGAGCAGTGATGGCTTGTGCAAAAGATACATATGGCAAGAGAAAGGTGGGAGGTGGGCAGATTAGAAAGGGTAGTGAGTGGTGGGATGAAGTAAGATTGTTAGTGAAAGAGAAGAGAGAGGGATTTGAACCATTTTTGCAGGGAAATAATGCAAATGAATGGGAGATGTATAAAAGATGAGACAGGAGGTCAAGAGAAAGGTGCAAGAGGTGAAAAAAGGGCATATGAGAGTTGGGGAGAGAGAGAGTATCATTAAGTTTTAGGGAGAATAAAAAGATGTTTTGGAAAGAGGTAAATAAAGTGTGAAAGACAAAAGAACAAATGGGAAAATTGGTGAAGGTGGCAAAGGGGGAAGTAATAACCAGTAGTGGTGAAGTGAGGAGATGGAGTGAGTATTTTGAAGGTTTGTTGAATGTACTTGATGATAAAGTGGGAGATATAGGGTGTTTTGGTCGAGGTGGTGTGGGAAGTGAGAGGGACAGGGAGAATGATTTAGTAAACAGAGAAGAGGTAGTGAAAGCTTTGCAGAAGATGAAAGCCGGCAAGGCAGCGGGTTTGGATGGTATTGCTGTGGAAGTTATAAAAAAAGGGGGTGACTGTGTTGTTGACTGGTTGGTGAGGATATTCATTATATTCATGGTTCATGGTGAAGTGCCTTAGGGTTGGCGGAATGCATGTATATTGCCATTGTACAAAGGCAAAAGGGATAAAGGTGAGTGCTCAAATTACAGATGTATAAGTTTGTTGAGTATTCCTGGGAAATTATATGGGAGGGTATTGATTGAGAGGGTGAAGGCATGTACAGAGCATCAGATTGGGGAAGAGGAATGTGGTTTCAGAAGTGGTAGAGGATGTATGGATCAGGTGTTTACTTTGAAGAATGTATGTGAGAAAAACATAGAAAAACAGATGTATTTTTATGTAACATTTATAGAAAAACAGATGTATTTGTATATAGCATTTATGGATCTGGAGAATTCATATGATATTGTTAATAGAGATGCTTTGTGGAAGGTATTAAGAGTATGTGGTGTGGAAGGTAAGTTGCTACAAGCAGTGAAAATTTTTTATCGAGGATGTAAGGCATGTGTGCGAGCAGGAAGAGAGGAAAGTGATTGGGTCCCAGTGAATGTCGCTTTGTGGCAGGGGTACTTGATGTCTCCATGGTTGTTAATTTGTTAATGGATGAGGTTGTTAGGGAGGTGAATCCAAGAGTTTTAGAGAGAGGGACAATTATACAGTCTGTTGTGGATGAGAGGGCTTGGAATGTGAGTCATTTCTTGTTCGGTGATGTTACAGTGTTGGTGGCTGATTCAGGTAAGAAACTACAGAGGTTGGTGACTGAGTCTGGTAAAGTTTGAAAATACAAAGCTGAGAGTAAATGTGAATAAGAGCAAGGCTATTAAGTTCAGTAGGGTTCAAGGCCATGTAAATTGGAGGTAAGTTTGAATCGAGAAAAACTGGAGGAGGTAAAGTGCTTTAGATATCTGGGAGTGGATTTATCAGTGGATAGAACCATGGAAGCGGAAGTAAGTCACAGGATGGGGGAGGAGGCGAAGGTTCTGGGAGCATTGAAGAATGTGTGGAAAGCGAGAATGTTATCTCAGAAAGCAAAAATGGGTATGTTTTAAGGAATAGTGGTTCCAACAATGTTATATGGTTGGAAGACATGGGCTATAGATAGGGTTGTACGGAGGAGGGTGGATGTGTTGGAAATGAGATGTTGAAGGGCAATATGTTTCATGAGGTGGTTTGATCGAGTAAGTATTAAAAGGGTAAGAGAGACATGTGGGAATAAAAAGAGTGTGGTTGAGAGAGCAGAAGAGGGTGTATTGAAATAGTTAGGTCACATGGAGAGAATGAGTGAGGAAAGATTGACAAAGAGGATATATGTGTCAGTGGTGGAGGGAAAGAGAAGTGGGAGACCAAATTGAAGGTGAAAGGATGGAGTGAAAAAGATTTTGAACGATCGGGGCCTCAAAATACAGGAGAGTGAAAGGCGTGCAAGGAATACAGTGAAGTGGAACGATGTGGTATACTGGGGTCGACGTGCTGTCAGTAGATTGAACCAGGGCATGTGAAGCGTCTGGGGTAAACCATGAAAAGTTTTGTGGGCCCTGGATGTGGAAAGGGAGCTGTGGTTTCGGTGCATTACACATGACAGCCTGAAACTGAGTGTGAATGAATGTGGCCTTTGTTGTCTTTTCCTAGCACTACCTTGCACACATGCAGGGGGTGGCGTGTGCCATTTCATGTGAGGTGGGGTGGCGGCAGGAATGGATGAAGGCTGCATGTATGAACATGTCCATGTTTATATATGTATATATCAGTGTATGTATGTGTATGTGTACGTTGAAATGTATAGGTATGTATATGTGCGTGTGTGGGCGTTTATGTATATATTTGTGTATGTGGGTGGGTTGGCAATTCTTTCGTCTTTTCCTTGCGTTACCTCGCTAACTCGGGAGACATCGACAAAGTATAATAAGTTAAATATAAATATGATGAAGATATCCCTGGGGATAGGGGAGAAAGAATACTTCCCACGCATTCCCCGCGTGTCATAGAAGGTGACTAAAGGGGACGGAAGCGGGGGGTAGAAACCCTCCCTTGCTTTTATTTCAACTTTCTAATAGGGGGAACAGAAGAAGGAGTTATGCGGGAAGTGCTCATCCTCTTCGAAGGCTCAGACTGGGGTGTCTAAATGTATGTGGATGTAACCAAGATGAGAAAAAAGGAGAGATAAGTAGTATGTTTGAGGAAAGGAACCTGGATGTTTTGGAAGTGAAACAAAGCTCAAGGTGAAAGGGAAGAGCGATTTGGGAATGTCTTGGGAGTAAAATCAGGGGTTGGTGAGAGGACAAAAGCAAAGGAAGGAGTAGCACTACTCCTGAAGCAGGGGTTTAGGTAGTATGTGACAAGTGTAAGAAAGTAAACTGAAAGTAGATGGAGAGAGATGGGTGATTATTGGTGCCTGTGCACCTAGTCATGAGAAGAAAGATCATGAGAGGCAATTGTTTTGGGAGCTGCTGAGTGAGTGTTAGCAGCTTTGATGCACGAGACTGGGTAATAGTGATGGGTGATTTGAATGCAATGGATTACGTGTTAATTCATAGGAGTGTGAAAGAGAGATTTTTGGATGTTGATGTGCTGAGAGGGGCACATTATCTTGTGGAGGTGAAGGTGAAGATATGTAGAAGTTTTTAGAAAAGATGAGAGAATGTTAGGGTGAAGAGAGTGGTGAGAGTAAATGAGCTTGGAAAAGAGACGTGTATGAGGAAGTACCAGGAGAGATTGAGTGCAGAATGGAAAAAGGTGAGAACAAATGACATAAGGGGAGTGGGGGAGGAATGGGATGTATTTAGGGAAGCAGTGATGGCTTGTGCAAAAGATGCTTGTGGCATGAAAAGCGTTGGAGGTGGGCAGGTTAGAAAGGTTAGTGAGTGGTGGGATGAAGAAGTAAGATTGTTAGTGAAAGAGAAGAGAGAGGCATTTGGACGATTTTTGCAGGGAAATAGTGCAAATGACTGGGAGATGTATAAAAGAGACGCAAGAGGTCAAGAGAAACATGCAAAAGATGTAAAAGACAGCAAATGAGAGTCAGGGTTAGAGAGTATCATCAAATTTTAGGGAGAATAAAATGATGTTTTGGAAGAAGGTAAATAAAGTGCGTAAGACAAGAGAACAAATGGGAACATCAGTGAAGGGGGCAAATGGGGAGGTGATAACAAGTAGTGGTGAAGTGAGAGGGAGATGGATTGAGTATTTTGAAGGTTTATTGAATGTGTTTGATGATAGTGGGAGACATAGGGTGTTTTGTTCGAGGTGGTGTGCGAAGTGAGAGGGTCAGGGAGAATGATTTGGTAAACAGAGAAGAGGTAGTGAAAGCTTTGCGGAAGGTGAAAGCCGGCAAGGTGGCGGGTTTGGTTCATATTGAAATGGAATCTATTAAAAGAGGGGATGACTGTGTTGACTGCTTGGTGAGGATATTCAGTATATGTATGGTTCATGGTTAAGTGCATGAGGCTTTGCGGAATGCATGCATAGTGCCATTGTACAAAGTCAAAGGGGATAAAGGTGAGTGCTCAAATTACAGAGGTATAGGTTTGTTGAGTATTACTGGGAAATTATATGGGAGGGTATTGATTGAGGTCAAGGCATGTACAGAGCATCAGGGTGGGGAAGAGGAGTGTGGTTTCAGAAGTGGTAGGGGATGTGTGGATCAGGTGTTTACTTTGAAGAATGTTTGTAAGAAATATTTAGAAAAACAAATGGATTTGTATGTACCATTTGTGGATCTGGAGAAGACATATGTAGAGTTGATAGAGATACTTTGTGGAAGGTTTTAAGAGTATATGGTGTGGGAGGTAACTTGGTAAAAGCAGTGAAAAGCTTTTATTGAGGATGTAAGGCATGTGTATTAGTAGGAAGAGAGGAAAGTGATTGGTTCCCAGTGAATGTTGGTTTGCGGCTACGGTGCGTGATGTCTCCATGGTTGTTTAATGTGTTTATGGATGGGGTTGTTAGGGAGGTGAATGCAAGAGGTTTGGAGAGAGGGGCAAGTAAGCAGTCTGCTGGGGATTGAGTGGGCTTGGGAAATGAGTCAGTTGTTGTTCGGTGATAATACAGCGCTGGTGGCTGATTCAGGTGGGAAACTGCAGAAGATAGTGTCTGAGTTTGGTAAAGTTTGTGAAAGAAGAAAGCTGAGAGTAAATGTGAATAAGAGTAAGGTTATTAGGTACAGTAGGGTTGAGGGACAAGTAAATTTGGCGGAAAGTTTTAACGGAGAAAAACTGGAGGAAGTGAAGTGTTTTAGATATCTGGGAATGGATTTAACATTGGATGGAACCATGTAAGGGGAAGTGAGTCACAGGGTAGAGGAGGAGGGGGTGAAAGTTCTGGGAACGTTAAGGAATGTGTGGAAGGCGAGAACATTATCTCAGAAAGCAAAGATGGGTGTGTTTCAAGGAACAGTGGTTCCAACAATGTTAAATGGTTGTGAGGCATGGGCGATAGATAGCATTGTGAGGAGGAGGGTGGATGTGTTGGAGATGAGATGTTTCAGGACAATATGTGGTGTTAGGTGGTTTGATCGAGTAAGTAATGAAAGGGTAAGAGAGATGTGTGGTAGTAAAAGGAGTGTGGTTGAGAGAGCATAAGAGGGTGTATGGAAATGGTTTGGTTACATGGAGAGAATGAGTGAGTAAAGATTGACAAAGAGGATATATATGTCAGAGGTGGACGGAACGTGGAAAAGTAGACCAAACTGTGTATATATATATATTTTTTTATTTTTTTATTATACTTTGTCGCTGTCTCCCGCGTTTGCGAGGTAGCGCAAGGAAACAGACGAAAGAAATGGCCCCCCCCCATACACATGTATATACATACGTCCACACACGCAAATATACATACCTACACAGCTTTCCATGGTTTACCCCAGACGCTTCACATGCCTTGATTCAATCCACTGACAGCACGTCAACCCCGGTATACCACATCGCTCCAATTCACTCTATTCCTTGCCCTCCTTTCACCCTCCTGCATGTTCAGGCCCCGATCACACAAAATCTTTTTCACTCCTTCTTTCCACCTCCAATTTGGTCTCCCTCTTCTCCTCGTTCCCTCCACCTCCGACACATATATCCTCTTGGTCAATCTTTCCTCACTCATTCTCTCCATGTGCCCAAACCACTTCAAAACACCCTCTTCTGCTCTCTCAACCACGCTCTTTTTATTTCCACACATCTCTCTTACCCTTACGTTACTCACTCGATCAAACCACCTCACACCACACATTGTCCTCAAACATCTCATTTCCAGCACATCCATCCTCCTGCGCACCACTCTATCCATAGCCCACGCCTCGCAACCATACAACATTGTTGGAACCACTATTCCTTCAAACATACCCATTTTTGCTTTCCGAGATAATGTTCTCGACTTCCACACATTCTTCAAGGCCCCCAGAATTTTCGCCCCCTCCCCCACCCTATGATCCACTTCCGCTTCCATGTTTCCATCCGCTGCCAGATCCACTCCCAGATATCTAAAACACTTCACTTCCTCCAGTTTTTCTCCATTCAAACTCACCTCCCAATTGACTTGACCCTCAACCCTAACCTTGCTCTTATTCACATTTACTCTTAACTTTCTTCTTCCACACACTTTACCAAACTCAGTCACCAGCTTCTGCAGTTTCTCACATGAATCAGCCACCAGCGCTGTATCATCAGCGAACAACAACTGACTCACTTCCCAAGCTCTCTCATCCCCAACAGACTTCATACTTGCCCCTCTTTCCAAAACTCTTGCATTTACCTCCCTAACAACCCCATCCATAAACAAATTAAACAACCATGGAGACATCACACACCCATGCCGCAAACCTACATTCACTGAGAACCAATCACTTTCCTCTCTTCCTACACGTACACATGCCTTACATCCTCGATAAAAACTTTTCACTGCTTCTAACAACTTTCCTCCTACACCATATATTCTTAATACCTTCCACAGAGCATCTCTATCAACTCTATCATATGCCTTCTCCAGATCCATAAATGCTACAAACAAATCCATTTGCTTTTCTAAGTATTTCTCACATACATTCTTCAAAGCATATATATATATATATATATATATATATATATATATATATATATATATATATATATATATATATTTTTTTACACCCTGTCGCTGTCTCCCGCGTCTGCGAGGTAGCGCAAGGAAACAGACGAAAGAAATGGCCCAACCCCCCCCCATACACATGTATATACATACGTCCACACACGCAAATATACATACCTACACAGCTTTCCATGGTTTACCCCAGACGCTTCACATGCCCTGCTTCAATCCACTGACAGCACGTCAACCCCGGTATACCACATCGCTCCAATTCACTCTATTCCTTGCCCTCCTTTCACCCTTCTGCATGTTCAGGCCCCGATCACACAAAATCCTTTTCACTCCATCTTTCCACCTCCAATTTGGTCTCCCTCTTCTCCTTGTTCCCTCCACCCCCGACACATATATCCTCTTGGTCAATCTTTCCTCACTCATCCTCTCCATGTGCCCAAACCACTTCAAAACACCCTCTTCTGCTCTCTCAACCACGCTCTTTTTATTTCCACACATCTCTCTTACCCTTACGTTACTCACTCGATCAAACCACCTCACACCACACATTGTCCTCAAACATCTCATTTCCAGCACATCCATCCTCCTGCGCACCACTCTATCCATAGCCCACGCCTCGCAACCATACAACATTGTTGGAACCACTATTCCTTCAAACATACCCATTTTTGCTTTCCGAGATAATGTTCTCAACTTCCACACATTCTTCAAGGCTCCCAGGATTTTCGCCCCCCTCCCCCAACCTATGATCCACTTCCGCTTCCATGGTTCCATCCGCTGCCAGATCCACTCCCAGATATCTAAAACACTTCACTTCCTCCAGTTTTTCTCCATTCAAACTTACCTCCCAATTGACTTGACCCTCAACCCTACTGTACCTAATAACCTTGCTCTTATTCACATTTACTCTTAACTTTCTTCTTCCACACACTTTTCCAAACTCAGTCACCAGCTTCTGCAGTTTCTCACATGAATCAGCCACCAGTGCTGTATCATCAGCGAACAACAACTGACTCACTTCCCAAGCTCTCTCATCCCCAACAGACTTCATACTTGCCCCTCTTTCCAAAACTCTTGCATTCACCTCCCTAACAACCCCATCCATAAACAAATTAAACAACCATGGAGACATCACACACCCCTGCCGCAAACCTACATTCACTGAGAACCAATCACTTTCCTCTCTTTCTACACATACACATGCCTTACATCCTCGATAAAAACTTTTCACTGCTTCTAACAACTTTCCTCCCACACCATATATTCTTAATATATTTATATAATTTTATATATATATATATATATATATATATATATATATATATATATATATATATATATATTCTTTTTTTTTTTTTTTTTTTTCATACTTTGTCGCTGTCTCCCGCGTTTGCGAGGTAGCGCAAGGAAACAGACGAAAGAAATGGCCCAACCCCCCCCCCATACACATGTACATACGTCCACACACGCAAATATACATACCTACACAGCCTTCCATGGTTTACCCCAGACGCTTCACATGCCTTGATTCAATCCACTGACAGCACGTCAACCCCTGTATACCACATCGCTCCAATTCACTCTATTCCTTGCCCTCCTTTCACCCTCCTGCATGTTCAGGCCCTGATCACACAAAATCTTTTTCACTCCATCTTTCCACCTCCAATTTGGTCTCCCTCTTCTCCTCGTTCCCTCCACCTCCGACACATATATCCTCTTGGTCAATCTTTCCTCACTCATTCTCTCCATGTGCCCAAACCATTTCAAAACACCCTCTTCTGCTCTCTCAACCACGCTCTTTTTATTTCCACACATCTCTCTTACCCTTACGTTACTTACTCGATCAAACCACCTCACACCACACATTGTCCTCAAACATCTCATTTCCAGCACATCCATCCTCCTGCGCACAACTCTATCCATAGCCCACGCCTCGCAACCATACAACATTGTTGGAACCACTATTCCTTCAAACATACCCATTTTTGCTTTCCAAGATAATGTTCTCGACTTCCACACATTTTTCAAGGCTCCCAAAATTTTCGCCCCCTCCCCCACCCTATGATCCACTTCCGCTTCCATGGTTCCATCCGCTGACAGATCCACTCCCAGATATCTAAAACACTTCACTTCCTCCAGTTTTTCTCCATTCAAACTCACCTCCCAATTGACTTGACCCTCAACCCTACTGTACCTAATAACCTTGCTCTTATTCACATTTACTCTTAACTTTCTTCTTCCACACACTTTACCAAACTCAGTCACCAGCTTCTGCAGTTTCTCACATGAATCAGCCACCAGCGCTGTATCATCAGCGAACAACAACTGACTCACTTCCCAAGCTCTCTCATCCCCAACAGACTTCATACTTACCCCTCTTTCCAGGACTCTTGCATTTACCTCCCTAACAACCCCATCCATAAACAAATTAAACAACCATGGAGACATCACACACCCCTGCCGCAAACCTACATTCACTGAGAACCAATCACTTTCCTCTCTTCCTACACGTACACATGCCTTACATCCTCGATAAAAACTTTTCACTGCTTCTAACAACTTGCTTCCCACACCATATATTCTTAGTACCTTCCACAGAGCATCTCTATCAACTCTATCATATGCCTTCTCCAGATCCATAAATGCTACATACAAATCCATTTGCTTTTCTAAGTATTTCTCACATACATTCTTCAAAGCAAACACCTGATCCACACATCCTCTACCACTTCTGAAACCGCACTGCTCTTCCCCAATCTGATGCTCTGTACATGCCTTCACCCTCTCAATCAATACCCTCCCATATAATTTACCAGGAATACTCAACAAACTTATACCTCTGTAATTTGAGCACTCACTCTTATCTCCTTTGCCTTTGTACAATGGCACTATGCACGCATTCCGCCAATCCTCAGGCACCTCACCATGAGTCATACATACATTAAATAACCTTACCAACCAGTCAACAATACAGTCACCCCCCTTTTTATATATATATATATATCTTTTTCTTTTTCGTTTAAACTATTCGCCATTTCCCGCGTTAGCGAGGTAGCATTAAGAACAGAGGACTGGGCCTTTGAGGGAATACCCTCACCTGGCCCCCTTCTCTGTTCCGTCTTTTGGAAAAAAAAAAAAAAAAAAAAAAACGAGAGGGGAGGATTTCCAGCCCCCCGCTCCCACCCCTTTTAGTCTCCTTCTACGACACGCAGGGAATACGTGGGAAGTATTCTTAATCCCCTATCCCCAGGGATATATATATATATATATATATATATATATATATATATTTTTTTTTTTTTATACTTTGTCGCTGTCTCCCGCGTTTGCGAGGTAGCGCGAGGAAACAGACGAAAGAAATGGCCCAACCCCCATACACACGTACATACACACGTCCACACACGCAAATATACATACCTACACAGCTTTCCATGGTTTACCCCAGACGCTTCACATGCCTTGATTCAATCCACTGACAGCACGTCAACCCCTGTATACCACATCGCTCCAATTCACTCTATTCCTTGCCCTCCTTTCACCCTCCTGCATGTTCAGGCCCCGATCACACAAAATCTTTTTCACTCCATCTTTCCACCTCCAATTTGGTCTCCCTCTTCTCCTCGTTCCCTCCACCTCCGACACATATATCCTCTTGGTCAATCTTTCCTCACTCATTCTCTCCATGTGCCCAAACCATTTCAAAACACCCTCTTCTGCTCTCTCAACCACGCTCTTTTTATTTCCACACATCTCTCTTACCCTTACGTTACTAACTCGATCAAACCACCTCACACCACACATTGTCCTCAAACATCTCATTTCCAGCACATCCATCCTCCTGCGCACAACTCTATCCATAGCCCACGCCTCGCAACCATACAACATTGTTGGAACCACTATTCCTTCAAACATACCCATTTTTGCTTTCCGAGATAATGTTCTCGACTTCCACACATTTTTCAAGGCTCCCAAAATTTTCGCCCCCTCCCCCACCCTATGATCCACTTCCGCTTCCATGGTTCCATCCGCTGACAGATCCACTCCCAGATATCTAAAACACTTCACTTCCTCCAGTTTTTCTCCATTCAAACTCACCTCCCAATTGACTTGACCCTCAACCCTACTGTACCTAATAAACTTGCTCTTATTCACATTTACTCTTAACTTTCTTCTTCCACACACTTTACCAAACTCAGTCACCAGCTTCTGCAGTTTCTCACATGAATCAGCCACCAGCGCTGTATCATCAGCGAACAACAACTGACTCACTTCCCAAGCTCTCTCATCCCCAACAGACTTCATACTTGCCCCTCTTTCCAGGACTCTTGCATTTACCTCCCTAACAACCCCATCCATAAACAAATTAAACAACCATGGAGACATCACACACCCCTGCCGCAAACCTACATTCACTGAGAACCAATCACTTTCCTCTCTTCCTACACGTACACATGCCTTACATCCTCGATAAAAACTTTTCACTGCTTCTAACAACTTGCTTCCCACACCATATATTCTTAGTACCTTCCACAGAGCATCTCTATCAACTCTATCATATGCCTTCTCCAGATCCATAAATGCTACATACAAATCCATTTGCTTTTCTAAGTATTTCTCACATACATTCTTCAAAGCAAACACCTGATCCACACATCCTCTACCACTTCTGAAACCGCACTGCTCTTCCCCAATCTGATGCTCTGTACATGCCTTCACCCTCTCAATCAATACCCTCCCATATAGTTTACCAGGAATACTCAACAAACTTATACCTCTGTAATTTGAGCACTCACTCTTATCCCCTTTGCCTTTGTACAATGGCACTATGCACGCATTCCGCCAATCCTCAGGCACCTCACCATGAGTCATACATACATTAAATAACCTTACCAACCAGTCAACAATACAGTCACCCCCTTTTTTAATAAATTCCACTGCAATACCATCCAAACCTGCTGCCTATATATATATATATATATATATATATATATATATATATATATATATATATATATATATTTATTTATTTATTAATTTGTTTATTTATTCATTATACTTTGTTGCTGTCTCCCGCGTTAGCGAGGTAGCGCAAGGAAACAGACAAAAGAATGGCCCAACACACCCATCTACACTTGTATATACATACACGTCCACACACGCACATATACATACCTGTGCATTTCAATGTACACATATACATACATACACAGACATATACATATATACACATGTACATAATTCATTATTATTTTTTTTATTATACTTTGTCGCTGTCTCCCGCGTTTGCGAGGTAGCGCAAGGAAACAGACGAAAGAAATGGCCCAACCCCCCCCATACACATGTATATACATACGTCCACACACGCAAATATACATACCTACACAGCTTTCCATGGCTTACCCCAGACGCTTCACATGCCTTGATTCAATCCACTGACATACTTGCCTTTATTCATTCCCGTCGCCATCCCGCCACACATGAAATAACAACCCCTCCCCCACGTGTGCACGAGGTAGCGCTAGGGAAAGACAACAAAAGCCACATTCGTTCACACTCAGTCTCTACCTGTCATGTATTACGCATTGAAACCATAGCTCCCTTTCCACATCCAGACCCCACAAATCTTTCCATGGTTTACCCCAGATGCTTCACATTCCCTGGTTCAATCCATTGACAGCAAATCAGCCCCGATATACTACATCATTCCAGTTCACTCTATTCCTTGCACACCTTTCACCCTCTTGCATGTTCCTACCCTTATCACTCAAAATCTTTTTTCACTCCATCATTCCACCTCCAATTTGGTCTCCCACTTCCCTTTCCCTCCACCTCTGACACATATATCCTCTTTGTCAATCTTTCTTCACTCATTCTCTCATGTGACCAAACCATTTCAAAACACCCTTTTCTGCTCTCTCAACCACACTCTTTTTATTACCACACATCTCTCTTAACCTTCAATTACTTACTTGACCAAACCACCTCTCACCACATATTGTCCTCAGACATCTCATTTCCAACACAGCCACCCTCCTCTGAAGAACTCTATCTATAGCGCACCTCTCGCAACCATATAATATTGTTGGAATCACTATTCCGCTTCCATGGTTTCATCCACTGCAAAATCCACTCCAAAATATCTAAAACACTTCACTTCCTCCAGTTTTTCTCCATTCAAACTTAACTCCCAATTGACTTGTCCCTCAACCCTACTGTACCTAATAACCTTGCTCGTATTCATATTTACTCTCAGCTTTCTTCTTTCACACACTTTACCAAACTCAGACACCAGCTTCTGCAGTTTCTCACCTGAATCAGCCACCTCTACTGTTTCATCCGCGAACAACAACTAACTTACTTCCCAAGCCCTCTCATCCACAACAGACTGCATACTTAACCCTCTCTCCAGAACTCTTGGATTCACCCCTCCAACAACCTCATCCATAAACAAATTAAACAACCATGGAGACATCACGCACCCCTGCCGCAAACCGACTTTCACTGAGAACCAATCACTTTCCCCTCTTCCTACTCGTACAAATGCCTTATATCCACGATAAAAACTTTTCACTACTTCTAGCAACTTGCCTCCCACACCATGCATTTTTCATACCTTCCACAGATCATCTCTATCAACTCTACCATATGTATTCTCTAGATCTATAAATGTCACATAAAAATCCACTTGCTTTTCTAAGTATTTCTCACATACGTTCTTCAAAGCAAACACCTGATCCACACATCCTCTACCACTTCTGAAGCCACACTGCTCTTCCCTAATCTGATGCTCTTTACATGATTTCACCCTCTCAATCAATACCCTCCCATATAATTTCCCTGGAATACTCAACAAACTTATACTCTGTAATTTGAGCACTCACCTTTATCCCCTTTGCCTTTGTACAATGGCACTATGCATGTATTCCGCCAATCCTCAGGCACCTCACCAAGAGTCATACATACGATAGATATCCTTACCAACCAGGGAACAACTCAGTCACCCCCTTTTTTAATAAATTCCACTGCAATATCATCCAAACCCGCTGCCTTGCCGGCTTTCATATTCCACAAAACTTTTACTACCTCTTCTCAGTTTACCAAATCATTCTCCCTAACCCTCTAGCTTTGCACACCACCTCGACCAAAACATCCTATATCTGCCACTCTTTCATCTAACACATTCAACAAACCTTCAAAATACTCACTCCATCTCCTTCTCACATCAATACTACATTTTATCACCTCCTCATTAGCCCCCTTCACTGATGTTCCCATTTGTTCTCATCTTACGCAGTTTATTTACCTCCTTCCAAATCATTTTTTTATATTCCCTAAATTTTGATGATACTCTCTCACCCCTACTCTCATTTGCCCTGTTTTTCACCTATTGCACTTTCTCTTGACCTCCTGCCTCTTTCTTTTATACTTCTCCCAGTTATTTGCATTATTTCCCTGCAAAGATCATCCAAATGCCTCTCTCTTCTCTTTCACTAATAATCTTACTTCTTCATCCCACCACTCCCTACCCTTTCTAATCTGCCCTCCTCCAACGCTTCTCCTGCCACAAGCATCTTTTGTGCAAGCCATCACTGCTTCCCTAAGTACATCCCATTCCTCCCCCACTCCCCTTATGTCCTTTGCTCTCACCTTTTTCCATTCTGTACTCAGTTTCTCCTGGTACTTCCTCACACAAGTCTCCTTCCCAATCTCACTCACTTTCACCGCTCTCTTCACCCCAACATTCTCTCTTCTTTTCTGAAAACTCTACAAATTTTCACCTTCGCCTTCACAAGATAATGATCAGACATCCCTCCAGTTGCACCTCTCAGCACATTGACATTCAAAAGTCTCTCTTTCACGCGCCTATCAATTAACACGTAATCCAATAATGCTCTCTGACCATCTCTTTTACTTACATTTGTATACTTATGTGTATATCTCTTTTTAAACCAGGTATTCCCAATCACCAGTCCTTTAATCACCACACAAATCTACAGGCTTTTCATCACTTTCGTTTACAACACTGAACACCCCATGTACACCAAGTATTCCCTCAGCTCCCACATTACTCACCTTTGCATTCATATCACCCATCACTATAACCCGGACTCGTGTATCAAACTACTGACACACTCACTCAGCTGCTCCCAAACACTTGCCTCTCATGATCTTTCTTTTCATACCCAGGTGCATATGCACCAATAACCACCCATCTACCTCCATCCACTTTCAATTTTACCCCTATCAATATAGAGTGTACTTTCTAACGCTCTATTACATACTCCCACCACTTCTTTTTCAGGAGTAGTGCTACTCCTTCCCTTGCTCTTGCCTTCTCACCAACCCCTGACTTTACTCCCAAGACATTCCCAAACCACTCTTCCCCTTTACCCTTCAGCTTCGTTTCACTCAGAGCCAAAACATCCAGGTTTCTTTCCTCAAACATACTACCCATCTCTCCTTTTTTTTCATCTCCATTACATCCACACACATTTAGACTCCCCAATCCGAGCCTTCGAAGAGGATGAGGAGCCCCCACATGATGCATTCTTCTGTTTCCCCTTTTAAAAAGCTAAAAGACAAGGAGGGAAGAGTTTCTAGCTCCTCGATCCTGTCCCCTTTAGTCTCCTTGTACGATACGTGAGGAATGCGTGGGAAGTATTTTATCTCCCCTATCCCCAGGGATATATATATATATATATATATATATATATATATATATATATATATATATATGTAGGTTTGCGGCAGGGGTGTGTGATGTCTCCATGGTTGTTTAATTTGTTTATGGATGGGGTTGTTAGGGAGGTAAATGCAAGAGTTTTGGAAAGAGGGGCAAGTATGAAGTCTTTTGGGGATGAGAGAGCTTGGGAAGTGAGTCAGTTGTTGTTCGCTGATGATACAGCGCTGGTGGCTGATTCATGTGAGAAACTGCAGAAGCTGGTGACTGAGTTTGGAAAAGTGTGTGGAAGAAGAAAGTTAAGAGTAAATGTGAATAAGAGCAAGGTTATTAGGTACAGTAGGGTTGAGGGTCAAGTCAATTGGGAGGTGAGTTTGAATGGAGAAAAACTGGAGGAAGTGAAGTGTTTTAGATATCTGGGAGTGGATCTGGCAGCGGATGGAACCATGGAAGCGGAAGTGGATCATAGGGTGGGGGAGGGGGCGAAAATCCTGGGGGCCTTGAAGAATGTGTGGAAGTCGAGAACATTATCTCGGAAAGCAAAAATGGGTATGTTTGAAGGAATAGTGGTTCCAACAATGTTGTATGGTTGCGAGGCGTGGGCTATGGATAGAGTTGTGCGCAGGAGGATGGATGTGCTGGAAATGAGATGTTTGAGGACAATGTGTGGTGTGAGGTGGTTTGATCGAGTGAGTAACGTAAGGGTAAGAGAGATGTGTGGAAATAAAAAGAGTGTGGTTGAGAGAGCAGAAGAGGGTGTTTTGAAGTGGTTTGGGCACATGGAGAGGATGAGTGAGGAACGATTGATCAAGAGGATATATGTGTCGGAGGTGGAGGGAACAAGGAGAAGAGGGAGACCAAATTGGAGGTGGAAAGATGGAGTGAAAAAGATTTTGTGTGATCGGGGCCTGAACATGCAGGAGGGTGAAAGGAGGGCAAGGAATAGAGTGAATTGGAGCGATGTGGTATACCGGGGTTGACGAGCTGTCAGTGGATTGAATCAAGGCATGTGAAGCGTCTGGGGTAAACCATGGAAAGCTGTGTAGGTATGTATATTTGCGTGTGTGGACGTATGTATATACATGTGTATGGGGGGGGGGGGTTGGGCCATTTCTTTCGTCTGTTTCCTTGCGCTACCTCGCAAACGCGGGAGACAGCGACAAAGTATAATAAAAAAAAAAATATTTATTGATTTTTATTTTACTTTGTCACTGTCTCCCGCGTTAGCGAGGTAGCGCAAGGAAACAGACGAAAGAATGGCTCAACCCACCCACATACACTTGTATGTACATACACGTCCACACACGCAAATATACATACCTATACATCTCAGTGTATACATATATATACACACACAGACATATACACATATACATATGTACATAGTTCATACTGTCTGCCTTTATTCATTTCCATCGCCATCTCGCCACACATGGAATAACAACCCCCTCCCCCCTCATGTATGCGAGGTAGTGCTAGGAAAAGACAACAAAGGCCCCATTCGTTCACACTCAGTCTCTAGCTGTCATGTAATAATGCATCGAAACCAAAGCTCCCTTTCCACATCCAGGCCGCACAGAACTTTCTATGGTTTACCCCAGACGCTTCACATGCCCTGGTTCAATCCATTGACAGCACGACGACCCTGGTATACCACATCGTTCCAATTCACTCTATTCCTTGCCCGCCTTTCATCCTCCTGCATGTTCAGGCCCCGATCACTCAAAATCTTTTTCACTCCATCTTTCCACCTCCAATTTGGTCTCCCACTTTTCCTCGTTCCCTCCAGCTCTGACAACTATATCATCTTTGTCAATCTTTCCTCACTCATTCTCTCCTTGTGACCAAACCACTTCAAAACACCCTCTTTTGCTCTCTCAACCACACTCTTTTTATTACCACACATCTCTCTTACCCAATCATTACTTACTCGATCAAACCACCTAACACCACATATTGTCCTCAAACATCTCATTTCCAGCACATCCACCCTCCTGCGCACAACTCTATCCATAGCAAACGCCTCGCAACCATGCAACATTGTTGGAGCCACTGTTCCCTCAAAAATACCCACTTTTGCTCTCCGAGATGATGTTCTCGACTTCCACACATTCTTCAAAGCTCCCAGAATTTTCGCCCCCTCCTCCACCCTATTATTCACTTCCGCTTCCATGGTTCCATTCGCTGCCAAATCCACTCCCAGACATCTAAAACACTTCACTTCCTCCAGCGTTTCTCCATTCAAACTTACCTCCCAATTGACTTGACCCTCAACCCTTTTGTACCTAATAACCTTGCTCTTATTCACATTTACTCTCAATTTTCTTCTTTCACACACTTTACCAAACTCAGTCACCAGCTTCTGCAGTTTCTCACATGAATCAGCCACCAGCGCTGTATCATCTGCGAACAACAACTGACTCACTTCCCAAGCTCTCTCATCCACAACACACTGAATACTTGCCCCTCTTTCCAAAACTCTTGCATTCACCTCCCTAACAACCCCATCCATAAACAAGTTAAACAACCATGGAGACATCACACACCCCTGCCGCAAAGCTACATTTACTGAGAACCAATCACTTTCCTCTCTTCCTACATGTACACATGCTTTACATCCTCGATAAATACTTTTCACTGCTTGTAACAACTTGCCTCCCACACCAAATGTTCTTAATACCTTCCAAAGAGCATCTCTATCAAGCTCTATCATATGCCTTCTCCAGATCCATAAATGCGACATCCAAATTCATTTGCTTTCTAAGTATTTCTCACATACGTTCTTCAAAGCAAACACCTGATCCACACATCTTCTACCACTTCTGAAACCACACTGCTCTTCCCCAATCTGATGCTTTGTACATGCCTTCACCCTCTCAATCAGTACCCTCCTATATAATTTCCCAGGAATACTCAACAAACTTATACCTCTGTAATTTGAGCACTCACTCTTATCCCCTTTGCCTTTGTACAGTGGCATTATGGAAGCATTCCGCCAATCCTCAGGCACCTCACCATGAATCATACATATATTGAATAACCTTACCAACCAGTCAACAATACAGTCACCCCCTTTTTTTATAAATTCCACTGCAATACCGTCCAAACCCGCTGTCTTGCCGGCTTTCATCTTCTGCAAAGCTTTCACTACCTCTTCTCTCTTTACAAAGTCATTTTCCCTAACCCTCTCACTTTGCACACCACCTCGACCAAAACACCCTATATCTGCCCTCTATCATCAAAGACATTTAACAAACCTTCAAAATACTCACTCCATCTCCTCACATCACCACTACTTGTTATCACATCCCCATTAGGGACCTTCACTGAACTTCCCATTTGCTCCCTTGTCTTACGCACTTTCTTTGCCTCCTTCCAAAACATCTTTTTATTCTCCCTACAATTTAATGATACTCTCTCACCCCAACTCTTATTTGCCCTCTTTTTCCCCTCTTGCACCTTTCTCTTGACCTGCTTCTTTCTTTTACACATCTTCTAGTCATTTCCATTATTTCCCTGCAAAAATCGTCCCAATGCCTCTCTCTTCTCTTTCACTAACAATCTTACTTCTTCATCCCACCACTCAATACCCTTTCTAATCTGCCCACCTCCCACACTTCTCATGCCACAAGCATCTTTTGCGCAAGCAATCACTGCTTCCCAAAATACATCCCATTCCTCCCCCACTCCCCTTACCTCTTTTGTTCCCACCTTTTTCCATTCTGTACTCAGTCTCTCCTAGTACTTCCTCACACAGGTCTACTTCCCAAGCTCACTTACTCTCACCACTCTCTTCACCCCAACATTCTCTCTTCTTTTCTGAAAACCTCTACAAATCCTTACCTTCGCCTCCATAAGATAATGATCAGACTTCCCTCCAGTTGCACCTCTCACTAAATTAACATCCAAAAGTCTCTCTTTCACGCGCCTATCAATTAACACGTAATCCAATAACGCTCTCTGGCCACCTCTCCTACTTACATACGTATACTTGTGTATATCTCTCTTTTTAAACCAGGTATTCCCAGTCACCAGTCCTTTTTCTGTACATAAATCTACAAGCTCTTCACCATTTTCATTTATACCACTGAACACCCCATGTATACCAATTATTCCCTGAACTGCCACATTACTCACCTTTGCATTCAAATCACCCATCACTATAACCCGGTCTTGTGCATCAAAACCACTAACACACTCATTCAGCTGCTCCCAAAACACTTGCCTCTCATGATCTTTCTTCTCATGCGTAGGTGCATATGCACTAATAATCACCCATCTCTCTCCATCAACTTTCAGTTTTACCCATATCAATCTAGAGTTTACTTTCCTAGACTCTATCACATACTCCCACGACTCCTGTTTCAGGAGTAGTGCTACTCCTTCCCTTGCTCTTGTCCTCTCACTAACCCCTGACTTTACTCCCAAGACATTCCCAAACCACTCTTCCCCTTTACCCTTGAACTTCGTTTCACCCAGAGCCAAAACATCCAGGTTCCTTTCCTCAAACATACTTCCTATCTCTCGTTTTTCTCATCTTGGTTACATCCACACACATTTAGACACCCCAATCTGAATCTTCGAGGAGGATGAGCACTCCCCGCATGACTCCTTCTTCTGTTTCCCCTTTTAGAAAGTTAAAATACAAGGAGGGGAGGGTTTCTGCCCCCCTTCTCCCGTCCCCTTTAGTCGCCTTCTGCGACACGTGAGGAATGCGTGGGAAGTATTCTTTTTTCCCCCATCCCCAGGGATATATATATATATATATATATATATATATATATATATATATATATATATATATATATATACATAACCAAGATGTGAAAAAAGGAGAGATAGGTAGTATGTTTGAGGAAAGGAACCTGGATGTTTTGGCTCTGAGTGAAACGAAGCTCAAGGGTAAAGGGGAAGAGTGCTTTGGGAATGTCTTGGGAGTAAAGTCAGGGGTTAGTGAGAGGACAAGAGCAAGGGAAGGAGTAGCAGTACTCCTGAAACAGGAGTTGTGGGAGTATGTGATAGAATGTAAGAAAGTAAATTCTCGATTAATATGGGTAAAACTGAAAGTTGATGGAGAGAGATGGGTGATTATTGGTGCATATGCACCTGGGCATGAGAAGAAAGATCATGAGAGGCAAGTGTTTTGGGAGCAGCGGAATGAGTGTGTTAGTGGTTTTGATGCACGAGACCGGGTTATAGTGATGGGTGATTTGAATGCAAAGGTGAGTAATGTGGCAGTTGAGGGAATAATTGGTATACATGGGGTGTTCAGTGTTGTAAATGGAAATGGCGAAGAGCTTGTAGATTTATGTGCTGAAAAAGGACTGATGATTGGGAATACCTGGTTTAAAAAGTGAGATATACATAAGTATACGTATGTAAGTAGGAGAGATGGCCAGAGATCGTTATTGGATTACGTGTTAATTGACAGGCGCGCGCGAGAGAGACTTTTGGATGTTAATGTGCTGAGAGGTGCAACTGGAGGGATGTCTGATCATTATCTTGTGGAGGCTAAGGTGAAGATTTGCATGGGTTTTCAGAAAAGAAGAGTGAATGTTGGGGTGAAGAGGGTGGTGAGAGTAAGTGAGCTTGGGAAGGAGACTTGTGTGAGGAAGTACCAGGAGAGACTGAGTACAGAATGGAAAAAGGTGAGAACAATGGAAGTAAGGGGAGTGGGGGAGGAATGGGATGTATTTAGGGAATCAGTGATGGATTGCGCAAAAGATGCTTGTGGCATGAGAAGAGTGGGAGGTGGGTTGATTAGAAAGGGTAGTGAGTGGTGGGATGAAGAAGTAAGATTATTAGTGAAAGAGAAGAGAGAGGCATTTGGACGATTTTTGCTGGGAAAAAATGCAATTGAGTGGGAGATGTATAAAAGAAAGAGACAGGAGGTCAAGAGAAAGGTGCAGGAGGTGAAAAAGAGGGCAAATGAGAGTTGAGGTGAGAGAGTATCATTAAATTTTAGGGAGAATACAAAGATGTTCTGGAAGGAGGTAAATAAAGTGCGTAAGACAAGGGAGCAAATGGGAACTTCAGTGAAGGGCGCAAATGGGGAGGTGATAACAAGTAGTGGTGATGTGAGAAGGAGATGGAGTGAGTATTTTGAAGGTTTGTTGAATGTGTTTGATGAGAGAGTGGCAGATATAGGGTGTTTTGGTCGAGGTGGTGTGCAAAGTGAGAGGGTTAGGGAAAATTATTTGGTAAACAGAGAAGAGGTAGTAAAAGCTTTGCGGAAGATGAAAGCCGGCAAGGCAGCAGGTTTGGATGGTATTGCAGTGGAATTTATTAAAAAAGGGGATGACTGTATTATTGACTGGTTGGTAAGGTTATTTGATGTATGTATGACTCATGGTAAGGTGCCTGAGGATTGGCGGAATGCGTGCATAGTGCCATTGTACAAAGGCAAAGGGGATGAGAGTGAGTGCTCAAATTACAGAGGTATAAGTTTGTTGAGTATTCCTGGTAAATTATATGGGAGGGTATTGATTGAGAGGCTGAAGGCATAAGGGGATGTCAATCTTTCCTCACTCATTTTCTCCATGTGACCAAACCATTTCAAAACACCCTCTTCTGCTCTCTCAACCACGCTCTTTTTATTTCCACACATCTGTCTTACCCTTACATTACTCGATCAAACCACCTCACATCACACATTGTCCTCAAACATCTCATTTCCAGCACATCCATCCTCCTGCGCACAACTCTATCCATAGTCCACGCCTCGCAACCATACAGCATTGTTGGAACCACTATTCCTTCAAACATACCCATTTTTGCTTTCCGAGATAATGTTCTCGACTTCCACACATTCTTCAAGGCTCCCAGAATTTTCGCCCCCTCCCCTACCCTATGATCCACTTCCGCTTCCATGGTTCCATCCGCTGCCAGATCCACTCCCAGATATCTAAAACACTTCACTTCCTCCAGTTTTTCTCCATTCAAACTCACCTCCCAATTGACTTGACCCTCAACCCTACTGTACCTAATAACCTTGCTCTTATTCACATTTACTCTTAACTTTCTTCTTTCACACACTTTACCAAACTCAGTCACCAGCTTCTGCAGTTTCTCACATGAATCAGCCACCAGCGCTGTATCATCAGTGAACAACAACTGACTCACTTCCCAAGCTCTTCACCCTCTCAAAACAGTACCCTCCCTATAATTTCCCAAGGAAAAAAATAACTCACAAACTATACCTCTGTATTTTGAGCACTCACGCTTAATCCCCTTGCCTTGTACAAGTGGCATTAGGGGAAGCATTCCGCCATCCGCAGGCACCTTCAACCCTGAATCATACATATATTGAATAACCTTACCAACCAGTCCAACAATACAGTCACCCCCTTATTTTTTATAAATTCCACTGAATACCGTCCCAAACCCGCTGTCGTTGACCGCTTTCATCTTCTGCCAAAGCTTTCACTACCAATCTTCTCTCTTTACAAAGTCATTTTCCCTAACCTCCCTCTCACTTTGCCACACCACCGTCGACCAAAACACCCTATATCTGCCCTCTATCATCAAAGACATTTAACAAACCTTCAAAATACTCACTCCATCTCCTCACATCACCACTACTTGTTATCACATCCCCATTAGGGACCTTCACTGAACTTCCCATTTGCTCCCTTGTCTTACGCACTTTCTTTGCCTCCTTCCAAAACATCTTTTTATTCTCCCTACAATTTAATGATACTCTCTCACCCCAACTCTTATTTGCCCTCTTTTTCCCCTCTTGCACCTTTCTCTTGACCTGCTTCTTTCTTTTACACATCTTCTAGTCATTTCCATTATTTCCCTGCAAAAATCGTCCCAATGCCTCTCTCTTCTCTTTCACTAACAATCTTACTTCTTCATCCCACCACTCAATACCCTTTCTAATCTGCCCACCTCCCACACTTCTCATGCCACAAGCATCTTTTGCGCAAGCAATCACTGCTTCCCAAAATACATCCCATTCCTCCCCCACTCCCCTTACCTCTTTTGTTCCCACCTTTTTCCATTCTGTACTCAGTCTCTCCTAGTACTTCCTCACACAGGTCTACTTCCCAAGCTCACTTACTCTCACCACTCTCTTCACCCCAACATTCTCTCTTCTTTTCTGAAAACCTCTACAAATCCTTACCTTCGCCTCCATAAGATAATGATCAGACTTCCCTCCAGTTGCACCTCTCACTAAATTAACATCCAAAAGTCTCTCTTTCACGCGCCTATCAATTAACACGTAATCCAATAACGCTCTCTGGCCACCTCTCCTACTTACATACGTATACTTGTGTATATCTCTCTTTTTAAACCAGGTATTCCCAGTCACCAGTCCTTTTTCTGTACATAAATCTACAAGCTCTTCACCATTTTCATTTATACCACTGAACACCCCATGTATACCAATTATTCCCTGAACTGCCACATTACTCACCTTTGCATTCAAATCACCCATCACTATAACCCGGTCTTGTGCATCAAAACCACTAACACACTCATTCAGCTGCTCCCAAAACACTTGCCTCTCATGATCTTTCTTCTCATGCGTAGGTGCATATGCACTAATAATCACCCATCTCTCTCCATCAACTTTCAGTTTTACCCATATCAATCTAGAGTTTACTTTCCTAGACTCTATCACATACTCCCACGACTCCTGTTTCAGGAGTAGTGCTACTCCTTCCCTTGCTCTTGTCCTCTCACTAACCCCTGACTTTACTCCCAAGACATTCCCAAACCACTCTTCCCCTTTACCCTTGAACTTCGTTTCACCCAGAGCCAAAACATCCAGGTTCCTTTCCTCAAACATACTTCCTATCTCTCGTTTTTCTCATCTTGGTTACATCCACACACATTTAGACACCCCAATCTGAATCTTCGAGGAGGATGAGCACTCCCCGCATGACTCCTTCTTCTGTTTCCCCTTTTAGAAAGTTAAAATACAAGGAGGGGAGGGTTTCTGCCCCCCCCTCTCCCGTCCCCTTTAGTCGCCTTCTGCGACACGTGAGGAATGCGTGGGAAGTATTCTTTTTCCCCCATCCCCAGGGATATATATATATATATATATATATATATATATATATATATATATATATATATATATATATATACATAACCAAGATGTGAAAAAAGGAGAGATAGGTAGTATGTTTGAGGAAAGGAACCTGGATGTTTTGGCTCTGAGTGAAACGAAGCTCAAGGGTAAAGGGGAAGAGTGCTTTGGGAATGTCTTGGGAGTAAAGTCAGGGGTTAGTGAGAGGACAAGAGCAAGGGAAGGAGTAGCAGTACTCCTGAAACAGGAGTTGTGGGAGTATGTGATAGAATGTAAGAAAGTAAATTCTCGATTAATATGGGTAAAACTGAAAGTTGATGGAGAGAGATGGGTGATTATTGGTGCATATGCACCTGGGCATGAGAAGAAAGATCATGAGAGGCAAGTGTTTTGGGAGCAGCGGAATGAGTGTGTTAGTGGTTTTGATGCACGAGACCGGGTTATAGTGATGGGTGATTTGAATGCAAAGGTGAGTAATGTGGCAGTTGAGGGAATAATTGGTATACATGGGGTGTTCAGTGTTGTAAATGGAAATGGCGAAGAGCTTGTAGATTTATGTGCTGAAAAAGGACTGATGATTGGGAATACCTGGTTTAAAAAGCGAGATATACATAAGTATACGTATGTAAGTAGGAGAGATGGCCAGAGATCGTTATTGGATTACGTGTTAATTGACAGGCGCGCGCGAGAGAGACTTTTGGATGTTAATGTGCTGAGAGGTGCAACTGGAGGGATGTCTGATCATTATCTTGTGGAGGCTAAGGTGAAGATTTGCATGGGTTTTCAGAAAAGAAGAGTGAATGTTGGGGTGAAGAGGGTGGTGAGAGTAAGTGAGCTTGGGAAGGAGACTTGTGTGAGGAAGTACCAGGAGAGACTGAGTACAGAATGGAAAAAGGTGAGAACAATGGAAGTAAGGGGAGTGGGGGAGGAATGGGATGTATTTAGGGAATCAGTGATGGATTGCGCAAAAGATGCTTGTGGCATGAGAAGAGTGGGAGGTGGGTTGATTAGAAAGGGTAGTGAGTGGTGGGATGAAGAAGTAAGATTATTAGTGAAAGAGAAGAGAGAGGCATTTGGACGATTTTTGCTGGGAAAAAATGCAATTGAGTGGGAGATGTATAAAAGAAAGAGACAGGAGGTCAAGAGAAAGGTGCAGGAGGTGAAAAAGAGGGCAAATGAGAGTTGAGGTGAGAGAGTATCATTAAATTTTAGGGAGAATACAAAGATGTTCTGGAAGGAGGTAAATAAAGTGCGTAAGACAAGGGAGCAAATGGGAACTTCAGTGAAGGGCGCAAATGGGGAGGTGATAACAAGTAGTGGTGATGTGAGAAGGAGATGGAGTGAGTATTTTGAAGGTTTGTTGAATGTGTTTGATGAGAGAGTGGCAGATATAGGGTGTTTTGGTCGAGGTGGTGTGCAAAGTGAGAGGGTTAGGGAAAATTATTTGGTAAACAGAGAAGAGGTAGTAAAAGCTTTGCGGAAGATGAAAGCCGGCAAGGCAGCAGGTTTGGATGGTATTGCAGTGGAATTTATTAAAAAAGGGGATGACTGTATTATTGACTGGTTGGTAAGGTTATTTGATGTATGTATGACTCATGGTAAGGTGCCTGAGGATTGGCGGAATGCGTGCATAGTGCCATTGTACAAAGGCAAAGGGGATGAGAGTGAGTGCTCAAATTACAGAGGTATAAGTTTGTTGAGTATTCCTGGTAAATTATATGGGAGGGTATTGATTGAGAGGCTGAAGGCATAAGGGGATGTCAATCTTTCCTCACTCATTTTCTCCATGTGACCAAACCATTTCAAAACACCCTCTTCTGCTCTCTCAACCACGCTCTTTTTATTTCCACACATCTGTCTTACCCTTACGTTACTCGATCAAACCACCTCACATCACACATTGTCCTCAAACATCTCATTTCCAGCACATCCATCCTCCTGCGCACAACTCTATCCATAGTCCACGCCTCGCAACCATACAGCATTGTTGGAACCACTATTCCTTCAAACATACCCATTTTTGCTTTCCGAGATAATGTTCTCGACTTCCACACATTCTTCAAGGCTCCCAGAATTTTCGCCCCCTCCCCTACCCTATGATCCACTTCCGCTTCCATGGTTCCATCCGCTGCCAGATCCACTCCCAGATATCTAAAACACTTCACTTCCTCCAGTTTTTCTCCATTCAAACTCACCTCCCAATTGACTTGACCCTCAACCCTACTGTACCTAATAACCTTGCTCTTATTCACATTTACTCTTAACTTTCTTCTTTCACACACTTTACCAAACTCAGTCACCAGCTTCTGCAGTTTCTCACATGAATCAGCCACCAGCGCTGTATCATCAGTGAACAACAACTGACTCACTTCCCAAGCTCTTTCATCCAAAACAGGCTGCATACTTGCCCCTCTTTCCAAAACTCTTGCAGTCACCTCCCTAACAACCCCATCCATAAACAAATTAAACAACCATGGAGACATCACACACCCCTGCCGCAAAGCTACATTCACTGAGAACCAATCACTTTCCTCTCTTCCTACACGTACACATGCCTTACATCCTCGATAAAAACTTCTCACTGCTTCTAACAACTTGCCTCCCACACCATATATTCTTAATACCTTCCACAGAGCTTGTCTATCAACTCTATCATATGCCTTCTCCAGATCCATAAATGCTACATACAAATCCATTTGCTTTTCTAAGTATTTCTCACATAGATTCTTCAAAGCAAACACCTGATTCACACATCCTCTACCACTTCTCAAACCACACTGCTCTTCCCCAATCTGATGCGCTGTACATGCCTTCACCCTCTCAATCAATACCCTCCCATATAATTTGCCAGGAATACTCAACAAACTTATACCTCTGTAATTTGAGCACTCACTCTTATCCCCTTTGCCTTTGTACAATGGCACTATGCACGCATTCCGCCAATCCTCAGGCACCTCACCATGAGTCATACACACATTAAATAACCTTACCAACCAGTCAACAATACAGTCACCCCCTTTTTTAATATATATATATATATATATATATATATATATATATATATATATATATATATATATATATATATATATGTATATATTTTTTTTTTTTTTTATACTATTCGCCATTTCCCGCGATAGTGAGGTAGCGTTAAGAACAGAGGACTGGGCCTTTGAGGGAATATCCTCACCTGGCCCTCTTCTCTGTTCCTTCTTTTGGAAAATTAAAAAAAAAAAAAAAAAAAAAACGAGAGGGGAGGATTTCCAGCCCCCCGCTCCCTTCCCTTTTAGTCGCCTTCTGCGACACGCAGGGAATACGTGGAGTATTCTTTCTCCCCTATCCCCAGGGAAAATATGTATATATATATATATATATATATATATATATATGGGGATGGGGAGAAAGAATACTTCCCACGTATTCCCTGCGTGTCGTAGAAGGCGACTAAAAGGGGAGGGAGCAGGGGGCTGGAAATCCTCCCCTCTTGTTTTTTTTTAATTTTCCAAAAGAAGGAACAGAGAAGGGGGCCAGGTGAGGATATTCCCTCAAAGGTTCAGTTCTCTGTTCTTAATGCTGCCTCGCTAATGCGGGAAATGGCAAATAGTATAAAAAAAAAATATATATATATATATATATATATATATATATATATATATATATATATATATATATATATATATATGTATTCTTTTCTTTTAAACTATTCGCCATTTCCCGTGTTAGCGAGGTAGCGTTAAGAACAGAGGACTGGGCCTTTTTTGGAATATCCTCAAGTGGCCCCCTCTGTTCCTTCTTTTGGAAAATTAAAAAAAAAAAAAAAAAACGAGAGGGGAGGATTTCCAGCCCCCCGCTCCTTCCCCTTCTAGTCGCCTTCTACGACACGCAGGGAATACGTGGGAAGTATTCTTAATCCCCTATCCCCAGGGATAATATATATATATATATATATATATATATATATATATATATATATATATATATATATATATATATATATATATTTTCTTTCTTTTCTTTCAAACTATTCGCCATTTCCCGCATTAGCGAGGTAGCGTTAAGAACTGAGGACTGGGCCTTTGAGGGAATACCCTCACCTGGCCCAATTCTCTGTTCCTTCTTTTGGAAAATTAAAAAAAGAATGAGAGGGGAGGATTTCCAGCCCCCCACTCCCTCCCCTTTTAGTCGCCTTCTACGACACGCAGGGAATACGTGGGAAGTACTCTTAATCCCCTATCCCCAGGGATAATATATATATATATATATATATATATATATATATATATATATATATATATATATATTTTTTTTTTTTTTTATACTTTGTCGCTGTCTCCCGCATTTGCGAGGTAGCGCAAGGAAACAGACGAAAGAAATGGCCCCCCCCCATACACATGTACATACATACGTCCACACACGCAAATATACATACCTACACAGCTTTCCATGGTTTACCCTAGACGCTTCACATGCCTTGCTTCAATCCACTGACAGCACGTCAACCCCGGTATACCACATCGCTCCAATTCACTCTATTCCTTGCCCTCCTTTCACCCTCCTGCATGTTCAGGCCCCGATCACACAAAATCTTTTTCACTCCATCTTTCCACCTCCAATTTGGTCTCCCTCTTCTCCTTGTTCCCTCCACCTCCGACACATATATCCTCTTGGTCAATCTTTCCTCACTCATCCTCTCCATGTGCCCAAACCACTTCAAAACACCCTCTTCTGCTCTCTCAACCACGCTCTTTTTATTTCCACACATCTCTCTTACCCTTACGTTACTCACTCGATCAAACCACCTCACACCACACATTGTCCTCAAACATCTCATTTCCAGCACATCCATCCTCCTGCGCACAACTCTATCCATAGCCCACGCCTCGCAACCATACAACATTGTTGGAACCACTATTCCTTCAAACATACCCATTTTTGCTTTCCGAGATAATGTTCTCGACTTCCACACATTCTTCAAGGCCCCCAGGATTTTCACCCCCTCCCCCACTCTATGATCCACTTCCGCTTCCATGGTTCCATCCGCTGCCAGATCCACTCCCAGATATCTAAAACACTTCACTTCCTCCAGTTTTTCTCCATTCAAACTCACCTCCCAATTGACTTGATCCTCAACCCTACTGTACCTAATAACCTTGCTCTTATTCACATTTACTCTTAACTTTCTTCTTCCACACACTTTTCCAAACTCAGTCACCCTGAGGATAGGGGAGAAAGAATACTTCCCACGTATTCCCTGCGTGTCGTAGAAGGCGACTAAAAGGGGAGGGAGTGGGGGGCTGGAAATCCTCCCTTCTCTTATTTTTTCAATTTTCCAAAAAAAAAAAGAACAGAGAAGGGGGCCAGGTGAGGATATTCCCTCAAAGGTCCAGTCCTCTGTTCTTAACGCTACCTCGCTAACGCGGGAAATGGCGAATAGTTTGAAAAAAAAAAAAAGATATATATAGGAAACAGGAGTGATGGGAGTATGTGATAGAGTGTAAGAAAGTAAACTCTAGATTGATATGGGTAAAACTGAAAGTTGATGGAGAGTGATAGGTGATGATTGGTGCATATGCACCTGGGCATAAGAAAGATCATGAGAGGCAAGTGTTTTGGGAGCAGCTGAGTGAGTGTATTAGTAGTTTTGATGCACGAGACCGGGTTATAGTGATGGGTGATTTGAATGCAAAGGTGAGTAATATGGCAGTTGAGGGAATAATTGGTGTACATGGGGTGTTCAGTGTTGTAAATGCTAATGGTGAAGAGCTTGTGGATTTATGTGCTGAAAAAGGACTGGTGATTGGGAATACCTGCTTTAAAAAGAGAGATATACATAAGTATACGTATATGCGTAGGAGAGATGGCCAGAGAGCGTTATATGATTACGTGTTAATTGATAGGTGCAGGAAAGAGAGACTTTTGGAAGTTAATGTGCTGAGAGGTGCAACTGGAGGGATGTGTGGTCATTATCTTGTGGAGACGAAGGTTAAGATTTGTAGAGGTTTTCAGAAAAGAGGAGAGAATGTTGGGGTGAAAAGAGTGGTGACAGTAAGTGAGCTTGGGAAGGAGACTTGTGTGAGGAAGTACCAGGTGAGACAGTACAGAATGGAAAAAGGTGAGAACTAAGGATGTAAGGGGAGTTGGGGAGGAATGGGTTGTATTTTGGGAAGCAGTGATGGCTTGCGCAAAAGATGCTTGTGGCATGAGAAGCGTGAGAGGTGGGCAGATTAGAAAGGGTAGTGAGTGATGGGATGAAGAAGTAAGGTTATTTGAAAAAGATAAGAGAGAGGCATTTGGACGATTTTTGGAGGGAAATAATTCAAATGACTGGGAGAAGTATAAAAGAAAGAGGCAGGAGGTCAAGAGAAAGGTGCAAGAGATGTAAAAGAGGGCAAATGAGAGTTAGGGTGAGAGAGTATCATTAGATATTAGGGAGAATGAAAAGATGTTTTGGAAGGAGGTAAATAAAGTGTGTAAGACAAGGGAAGAAATGGTAACCTCGGTGAAAGGGGCTAATGGCGAGGTGATAACAAGTAGTGGTGATGTGAAAAGGAGATGGAGTGAGTATTTTGAAGGTTTGTTGAATGTGTTTGATAATAGAGTTGCAGATATAAGGTGTTTTTGTCGAGGTGGTTTGCAAAGTGAGCAGGTTAGGGAAAATGATTTGGTAAACTGAGAAGAGGTAGTAAAAGTTTTGCGAAGGTGAAAGCCGGCAAGGCAGCAGGTTTCGATAGTATTGCAGTAGAATTCATTAAAAACTCTATTGTTGACTGGTTGGTAAGGTTATTCAATGTATGTATGTCTCTTGGTGAGGTGCCTGAGGATTGGCGGAATGCTTGCATAGTGCCATTGTACAAAGGCAAAGGGGATAAAAGTGAGTGCTCAAATCACAGAGGTATAAGTTTGTTGAGTATTCCTGGGAAATTATATGGGAGGGTATTGATTGAGAGGGTGAAGGCATGTACAGAGAATCAGATTGGGGAAGAGCAGTGTGGTTTCAGAAGTGGTAGAGGATGTGTGGATCAGGTGTTTGGTTTGAAGAATGTATGTGAAAAATACTTAGAAAAGCAAATGATTTGTATGTAGCACTTCTGGATCTGGAGAAGGCATATGACAGAGTTGATAGAGATGCTCTGTGGAAGGTATTAAGAATATATGTGTGGGAGGCAAGTTGTTAGAAGCATCGAAAGGTTTTTATCAAGGATGTAAAGCATATCTACGTGTAGGAAGAGAGGAAAGTGATTGCTTCTCAGTGATTGTAGGTTTGCGGCAGGGGTGTGTGATGCCACCATGGTTGTTTAATTTGTTTGTGGATTTGGTTGTTAGTAAGGTGAATGCAAGAGTTTTGGAAAGAGGGGCAAGTATTCAGTGTGTTGTGGATGAGAGAGCTTGGGAAGTGAGTCAGTTGTTGTTCGCTGATGATAGTTGGGGTGAGAGAGTATCATTAGATTTTAGGGAGAATAAAAAGATGTTTTGGAAGGAGGTAAATAAAGTGCTTAAGACAAGGGAACCCTCTTCTGCTCTTTCAACCACAGTCTTTTTATGACCACACATCTCTTACCCTATTATTACTTCCCCGATCAAACCACCTCACATCACATATTTTCCTCAAACATCTCATTTCCAGCACATACACCCTCCTCTGCACAACTCTATCTATACCTCACGCCTCGCAACCATATAACATTGTCGGAACTACTATTCCTTCAAACATACCCATTTTTGCTTTCCGAGTTAATGTTCTCGACTTCCACACATTCTTCAACACTCACAGATCTTTCGTCCCCTCCCCCACCATATGATTCACTTTCGCTTCCATGGTTCCATGCATTGCCAAATCCACTCCCAGATATCTAAAACAATACACTTCCTCCAGTTTTTATCCTTTCAAACTTACCTCCCAGTTGACTTGTCCCTCAACCCTACTGTACCTAATAACCTTGCTCTTATTCACATTTATTCTCAGCTTTTTTCTTTCACTCACTTTACTAAACTCAGCCACCAGCTTCTGCAGTTTCTCACACAATCAGCCACCAGCGCTGTATCGTTAGCGAACAACAACTGACTCACTTCCCTAGCTCTCTTATAGACAACAGACTGCATACTTGCCCCTCTTTCCAAAACTCTTGCATTCACCTCCCTAACAACCCCATCCATAAACAAATTAAACAACCATGGAGACATCACACACCCCTACTACGAACCAACATTCACTGAGAACCAATCACTTTCCTCTCTTCCTACACGTACATATGCCTTACATCCTCGATAAAAACTTTTCACTGCTTCTAACAACTTGCCTCCCACACCATATATTCTTAATACCTTCCAGAGAGCATCTCTATCAATTCTATTATATGTCTTCTCCAGATCTATAAATGCGACATACAAAACCATTTGCTTTTCTAAGTATTCCTCACGTACATTCTTCAAAGCAAACACCTGATAGACACATCCTCTACGACTTCTGAAACTGCACTGCTCTTCCCCAATCTGATGCTCTGTATATGTCTTTACCCTCTCAATCAATACCCTCCCATACAATTTCCCAGGAATACTTAACAAACTTATACCTGTTTAATTTGAGCACTCACTTTTATCCCCTTTGCCTTTGTACAATGGCACTATGCGAGCATTCCGCCAATCCTCAGAGACCTCACCATGATTCATACATACATTAAATAACCTTACCAACCAGTCAAAAGTACAGTCACCCCCTTTTTTAATGAATTCCACTGCAATCCCATCCAAACCCGCTGCCTTGCCTTAACCACTGTATCCTGCATCAGCGAGGTAAAGCAAGGAAACAGACGAAGAATGGCCTAATCACTCATATACACACACACACACACACACACACATATATATATATATATATATATATATATATATATATATATATATATATATATATATATATATATATATACATAAATGCCCATATACATACATATACCTATCAACATATACTTACATATACATACGCAGGCACATATATGTATATATATATATGCATTGGGATGGGGGAGAAAGAATGCTTCCCATGTATTCCTTGTGTTTCTTAGAAGGCAACTAAAAGGGGAGGGAGCGGGGGGACTGGAAATGCTCCCCTCTTATTTTATAGTTTTCCAAAAGAAGGAACTGAGGAGCCAAGCGAGGATGTTCCCTCTAAGCCTCAGTCCTCTGTTTTTAATGCTACATCACTAATGCGGGAAATGGTGAATATGTATGAAAATAGAAAATATATTCATACTTTCTGCCTTCATGCATTCCCATTGCTACCCCACCACATAGGAAATAGCCCCCCCCCACACACACACGCACACACGCACAGCAAGGTAGCAGGCATTTACAAAAAAAGGCCTCTCGCTCACACTCATCTTTAGGTGTTATGTGTAATGCACCGAAACCACAGCTCCCTATCCACATTCACACACCACAGACCTTTCCATGGTTTACTCAAACGTTTCAGATGCCCTGGTTTAGTTGATTGACATCACGTCGACCCTGGTATACCATACCATTTCAATTCACTCTATTCCTTGCACGCCTCTCACTGTCCTCTATGTTCAGGCCCTGATAATTCAAAATCTTTTTCACTCCATCCTTACACCTCCAATTTGGTCTCCCACTTCTCTTTGTTGTTCCGTTCACCTCTGACACATACATCCTCTTTGTCAATCTTTCCTCACTCATTCTCTCCATATGTCCAAACCATTTGAACACTTCCTTGTCTGCTCTTTCAACCACACTCATTTTATTTTTACACATCTCTCTTACCCTTTCATAACTTACCTTATCAAACCATCTCACACCACATATTGTCCTGAAACATTTAATTTCCAATACATCCACCTTCCTCAGTATAACCTTATCTGTAGCTCATGCCTCACAACCTTATAGTATTGTTGTAACTACTATTCCTTCAAATATACCCATTTTTGCTCTCAGAGGTAATTTCTCTTCTTCCACATATTTTTCATCGCTCCCAGAACCTTCACCCCTATCCTCACCCTGTGACTCACTTCCTTTTTCATGGTTCCATTCACTGCCAAGTCCACTCCCATATATCAAAAACACTTCACTTCCTCCAGTTTTCTTCATTCAAACTTACATCCCAGTTAACTTGTCTGTCATCCCTACCATACCTAATAATCTCACTCTTTTTTACATTTACTCTCAACTTTCTCCTTTCACACACTTTTCCAAACTCACCAACTTCTGCAGTTTCTCACTGGAATCAGCTACCGAGATGTATCATCAGCGCACAACAACTGACTCATTTCCCAAGCCCTCTCATCCCCAGCAGATTGCATACTTGCCCCTCTCTCCAAAACTCTTGCACTTACCTCCCTAACCATCCCATCTATAAAGAAATTTAACAACTATAGGGACATCACACACCCCTGCTGCAGACCAGCCTTCACTGGGAACCAATCACTCTCCTCTCTTCCTACTCATACTTATGCCTTACATCCTTAGTAAAAACTTTTCATTGCTTGTAGCAGCTTACTTACCACAACATATACTTTTAATACTTTACAAAAAGAACGTCTATCAACCCCTTCATATGCCTTCTCCAGATCCATGAATGCTACATACAGATCAAATCCATCTGTTTTTCAAAGTATTTTTCACACACTTTCTTCAAAGCAGACATCTGAATCACACATCCTTAACCATTTCTGAAACCACACTGCTCTTCTCCGATCAGATGCTCTGTATATTCCTTTTAGTCAATACCCTCCCATATAATTTCCCAGGAAACTTATGCCTCTGTAGTTTGAACACTTACTTTTATCGCCTTTGCCTTAGTACAGTGGCACTATGCATGCATTCTGCCAATCCTCATGATCCTGATACATACATTCATTACATATCCTTACCAACCAATTAGCAGCAGAGTCACCCCCCTTTCTTAATGAATTCAACTGCAATACTACTTAAACCTGCTGCCTTGTTGGATTTCATCTTCCTCAAAGCTTTCACTACTTCTCTCTTAACCAAACCAATATCTCTGACCCTCTCACTTTGCACACCACCTTGACCGAAACACCCTATGTCTATCACTGTAGCATGAAACACAGTCAACAAACTTTCAAAATACTCCCTCCTTCTAACTTCATCACTACTTGTTATTGATTTCCCTCTTGACCCCTTCACCGATGTTCCTATTTGTTTTCTTACACATTTATTCACCTTCCAAAACCTCTCTTTATTGTCCCTAAAGTTTAAAGGTACTCTCTCACCCCAACTCCCGTTTGCCATCTTTTTCAACCCTTGCACCCTCCTCTTGACCTCCTGCCGCTTTCTTTTGTACATATCCTAGTCTTTTGCACTCCTTCCTTGTAAGTATTGTCCAAGACTCTCTTTTCTCTTTCACTGGTAACTTTACTTCTTCCTCCACCAGTCACTACCCTTTCTAATCTGCCCACCTCCCACCTTTCTCATGCCACATGCATCTTTTGCACAAACCTTCAGTGCTTCCCTAAATACATCCCACTCCTCTCCTACTACCCTCACGTCATTTGCTCTCACCTTTTGCTGTTCTATTCTCAATCCCTCCTGGTACTTTCTCACAAGTGTCCTTTCTAAGCTCACTTACTCTCACCACTCTCTTATCCCCAACATTCTTTTTTCTTTTTTGAAAACCTCTACAAACTTCACCTTCGCCTCCATAAGATAGTGATCAAACATCTCTAGCTGCCCCTCTCAGCACATTAACATCCAAAAGTCTCTCTTTTACATGCCTATCAATTAACAAATAATCCAGTAATGCCCTTTTACATCTTTTCTATTCACGTACATATGCCTATGTATATCTCTCTTTCTAATCCAGGTATTCCTAATCAGTAGTCTTTTTTTTAGCGCACAATTCCCCAAGTTCTTCACCATTTCCATTGACAGTACTGAACACCATGTACGCCACATTACTCACCTTTGCATTTTAATCACCCATCACTAATACCTGGTCTTGTGCATTAGAGCTACTGACACATGCACTCAGCTGTTCCCAAAACATTTGCCTCCCATGATGTTTCTTCTCATGACCAGGTGCATAAGCACCAATAATCACCCATCTCTCTCCATCCACTATCAGTTTTACCCTCATCAATCTAGAATTTACTTTCTTACACTATCACACACTCCCACAACTCCTGCTTTTAGAATAGTGCTACTCTTTCCTTAGTTCTTGACCTCTCACCAACCCCTGACTTTACTCTCAAGACTTTTTCCCTGAGCTTCGTTTCACTCGGAGCCAAAACATCCAAGTTTCTTTTCTCAAACATACTACCTATCTCTCATTTCTTCTCATCTTGGTTACATTCAGACACCCCAATATATTATTTTCTATTATGATTAATTGCCGTCTCCTGCGTTAGCAAGGTAGTGCAAGGAAACAGACAAAAGAATGGCCCAACCCACCCACGTACACATGTATATACATAAACGCCCACATACACACACACATATACATACCTATACATTTCAACGTATACGTACATACAGAGACGTGTACATATATACACATGTACATATTCATACTTGCTGTCTTCATCCATTTCCGTCGTCCCTCGCGCTTCACATGAAATAGCATTCCCCCAACACGTGCGCCTGCAAGATAGCACTAAGAAAAGACAGAAAGGCCTCATTCGTTCACACTCAGTCTCCATCTGTCATGTAATGCACCGAAACCACAGCTCCCTTTAGACATCCAGGCCCCACAGAGCTTTCCCAGCTTTACCCCAGACACTTCACATGCCCAGATTCAATCCATTGACAGCATGTTGACCCCAATATACCACATCACTCCAATTCACTCTATTCCTTGCATGCCTTTAATCCTCCTGCTTGTTCAGGCTCCGATCGCTCAAAATCTTTTTCACTCTATCCTTCCACCTCCAGTTAGGTCTCCCACTTCTCGTTCCCTCTACCTATGACACATATATTCTCTTTGTCAATCTCTCCTCTCTTTCTCTTCATGTGACCAAACCATTTCAACGCACCCTCTTCTGCTCTCTCAACCACACTCTTTCTACCACTACACATCTCTCTTACCCTTTCATTACTTACTCGATCAAACCACTTCACACCACATATTGTCTCAAGCATTTCATTTCCAACACATCGACCCTTCTCCGCACAACCCTATCTAGAGCCCATGCCTCGCAACCATGTAACATCATTGGAACCACTATTCCTTCAAACATACCCATTTTTGCTCTCCGATACAACATTCTCACCTTCCACACATTCTTCAATGCTCCCAGAACCTTTGCCCCTCCACCCTGTAACTCACTTCTGCTTCCATAGTTCCATCCACTGTTAAATCCACTCCCAGATATCTAAAACACTTCACTTCCTCCAGTTTTTCTCTATTCAAACTCACCTCCCAGTTAACTTGTCTCTCAATCCTACTGAGGCTAATAACCTTGCCCTTATTCACATTTACTCTCAGGTTTCTTCTTTCACACACTTTACTCAACTCAGTCACCAACTTCTGCAGTTTCTTACCTGAATCAGCCACCAGCATTGTATCGTCAGCGAACAACAACTGACTCACTTCCCAAGCCTCTTCCTCAGCAGACTGCTTACTTGCCCCTCTCTCCAAAACTCTTGCATTCACCTCCTTAACTACCCCACCCATAAACAAATCAAACTACCATGGAGACATCATGTACCCCTGCTGCAAACCGACATTCACTGGGAACCAATCACTTTCCTCTCCTCCTACTCATACACATGCCTTACATCCTTGGTAAAAAATTTTCACTGCTTCTAGCATCTTACCTCCCACACCAAATACTGTTAATACCTTTCACAAAGCATCTCTATCAACCCTGGCATATGCCTTTTCCAGATCCATAAATGCAACATACAAATCCATTTGCTTTTCTAAGTATTTTTCACATACATTCTTGAAAGCAAACACCTGATCCACACATCCTCTACCACTTCTGAAACCACACTGCTCTTCCCCAGTCTGATGCTCTGTACATGCCTTTACCCTCTCAATCAATACCCTCTGGCAGCGGATGGAACCATGGAAGCGGAAGTGGATCATAGGAAGGGGGAGGGGGCGAAAATTCTGGGAGCCTTGAAGAATGTGTGGAAGTCGAGAACATTATCTCGGAAAGCAAAAATGGGTATGTTTGAAGGAATAGTGGTTCCAACAATGTTGTATGGTTGCAAGGCGTGGGCTATGGATAGAGTGGTGCGCAGGAGGATGGATGTGCTGGAAATGAGATGTTTGAGGACAATGTGTGGTGTGAGGTGGTTTGACCGAGTAAGTAACATAAGGGTAAGAGAGATGTGTGGAAATAAAAAGAGCGTGGTTGAGAGAGCAGAAGAGGGTGTTTTGAAATGGTTTGGGCACATGGAGAGAATGAGTGAGGAAAGATTGACCAAGAGGATATATGTGTCGGAGGTGGAGGGAACGAGGAGAAGAGGGAGACCAAATTGGAGGTGGAAAGATGGAGTGAAAAAGATTTTGTGTGATCGGGGCCTGAACATGCAGGAGGGTGAAAGGAGGGCAAGGAATAGAGTGAATTGGAGCGATGTGGTATACCGGGGTTGACGTGCTGTCAGTGGATTGAATCAGGGCATGTGAAGCGTCTGGGGTAAACCATGGAAAGCTGTGTAGGTATGTATATTTGTGTGTGTGGACGTATGTATATACATGTGTATGGGGGTGGGTTGGGCCATTTCTTTCGTCTGTTTCCTTGCGCTACCTTGCAAACGCCGAAGACAGCTGCAAAAAAAAAAAAAAAAAAAAAATAATAATACATTTTCTATTATTATTATGCTTGACCGCTGTTTCCCACATGAGTGAGGGAGCGCCAGGAAACAGACAAAGAAAGACCCATCCACTCATATACACACATATGTACACATACACATACAGTACATATACATACATATGCATATCAACATATATGCATATACATGCATATACATGCACGTGAATAGCCATATACTTTTGTACGCATGTACATATTCATGTTCTCTTACCATTATCCATTCCCTGCACCACCTTGTCTCACAGGAAACAGCATTGCGACCCCTGGGTCAGTGAGGTAGCGCAAGGAAAAACAGACAAAAATGGCCACATTCATTTACGCTCAGTCTCTAGCTGTCATGTGTAATGCACCAAAACCACAACTACCTATCCACTTCCAGGCCCCACAGACCTTTCCATGGTTTACCCCAGACATTTCACGTGTCCTGGTCCAATCCATTGCCAGCGCGTTGACCCTGGTTTACCACATTGTTCCCATTCACTCTGTTCCTTGCACGCCTCTCACCCTCCTATATGTTCAGGCCCTGATCGCTCCTTGAAACATACCTATTTTTGCTCTCCGAGATAATGTTCACTCTTTCTACACATTCTTCAATACTCCCAGAACCTTTGTCCCTTCCCCCACTCTGTGACTCACTTCCACTTCCATGGTCCCATTCACTGCCAAGTCCACCTCCAGATATGTGAAACACTTCACTTCCTCCAATTTTTGTCCATTCAAAGTTACATCCGAACTAATTTATCCCTCAACCCTGCTGAATCTAATAACCTTGTTCTTATTCACATTTAATCTCAACTTTCTCCTTTCACACACTTTTCCAAACTCAGTCACCAGCTTCTGTAGTTTCTTACTCGAATCAACCACCTATGCTGTATCACTGGCGAGCAACAACTGACTCTCCTCCCAACCCCTTTCATTCCCAACAGACTGCATACTCGCCCCACTGTTCAAAACTCTTGCATTTACCTCCCTAACCACCCAGTCCATAAACACATTAAACAACCATGAGGACATCATACACCCCTGCCGCAAACTGACCTTCACTTGGATCTAATCACTCTCTTCTCTTCCTACTCAAACACATGCTTTTCATCCTTGATAAAAACTTTTCACAGCTTGTAGCAACTTCCCTCCCATGCCATATACTCTTCAAACCTCCCACAGAGCATCTCTATCAACCCTATCATATGCCTTCTCTAGATCTATGAATGCTACATACAATTCCATCTGTTTTTCTAAGAATTTCTAACTATAGTGAATGATTTAAGAGTGAGGCTAAACTGGAGAATTAAGATTTTTTCAGTGATAGAAGATATCTTCAAATGGAAAGATGTAGGTAACAAAGTTGTGGGAAGGGTCACCAATTCTTTTGTAGGTAATTTGTTCAGGAACTCGGAAGCAAGACTAATAATATCCATAGTATAGTTAATTTGTTTGTTGTTTAAGGAAGAATGTTGATTCTTCAACAGATTTCTGGATATAGTTACCTTATTGACTTTCTTCTTAACCAAAATGTCTCCAGAGCTTATCAAGCATAGAAAGTAAGCTTGTGTGTGAAATTGTAAAGGGGCTGCTATGCTGACTATTGATCAACCTTGTTGATGTTTTATTGTTTTGGTTGCATCGATGGCAAGTCGTCAGACAGCGACTGAGTAAATCAACTTGAATTTGGTGTCGCACTTCCTTAGGGTCACTATGCTAATTGCTAATTTGTTTATGTAATATTGCTCCTGACTCTTGGGTCTCTGGCTGCCACTTATTTGAGAGAACAAAGCAATCACTTTTATAGGGCATTCATATTGTAGATTGGTGTTTATCCAGGTTGCTTTTATCAGCAGCACATAGAGCATGTCCACACAAATTATATATTTCAAAATACAGGAATAAGTTTGTATTTTCTGGTCTGAATTTCACAGCATCACATTAATGGGCAAATATTGATTTTACATATGTAATTTCTACATTCACAGGTTGGATTTTGATGCTTTATAAAACCATGATACCCAGATCTCTCACCAAGACTTTAAATCCAGTAATGCACAGCATCAAAACATGCTGTGTAATGTGGCAAGTAATAAAATATGCCAATATTCATGTTTGTTCTAGAACCTTCTGGGCCACCTCGAGATGTGCGAGTGACCCCAGAATCTTCAACATCCCTGCGTGTGACGTGGGAGCCACCAGCCAGAGATTTGTGGAATGGCAATATCCTTGGCTATTATGTTGGGTATAGAACTCATGCCCATGCTGCTGATTACAACTTCCAAACTGTTGAGGTAGTGAAAGTTTTTATTGTGATTATTACTTGCTCGCCATTTCCTCCATTAGATAAAGTAGTGCATGAACAGGTGAATGAAGGCCTCATTTGCTTGCTTCCATTCTGTAGCTGTCATGTGTAATGGATCAAAACCACAGCCACCAATCGACAACCAGGCCCCACAGACCTTTCTGTAGTTTCCCCAGCTTCATCATATGACTTGGTTCAGTCCATTGACAGTATGTTGCCCCCTGTATACCACATCACTCCAAGTTACTCTGTCCTGAGTATGCCATACACCCTCCTGCATATTCAGGCCCCAAGTACACAAAATAAGGCTGTCTTTTTTCCCAATTGATATAGGATGATTGATTTCTAGGGATTATAATAAGTGTACCTGTGTATTGTTCATGGTAAGAGTTTCTTGTTTTCTTTACACTTTATGCACACAAAGTATCATGAAGTCTGTGCAGTACAGTCATCGTGGAGATTAGTAGCTCAGATTCTATTTTGATCAAAGTCTTAAAGGTACATGCTTAATAGTTCTATCCATTCAAGTAATGGCCATGAAATACTTTCACTACCCACCTGAATGATCTTTCATCCTCAATTTATTTTTGTAGGTTAGCCAATTCACTGCTAACTAGGGAAACTAGGAATGAAATGTAGTTTGACACCTTTCCATGATGAGATTGGATTATTATGGTAGAGAAGAGAAATGCGTATGGTAGATTGCTCAAATGGAATGTACCAGGGAAGTTAAGTAGAGGGAAAGAGAAGAATATGAGATGTGTAAGCAAAATGTTATGTGGCTGATAGAGGAAAGTAAAGAAAGAGTAGTTTTGGAAGAGAGTTGAGTAAAAAGTTTAAGGAAAATATAACTTTGCATTGGAAGGAGGTGAAAAAGGAAAGAGGTGGTTGTAAGGATGGAAATGTAAATGTTAGTAGTAAGGGTAGTCGCTAAATCAAAAGGAGGAAGTGAAAAGAAGATACAAAGAGTATTTTGAAGAACTAATGATTGTGGGAAAAGGTGGGGCTACATCAGTTACATGCATGGGTATGGAAGTTGGAAGTAGTGACGTTGAAGGTAGGAAAGGCAATTGGAGTGGATGGAATTACTGCTGAGATGTTGAAGTTTGGAGAGAGAGTGTGATAGAGTGGATGCATTTGACATGGAATTTTGCATAGAAGCAGACGGCTGTGTCTAAGGATAAAGTAAAAGCTGTTCATAACACTGGTCAACAAAATTGAACATTTTCTCATGAAGGATGCAGTGTAGTTTTTTAGACCTATTTCCAATACACATTATGAATTTTTAGTCCATTTCAGTACAACATGTCTCATTTTATTTCTATGGATACATAAGTATACTTATGTAAGTAGGAGAGATGGCCAGAGAGCGTTATTGGATTACGTGTTAATTGACAGGCGTGCGAAAGAGAGACTTTTGGATGTTAATGTGCTGAGAGGTGCAACTGGAGGGATGTCTGATCATTATCTTGTGGAGGCTAAGGTGAAGATTTGTATGGGTTTTCAGAAAAGAAGAGTGAATGTTGGGGTGAAGAGGGTGGTGAGAGTAAGTGAGCTTGGGAAGGAGACCTGTGTGAGGAAGTACCAGGAGAGACTGAGTACAGAATGGAAAAAGGTGAGAACAATGGAAGTAAGGGGAGTGGGGGAGGAATGGGATGTATTTAGGGAATCAGTGATGGATTGCGCAAAAGATGCTTGTGGCATGAGAAGAGTGGGAGGTGGGTTGATTAGAAAGGGTAGTGAGTGGTGGGATGAAGAAGTAAGAGTATTAGTGAAAGAGAAGAGAGAGGCATTTGGACGATTTTTGCAGGGAAAAAATGCAATTGAGTGGGAGATGTATAAAAGAAAGAGGCAGGAAGTCAAGAGAAAGGTGCAAGAGGTGAAAAAAAGGGCAAATGAGAGTTGGAGTGAGAGAGTATCATTAAATTTTAGGGAGAATACAAAGATGTTCTGGAAGGAGGTAAATAAAGTGCGTAAGACCAGGGAGCAAATGGGAACTTCAGTGAAGGGCACAAATGGGGAGGTGATAACAAGTAGTGGTGATGTGAGTAGGAGATGGAGTGAGTATTTTGAAGGTTTGTTGAATGTGTTTGATGATAGAGTGGCAGATATAGGGTGTTTTGGTCGAGGTGGTGTGCAAAGTGCGAGGGTTAGGGAAAATGATTTGGTAAACAGAGAAGAGGTAGTGAAAGCTTTGCAGAAGATGAAAGCCGGCAAGGCAGCAGGTTTGGATGGTATTGCAGTGGAATTTATCAAAAAAGGGGGTGACTGTATTGTTGACTGGTTGGTAAGGTTATTTAATGTATGTATGACTCATGGTGAGGTGCCTGAGGATTGGCAGAATGCGTGCATAGTGCCATTGTACAAAGGCAAAGGGGATAAGAGTGAGTGCTCAAATTACAGAGGTATAAGTTTGTTGAGTATTCCTGGTAAATTATATGGGAGGGTATTGATTGAGAGGGTGAAGGCATGTACAGAGCATCAGATTGGGGAAGAGCAGTGTGGTTTCATAAGTGGTAGAGGATGTGTGGATCAGGTGTTTGCTTTGAAGAATGTATGTGAGAAATACTTAGAAAAGCAAATGGATTTGTATGTAGCATTTATGGATCTGGAGAAGGCATATGATAGAGTTGATAGAGATGCTCTGTGGAAGGTATTAAGAATATATGGTGTGGGAGGCAAGTTGTTAGAAGCAGTGAAAAGTTTTTATCGAGGATGTAAGGCATGTGTACGTGTAGGAAGAGAGGAAAGTGATTGGTTCTCAGTGAATGTAGGTTTGCGGCAGGGGTGTGTGATGTCTCCATGGTTGTTTAATTTGTTTATGGATGGGGTTGTTAGGGAGGTAAATGCAAGAGTTTTGGAAAGAGGGGCAAGTATGAAGTCTGTTGGGGATGAGAGAGCTTGGGAAGTGAGTCAGTTGTTGTTCGCTGATGATACAGCGCTGGTGGCTGATTCATGTGAGAAACTGCAAAATCTGGTGACTGAGTTTGGTAAAGTGTGTGGAAGAAGAAAGTTAAGAGTAAATGTGAGTAAGAGCAAGGTTATTAGGTACAGTAGGGTTGAGGGTCAAGTCAATTGGGAGGTGAGTTTGAATGGAGAAAAACTGGAGGAAGTGAAGTGTTTTAGATATCTGGGAGTGGATCTGGCAGCGGATAGAACCATGGATCATAGGGTGGAGGAGGGGGCGAAAATTCTGGGGACCTTGAAGAATGTGTGGAAGTCGAGAACATTATCTCGGAAAGCAAAAATGGGTATGTTTTAAGGAATTGTGGTTCCAACAATGTTGTATGGTTGTGAGGCGTGGGCTATGGATAGAGTTGTGCGCAGGAGGATGGATGTGCTGGAAATGAGATGTTTGAGGACAATGTGTGGTGTGAGGTGGTTTGATCGAGTGAGTAACGTAAGGGTAAGAGAGATGTGTGGAAATAAAAAGAGCGTGGTTGAGAGAGCAGAAGAGGGTGTTTTGAAGTGGTTTGGGCACATGGAGAGAATGAGTGAGGAAAGATTGACCAAGAGGATATATGTGTCGGAGGTGGAGGGAATGAGGAGAAGAGGGAGACCAAATTGGAGGTGGAAAGATGGAGTGAAAAAGATTTTGTGTGATCGGGGCCTGAACATGCAGGAGGGTGAAAGGATGGCAAGGAATAGAGTGAATTGGAGTGATGTGGTATACCGGGGTTGACGTGCTGTCAGTGGATTGAATCAGGGCATGTGAAGCGTCTGGGGTAAACCATGGAAAGCTGTGTAGGTATGTATATTTGCGTGTGTGGACGTATGTATATACATGTGTATGGGGGGGTTGGGCCATTTCTTTCATCTGTTTCCTTGCGCTACCTCGCAAACGCGGGAGACAGCGACAAAGTATAATAAAAAATAAAAAAAAATACATACTTTTTCACTTCAACTGCAACTACACGATACATGGATGGAGTCAAATTATAAGATTTGTTCCAATTCAAACTTTTTATTGCAGAAATTCAGTATTCCTAGGTAGAAGGTATACAAAGAAGATACTCTCCAGAAGGACAAGCTGAAAATGTTGAGCTTTTAACCTTCTATGGTGCTCTTCACAAGCTGAAAGTGCTGAGTTTTGGACCTCTTATGGTGCTCTGTCTCAGGTTCGCTCCTATATAACATCCAGCAGTTACCTGCAAGCATTCCTTCACTCCAGAAACCCTTGTATCAATGCTCCATCATGCTGATATCCTGATGACAGCGCTCTCCTTGTTCATCAGACATTACCGCAAAGTTCTCCACAAAAACATCCAAATGTGAATGGAAGAAATGCACCTTGGGTGACATCTTACATCCTATAGCAGCATAGGATTTCAGAAGTCTTTTCATACTGCCTTCAAAATCCGGAGATCTTAGGTTACCCAAAAAATCTTCATGTAGCCGACTGAAAGAGTTCCAGGCCTCCAGCCCCAAGTCATCCAGATGTGTGCTGAAATTGTGGGCTTTCAGGAGTTCCTTTATTTACAGACCAACAAAGATGCCTTTTTTCAACTTGGCATCAGTCATTCTTGGAAATTTTTCTGCTACATACTCAAATCCTTTCAAGTTTCTCTTGGCTAATGTTTTCACTAATTGCCTCATGAGACCAAGCTTTATGTGGATTGGGGAAGGAGAACATTTTGTGGGTCAACCAGAGACTTATCCTGGACTCTCAAAATTCCTGGCTTGTATGATCTTTGTTGAGACCATTCCGACTCCAAATGATGCCTTGAAGTTGCTCGACTATCCCAGAGGCATAAAAAACAGCAGTATTGGCATCAACATGCCAATTTCTTTCAGGTCCCCGCATATTTTCCAGTTGTAATTTTTGTATTTTATGGCATCTAGGAGTGCCTTCATATTCTCATAACACTCTTTCATGTGCACTGAATGCCCTACAGGAATGGAGGGTTTCTAGTTCCAGTTATGGAGCAACAGACATCTCTTAGATGAGTTGATGAACAAGCGCCATTGAGAGGAATCATGCTTTTGGAATAAGTAGTGGAATTATGCATCAGTGTTGTTGCAAAAATAGAGACCAGCCCATCCACAGAAAAGTGAGAAGAAAGAATCTGACTCCTTTTCCTGAAATAAGTTATGCAAGCGTCCTTCGTGAGTAGACATTTTTCTTTTAGACGAGAAGCTAAAAGTTCAGCTTTATCTTTTGGCAGGGCTAAATCTCTCACAAAAAGTAGATGTGATACAAGAAAACACATAGCATTTTCGAAATCAGCGTCCAAAACTACATAAAGTACACCACATGAAAATTAGTTGTTGACCAGTGTAATGTTCCTGTATTCAAAGGAAAAAGTACTAAGGATATATTATCCTTATATTATTATACTTAATCGCTGTTTCTCGTGTCAGCAAGTTAGCACTAGGAAACAGGCAAAGAATGGCCCATCCTCTCATATACACCTATATATACATAAACGCCCATACATGCACAGATACATACATATACATATCAACATATACATATGTTGATATGTATATGTTGATACACATACACAGACATATACATATATACACATGTACATATATTCATACTTGCTTGCCTTCATCCATTCCTGCTGCTACCCTGCCACACAGGTAATAGTATCGCTACCCCTCACTTCAGTGAGTTAGTGCCAGGAAAACCGACAAAAAAGTCCACATTCGTTCACACTCAGTCTCTAGCTGTTATGTGTAATGCCCTGAAACCACAGCTCCCAGGCCCCACAGACCTTTCCATGTTTAACCCAGACGCTTCACATACCCTGGTGCAGTCCATTGACAGCACATCACCCCAATATACCACATCGTTCCAATTCACTCTATTCCTTGCAAACCCCTCACCCTCCTATATGTTCAGGACCCAATCAGTCAAAGCCTTTTTCACTCCATCCTTCCACCTCCAATTTGGTCTCCTACTTCTCCTTGTTCCCCTCACCTCTAACACATATATCCTCTTTGTCAATCTTTCACCACTCATTCTCTCCATATGTCCGACCATTTCAACACACCCTCTTCTGCTCTCTCAACCTTACTCTTTATTTCCACACCTCTCTTACCTTTTCATTACTTGCTCGATCAAACCACCTCACACCACATATTATCCTCAAACATCTCATTTCCAACACATCCACCCTCCTCTGTACAACTCTATCTATAGCCCATGCCTCATGACCATATGACATTGTTGGAACCACTATTCTTTCAAACATCCCATTTTTGTTCTCTTCTCCAAGATAATGTCCTTTACATCCATATATTCTTCATCGCTCCCAGAACCTTTGCCCCCTTCCCCACCCTGTGACTCATGCTTCCATGGTTCCATCTACTGCTAAGTCCACTTCCAGATATCTAAAACACTTCACTTCCTCCAATTTTTCTCCATTCAAACTTATCTTTCAATTAACTTGTCCCTCAACCCTTCTGAACCTAATAAACTTGCTCTTATTCACATTTACTCTCAACTTTCTCCTTTCACATACTTTTCCAAACTCAGTCACCAACCTCTCCAGTTTCTCACCTGAATCAGCCGCTAGAGCTGTATCATTGGCGAACAACTGACTCACTTCCCAGTCCCTCTCATCCGCAACAGACTGCATACTCGCCTCTCTCTCCAAAATTTTTGCATTTACCTCCCTAACCACTCCATCCATAAACAAATTAAACAACCATGGGGACATCTCACACCCCTGCCACAAACCGACCTTCACTGGGAAGCAATCACTCTCCTCTCTTCTCTCGTACACATGCCTTACATCCGTTGTAAAAACTTTCATTGCATCTAGCAACTTACCTCCCACACCATATAATCTTGAAACCTTCCACAAAGCATCTCTATCTACCCTATCATATGCATTCTCCAGATCCATAAGTGCTGCATACAAATCTGTCTGTTTTACCAAGTATTTCTCACATACATTCTAAAAAGCAAACACCTGATCCACACATCCTCTACCACTTCTGAAACCACACTCCTCTTCCCCAATCTGATGCTGTGTACATGCCTTAACCCTCTCAATCAATACCCTCCCATATGATTTCCCAGGAATGCTCAACAAACTCATACCTCTGTAATTTGAACACTCACCTTTATCCCCTTTGCCTTTGTACATTGATGCTATGCATGCATTCTGCCAATCCTCAGGCACTTCACCGTGATCCATACATAAATTGAATATCCTTACCAACCAGTCAACAACACAGTTGCCCTCTTTTTTTAATAAATTCCACAGCAATACCATCCAAACCCACTGTCTTGCCAGCTGTCATCTACCGCAAGGCTTTCATTTCGCACACCACCCCTACCAAAACACTGTATATCTGCCACTCTCTCATCAAACACATTCAACAGACCTTCAGAATACTCACTCCATCTCCTCACTTCATCACTACCTGTTATTACCTCCCCACTTGCCCCCTTCACCAATGTTCCCATTTGTTCTCTTGTCTTATGCAGTTTTATTTACCTCCTTCCAAAGCATCTTAGTATTCTCCCTAAAATGTAATGATACTCTCTCACCCCAACTTCCATTTGCCATCTTTTTCACCTCTTGCCCCTTTCTCTTGACCTGTTGCTTTCTCTTATACATCTCCCAGTCATTTGCATTATTTCCCTGCAAGTATCGTCCATACACCTCTTTTTTCTCTTTCACTAACAATCTTACTTCTTCATCCTGCCTCTCACTACCCTTTCTAGGCTGTCCACCTCCCACCTTTCTCAAGCCACATGCATCTTTTGCGCAAACCATCACTGCTTCCCTGAATACTTCCCATGCCATCCACTTCCCTCACGTCATTTGCTCGTATCTTTTGTCATTCTACGCTCAGTCTCTCTTGGTACTTCCTCAGACAAGTTTCCTTTCTAAGCTCACTGACTCTCACCACTCTCTTCTCCCTGCATTTTCTCTTCTATTCTGGAAACCTTTACAAATCTTCACCTTTGCCTTCACAAGATAGTGATCAGACATCCCTCCAGCTGTCCCTCTCAGCACATTAACATCCAGTAGCCTCTCTTTTACACATCTGTCAGTTAATAGGTAATCCAATCATGCCCTCTAACCATCTCTCCTACTCACATACGTATACTTAAGTATATCTCTCTTTTTAAACTAAGTATTCCCAATCATCACTCCTTTTTCAGCACACAAATCCACAAACTCTTCACCATTTCCATTTACAACACTGAGCACCCCATGTAAACGAATTATTCCCTCAACTGCCACATTACTCACCTTTGCATTTAAATCACCCATCACTGTAACCCAGTCTCGTGTATCAGAAGTGCTAACACATTCACTCAGCTGCTCTCAAAACACTTATCTCTCACAATCTTTCGTCTCATGACCAGGTGCATAGGCACCAATAAACACCCATCTCTCTCCATTCACTTTGAGTTCCAAATCATTCCAGAATTTACTTACACTCTGTCACATACTTCCACAACTCCTGCTTCAGGGGTAGTGTTATTCCTTTCTTAGCTTTTGTCCTCTCACCAACCTCTGACTTTACTCCCAAGAATTTCCCAACCCACTCTTCCCCTTTACGCTTGAGCTTTGTTTCACTCAGAGCCCAAACCTCCAGGTTTCTTTCCTCAAACATACTATCTGTCTCACTTTTCTTCTCATCTTGGTTACTTCCACACACATTCAGACACCCCAATCTTAGCCTTCTTTGAGGAGGATGAGCACACCTCACTTCACTCTCTTCTGTTTCCCCTTTTTAGAAATTTGAATACAACGCCCTTCCCGCTCCCTTTAGTTGCCTTCTGCGAAACTTGGGAATACATGGGAAGTACATATCAACATATACACATATACATATATAAACATACACATATATTCTTTTATTATACTTTGTCGCTGCCTCCCGCAAGGAAACAGAAGAAAGAATGGCCCAACCCACCCACATACACATGTATATACATACACGTCCACACACGCAGATATACATACCTATACATTTCAACGTATACATATATATACATACACAGACGTGTACATATATACACATGTACATAATTCATATTTGCTTCCTTTATTTATTCCTGTCGCCACCCCGCCAAACATGAAATGACACCCCCTCCCCCCGCACAAGGTATCGCTAGGAAAAGACAACAAAGGCCACATTCGTTCACACTCAGTCTCTAGCCGTCATGTATAATGCACCGAAACCACAGCTCCCTTTCAACATCCAGGACCCACAAAACTTTCCATGGTTTACCCCAGATGCTTCACATGCCCTGGTTAAATCCATTGACAGCACGTCTACCCTGGTATACCACATCGTTCCAATTCACTTTGTTCCTTGCGCGTCTTTCACCCTCCTCCGTATGACCCTATCTATTGCCCATACCTTACAACCATATAACATTGTTGGAACCACTATTCCTTCAAACATACCCATTTTTGCTCTCTGAGATAACATTCTTTCCTTCCACTTATTCTTCATCGCTTCCAGAACCTTTGCCCCCTTCCCCACTCTGTGACTGTGTTGTTGATTGGTTGGCAAGGATATTCAGTGTATGGTGAAGTGCCTGAGGATTGGCGGAATGCATGCCTAGTGCCATTGTACATAGGCAAAGGGGATAAAGGTGAGTGTTCAAATTACAGAGGCATAAGTTTGTTGAGTAATCCCGGGATATTATATGGTAAGGTATTGAATGAGAGGATGAAGGCATGTACAGAGCATCAGATTGGGGAGGAGCAGTGTGGTTTCAGAAGCGGTAGAGGATGTGTGGATCAGGTGTTTGCTTTGAAGAATGTATGTGAGAAATACTTAGAAAAATAGATGGATTTGTATGTAGCATTTATGGACCTGGAGAAGGCATATGATAGGGCTGATAGGAACACTTTGTGGAAGGTCTTAAGAGTATATGATGTGGGAGGGAAGTTGCTAGAAGCAGTGAAAAGTTTTTACCAAGGATGTAAGGCATGTGTATGAGTGGGAAGAGAGGAGAGAGATTGGTTCCCAGTAAATGTCAGTCTGCAGCAGGGGTGTGTGATGGCCCCATGGTTGTTTGATTTGTTTATGGATGGGTTGGTTAAGGAGGTAAGTGCAAGAGTTTTAGAGAGAGGGACAAGTATGTAGTCTGTTAGGGATGAGAAGGCCTAAGAAGTGTCAGTTGTTGTTCGCCGATGATACAGCTCTAGTGGCAAATTGGAGTGAGAAACTGCAGAATTTGGTGACTGATTTGAAAAAATGCGTGAAAGGAGAAAGTTGAGAGTAAATGTGAATAAGAGCAAGGTTATTAGGTTTAGCAGGGTTGTGGGACAAGTTAATTGGGATGTAAGTTTGAATGGAAAAAAATTGGAGGAGGTGAAGTGCTTTAGATATGTGGGAGTGGACTTAGCAGTAGTGTTGACTGATAGAGATGGAAGTTCCTGACCGCAGAATAAGTGAGGAGCAGTGGGGTTTTAGGAAAAGTAGGGGATGTGTCGACCAGATTTTTGTGGTGAAAATGACTGTTGAAAAGTGTTTGGTGAAAGGTAAGAAGCAGTATGCAGCTTTTACATGTCTGAACAAAGCATATGACAGAGTAAAATAGAATGCTTTATTTGATGTGTTAAGAGTATATAGGATAAGGGGACCACTGTTGGATGGTGTGAAAGCCTTGTATAGAGGAGCAATTGTATGTGTAAGAGTGAAAGTTTTCAGATACAAGTGGGTGTGACGCATGGCTATGTGACGTCACCATAGCTTTTTAACAAGTATGTGTATGGAATGATAAGAGAGATTAAAAAAGACAAGGGGAAAAGGGTTGTAGAGATGAAGTGTGTGGTGAGGTATGTGGATGATACTGTGTTGTTTGCTGAGAGTGAAGAGAAGTTGCAGAAGGTTGTAAGTGTGTTTTATGATGTGTGTATGTGTATGAGATTAAAGGTAAATGTGAGTAAAAGTAAAGTAGTGCTGTATGAAGGGAACAGAGTGGAAGTATAGATTTTGCAAAGCCCTGTAGAGTGAAAGAAGAAAGTGGTAAACTGTGTTATAGATATAGAGGGAGAAAGACTGGAGGAGGTGACAGAATTTAAGTATGTGGGAACTATATCGGATATGTTTAGTAATATGGAAAGAGAGATGAGGGAAAGAGCAGTGCAGGGTAGATGAGTTACTTTTTCTCTTAGTAGAATAGTGAAGAGTGAAGATGTATGTATGGAAGTGAAGAAAGTATTAAAAGACAGCATAGTCCTCCCAACTCTAACTTTTGCAGCCAAAACATGGACACGGGATGAGTCACAGAGCTCAAGAACCCAGGCTGTGGAAGAGAACTATGCGGGAGGAGCATGGGATATGACTAGGTGGAATGAAGTAAGTGATGATTGGGTGTATAAGAGATTTAGTATGGCAGGGAATGCAAAGGGGGTGAATTGTGGAGTGTTGGAGTAAGTGAAATGTAATACTTTAAAGTGGTTTGGGCACATGGAGTGAATGCAAGAGGGAGAGTTTACAAGTATTAGTATGATTAGATATGGAAAGTATGGAAAGTTCTGTGGGGCCTGGATGTGGAAAGGGAGCTGTGGTTTCGGGCATTATTGCATGACAGCTAGAGACTGAGTGTGAACGAATGGGGCCTTTGTTGTCTTTTCCTAGCTCTACCTCACACACATGAGGGGGGAGGGGGATGTTATTCCATGTGTGGCGAGGTGGCGATGGGAATGAATGAGGGCAGACAGTGTGAATTATGTGCATGTGTATATATGTATATGTCTGTGTGTGTATATTTATGTGTACAATGAGATGTATGGGTATGTATATTTGCATGTGTGGACGTGTATGTATATACATGTGTATGGGGGTGGGTTGGGCCATTTCTTTCGTCTGTTTCCTGGCGCTACCTCGCAAACGCGGGAGACAGCGACAAAGCCAAATAAAATAATATATAAAGATAAAGGGGTTGATGTGAGAGGAAGACCACCAGTGACATAGGGAAATATAGTGTAAGAGCACTGGAGGGAGAGAAATGGGGGACAAATGCAGTGAATGGTGTAAGCAAGGGAGGCATATAAAAGTCAGAAATAAGTGAAGGCTCTTTTGCCATGGCTACTCCTCTGATGGGAATTTCCAGAGGGAATGGGCATCAGAGATATAGTATATAGATAGATACCTCTCCATGGGGTTTCTTGCTTCCTTATTTAATGTTGTGCTAGAAAGTTAGATAATGCCTTCCCATGTGGAAGCCATATCCAGTATTGATGCTTTTATATCAACAAAATTAGAATGGGTTACTTTGTAGTCTGTAGATGTAAAGTCTTTTGGAGAAAACTGAGTTGTCCTGGTTTTATAACCAGCAACTTTTTTGATTGGGTGATTTTGTTGCATATGTGTATGTTGGAGGAAGATATGCGAAGCTAAGGTAAGCCACACTTGATTGAAGTGAAGGCTCAAGAAAGTAGTTTAACAAATTCAACAAGTCAATTTCTGATCTTCATTTAAGAAATGGTTCACACGATTAGTCAGCAATGATAGTCATGAGCTGAGGTGAATTGTAATGTAGATGTTGAAGATAGTTCAAAATTTTTAGCTTTCCTATAGTTTACATCATTGTATTGGTGGCATATGCACTCAAGAGTATACTTATCAGGAGTCATCAGTTAGATGCATGAATCACTAGGTTTTGTTTGCATGACAGATACACTGCCAAATTTACATAGTTTCAAGAATGAATTGGCAGATTAAAAATAGAGGCAGAGAAGCAGTCATGAGCAACAATCATGTTTTACTGAGATTGTAAGTGAATACATAGAGCTTACCAGTGTTTCCATAAATAAATAAACCCCTCTTCCCCAAGTTAACTCTTGACTTGTCATTGGACTCTTTCAGGTTGGTGAGTTGGCAGGGCAACAAGACTGTAGGAGGACCAAGTACATATTTAGTCAACCTTGTAATGTTATGATTACCTCATTAATTGTATTTTATCTTACTTACTTAGGTTGGGTCAGCATATGGTGGTAGTTCGACCTTGTCTGGTCTACAGCAATACACAAGGTATGAGGTGGTGGTTCAGGCATTCAACAACCGAGGTGCAGGGCCACTCTCAGCTCCTGTCATTGCCACCACTGAAGAAGATGGTAAATGTCAGTTAAACTCTTTCTAGTCTGATACAATCTGTATCTAGTTCAAAGACTATCTGTATATTTTATCTTATCATTGCTCCATATCAAATTTAATGGGTTAGTCTTGGGACATATAGCATCAGAGGATCACTTACAAACATCCTGAGCCCACTGTTATAGTGAAACTGCTATATCCTTGTTAGTTAATTGACTATTTTACTATTTAATATCAAATGTTTCCTGTAATTTTTCTTCTTTCTCTTCCCTCATCTACATGCATGCTTTAACTTTCCCATAAAAGTATACCTTTTCAGTCAACTTATGTTATTTTCACATATTCTTTGTCGGATTAAAGATTTATTTATTTATTTATTATACTTTGTCGCCGTCTCCTGCATTAGCGAGGTAGTGCAAGGAAACAGACAAAAGAATGGCCCAACCCACCCACACACACATGTATATACATACACGTCCACATACTTACATCTACATACCTATACATTTAAACGTGTACATATATATACATACACAGACATATACATATATACACAGGTACATAATTTGTACTTGCTGCCCTTATTCATTCCCGTCGCCACCCCACTACACATGAAATGACAAACCCTTCCCCCCCGCATGCGTGTGAGGTAGCGCTTGGAAAAGACAACAAAGGCCACATTCATTCACACTCAGTCGCTAGCTGTCATGTATAATGCACTGAAACCACAGCACCCTTTCCATATCCAGGCACCACAAAACTTTCCATGATTTACCTCAGATGCTTCACATGCCCTGGTTCAATCCATTGACAGCATGTTGACCCAGGTATACCACATCATTCCAATTCACTCTATTCCTTGCACGCCTTTCATCCTCCTGCATGATCAGGCCCCGATCGCTCAAAATCTTTTTCACTCCATCCTTCCACCTCCAATTTGGTCTCCCGCTTCTCCTGGTTCCGTCTACCTCTGACACACATATCTTCTTTGTCAATCTTTTCTCACTCATTCTCTCCATGTGACCTAACCATTTCAAAATACCCTCTTCTGTTCTGTCAACCACACTCTTTTTATTACAAACACATCTCTCTTACCCTTTCATTACTTACTCAGTCAAACCACCTCACACCACATATTGTCCTCAAACATCTCATTTCCAGCACATCCACCCTCCTCCGAACAACTCTATCTATAGCCCATGCCTCACAACCATATAACATTATTGGAACAACTATTCCTTCAAACATGCCCAGTTTTGCTTTCTGAGATAATGTTCTCACCTTCCACACATTTTTCAATGCTCCCAGAAGCTTCTCCCCCTCCCCCACCCTCTGACTCACATCCGCTTCCATGGTTCCATCCAATGCACTTCACTTCCTTCAGTTTTTCTCCATTCAAACTTAACTCCAAATTGATTTGTCCCTCAACCCTACTGTACTTAATAACCTTGCTTTTATTCACATTTACTCTCAGCTTTCTTTTCACACACTTTACCAAACTCAGTCACCAGCTTCTGCAGTTTCTCACCCGAATCAGCCACCGGTGCTGTATCATCAGAAAACAACAACTGACTAACTTCCCAAACCCTCTCATCCACAGCAGACTGCATACTTGCCTCTCTCTCCAAAACTCTTGCATTCACCTCCCTAACAACCCCATCCATAAACAAATTAAACAACCACGGAGACATCACGCACCCCTGCCGGAAACCGACATTCACTGAGAACCAGTCACTTTCCTCTCTTCCTACATGTACACATGCCTTACATCAACGATAAAAACTTTTCACTGCTTCTAGCAGCTTGCCTCCCACACCATATATTCTTAATACCTTCCACAGAGGTAATAAAAAGAGTGTGGTTAAGAGATCAAAAGAGGGTGTTTTGAAATGGTTTGGTCACATGGAGAGAATGAGTGAGGAAAGATTGACAGAGAGGATATATGTGTGTCAGAGGTGGAGGGAACGAGGAGAAGTGGGAGACCAAATTGGAGGTGGGAAGATGGAGTGAAAAAGATTTTGAGTGATCGGGGCCTGAACATGTAGGAGGGTGAAAGGCGTGCAAGGAATAGAGTGAATTGGAACGATGTGGTATACTGGGGTTGACATGCTGTCATTGGATTGAAGCAGGGCATGTGAAGCATCTGGGGTAAACCATGAAAAGTTTTATGGGGCCTGGATGTGGAAAGGGAGCTATGGTTTCGGTGCATTATACATGACAGCTAGACACTGAGTGTGAATGAATGTGGCCTTTGTTGTCTTTCCCTAGCGCTACCTCGCACACATGCGAGGGAAGGGGATTGTTATTTCATGTGTAGCGGGATGGCAACGGGAATGAATAAGGGCAGACAGTATACATGTGTATATATGTATATGTCTGTGAGTGTATATATATGTAAACGTTGAGATGTATAGGTATGTATATGTGCGTGTGGACGTGTATGTATATACATTGTACGTGGGTGGGTTGGGCCATTCTTTCGTCTGTTTCCTTGTGCTACCTCACTAACGCGAGAGACAGGGACAAAGTATAATAAAGATAAATGAAATGATAACATTCAACAAACCTTCAAAATGCTCACTCCATCTCTTTCTCACATCACAACTACTTGTTGTTACCTCCCCATTAGTCCCCTTTACCAATGTTCCCATTTGTTCTCTTGTCTTATGTATTTTATTTACCTCCTTGCAAAACATCTTTTTACCCTCCCTAAAATTTGATGATACTCTTACACCCCAACTCTCATTTGCTCTCTTTTTCACCTCTTGCACCTTTCTCTTGACCTCCTGCCTCTTTCGTTTATACATCTCCCAGTCATTTGCACTATTTCCTTGCAAAAATCATCCAAATGCCTCTCTCTTCTCTTTCACTAATAATCTTACTACTTCATCTCACCACTCACTACCTTCTCTAATATGCTCACCTCCCACGCTTCTCATGCCACAGGCATCTTTTGCTCAAGCCATCATTGCTTCCCTCAATACATCCCATTCCTCCCGCACTCCCCTTACATCCTTTGCTCTCACCTCTTTCCATTCTGCTCTCAGTCTCTCCTGGTACTTCCTCACACAAGTCTCCTTCCCAGGCTCACTTACTCTCACCACTCTCTTCACCCCAACATTCTCTTCTCTTTTCTGAAAACCTCAACAAATCTTCACCTTTGCCTCCACAAGATAATGATCAGACATCCCTCCAGTTGCACCTCTCAGCACATTGACATTCAAAAGTGTCTCTTTCATGCGCCTGTCAATTAACACATAATCCAATAACACTCTCTGGCCATCTCTCCTACTTATATATGTATACTACTTATATCTCTCTATTTAAACCAGTTATTCCCAATCACCAGTCCTTTTTTAGCACACAAATCCACAAGCTCTTCACCATTTCCATTTACAACACTGAACACCTTATTTACACCAATTATTCCCTCAGCTGCCACATTACTCACCTTTGCATTCAAATCACACGTCACTATAACCCGGTGTTGTGCATCAAAACTACTATCATTCATGATGAAGAAACAAGTAAGATTTTCCTGTAGTAGATATTGGGTTTTCATCCTTGAAGCTGTAGATATGACTTAAACCTGAAAAGATTTTGGAAAAAGCTATGAATATTTTCCCTTGCTCTTGATGTAGGAAAGTCTTGAATGATAAGGATAGACAGAAACTAGGTTACTTTTTGAGTTACAGGTGTGTCTCACTGTTATTTGTGTGTCTCATTTCTGTGTGTTACATACCTGAAGAGGAACATAGTGGTTTCACTTGGTGCATCTGTTTGTATTTTTAAGAGACCATGAAATGCAATTTACTTCCATTCATATTGTGGACAGAATCAAACCAGACTGTGCAATTTTATTAAGTCCTAGTGAAAAATAGGATAATCATGCAAATCTGCAAGAAAATATTAGTTATTTCAAGGGGAATTAATGGTGTTGGCGCACTCCATCTGCTTGAAGTTACTTCTTGAATGAAAACTCACCTTTGACAAGGCCCTATTATCATTGGTTGATGAGAGTACAGTTTTGTCGAAGTTTGGCTGATGAGAGTACAGCCTTGTCATAGAACTTACTTCAGATGACTCTTTTCAGTCCCTGTTATTTAGTGTAGTGCAGCCTTGGAGTGCACAAGCTCATGGAAGGGAGTTATAACTTTAGGACCTAGTTTATGTGAGAGGGGTCCTAGGGTTGAATAGTATGATAAAGAATTTTTTTTCATACATATTCGCCATTTCCTGCATTAGTGAGGTAGCGTTAAGAACAGAGTACTGAGCCTTAGAGGGAAGATCCTCACTTGACCCCCTCTCTGTTCCTTCTTTTGGAAAACTGAAAACGAGAGGAGAGGATTTCCAACACCCTGCTCCCTCCTCTTTTAGTCACCTTCTTTGACATGCAGGGAATACGTGGGAAGTATTCTTTCTCCTCTATCCCCAGGGATAGTGATAATGAATTATAATAGAAAATTTTATTAAGTATGCAGGTTACTAATGTTTTTCTAAGAGTAGGTGCAGCATAATTTCATAAAAGTCTGATACAGCACATTTGTCCTCTGATTTGAGAGCTACTATAATGCATTTTGCAGGCTAAGACTACATCTTTCCTGATGTATCATTTATGCCTTTGGAATTTCCACCAAACTTAAGTCTGAATTGTAAATTAAGTGACTACCAAAAAAAAAATGTGGAACTAGTTATGAACAATATAAATAATTTTTATAGTTGTTGGCAGGACCACTACACAATGTATCCCTGTCAGACTTATCTCGAATCTTTGAATTGTCTACATGTTTGTGGACAAAACCTTCTTTGCTTAAAGGGGTGAAGGGAGAAAATTGTTGTCTTCTGGTCTTGAACAGCAGGTTGCTTTGACTGATTACATCTGGAGCAGGGCTGTGCAAGTTTCAAACTGTATTGTCTGTCAAAGCAGATGTTTTATCTAAGCTTTGCAGATGAGCCAGTCAGCTCAACACCAGTCAAAAGAACCACTTGTGGAACTTAATGCAAATGAACAGTCCATTCCTGTTGGTACCTTAGTTTTCTTCATCTGTTTCATACCTTGATGCTCAGTCAGATGCTCATCAGCATCAGCATGCTGGATTGATTCTTTTAAAGTGATTTCTTATGATGTCAGATCATTGACTGTAATCATCACACATCAACCCTTGTCGATGGTAATGCTTTGGCATCATGGTAACTCACAAGCTTCATTTGTCAGATAGGTATCCTTACTTCCATAAGGAATAAGAAGTTGTGTGAGAAAACAGCAAAGTGCACTAAGTTTCTGATTAGTTTGTAGCATTTACCTGTGCAGAAAGCAAACCTCGATCATGTAAATTATGTATGTATGGAGGCTTGGAGCCTGTAGTCATCTTGCATTATATGCAGGTACTGAACCTTTTCTAGTTTCCTTAAACATATTTCTGTTCATCGGATAATGTATTTAGACAGATAGTATCATTTATTTGAGTTTTCTTGGGAAAACACCTATGAATTATAATCTTGTTAGCTTTTTGTGCTTTTTCACTCTGCTACATGGCCCGTTGTGAGAGTACAGTTCAAAATTTGTCACCAACGCTGCTGTGCTAAACCACTCTCTATCCATTCATGTGGATGATATATAGCTGCTCAGAATAAGGGTTGCAAGATTATAGGCGAGTGCTCAGAAACATTTTTGTATAAGAGCTGTACAAGAGATTCCAGTAACATGGTGCCCAGTTCATATATGAGTCACCATATTAGACAGTGGTATGGAGATGCTGTTTTGCTTCAGTAAATTTTAATTCATGCCATCCTTTGAAATCTAATTTTTACTTATGTGAAGGTATTTTCTTTCTTCTTTGACAAGAGATAGCAGTGATAATAACTTCTGAAGTTTTGCTTGAAATGTGATTTGTTTTACTAAATGGATGGGCTAGCAACTCGTTTCAGGAATTCTTTGTTGGTACACTAGCGTCTTTGTGTCAGACCACATTTCTCTATATTCTCCTGTTGCATGTTGTAGCAGCTAAACTCTTTAGGAAGGCAAGAGTGTTAAAGTAGCCTCATATTGTTTACATTTTATAGTTTCTTTGTTGTTATAGGGGGCAAATCATTCTAATCAGGAAGTTCTTTGAAATTTTTAGTCAAGTTTTGGATTCTTACTAGTACATTTATGTACATCATACTTTAAGGTTGCTGCTCCTATTTGAGTTTTTCAGTTGTTGCCCTAATATTTTTGTATTTAACAGTTTGGATGACGAAAAGCATATAGATTATCTTGGTAATATCAATTTCTGTGATCTAAATTTTTAATACAATAAAAACTTGATAGGTCATCTTGGTATATCATCTTCTCTGATCTAAATTTTTCAGTTCATTATCTTTCAGTTGTTGCAGTAGTTTGGAGTCTAGAATTTCAATCTCTGTATGTGTAACCTTCTAATGTTTCATGCCGATTTGTTTTTAGGTTTAAAGATTAGTTTTTGAATGACCAATCATTATTATGGTGTCTTAGTTATTTATTGCTTGATCCTTTACAAAAGTTTTGTAAAATGACTTTATTATGAAGCCAATTATAAAAGAACTTGGGTGTCTCATACTGGTAATTTTAAAACAATATTCTTTTCTGTGTATAGATTAGAGTTTCATGTGTTTTACCTGGAGGTCAGGCACATTCCTCGTAAGTGCAGAAAGACCCTTAAATCAAAATCCATGTTTGAGTTTTCAGTTTTATGATATTGCAGTCTAACAGGATTCAGCTAATGATCAAGGGAAATGAGAGATCTACATTCCCTTCTGGAGAAGGCAGGACGTGGGAGGTGATTAAGTTGATGATACAGCACTGTTTGGAAATTCAAGTAAGGAATTGCAAAGTCTGGTGTCCGAATTTTGGAGACTGTGTGGAAAGAGAAAGTTGAGATTAGATTTCGCAGTAAAGAGAAACAGGTTATTTGGAGTGCGAGTTAGAATGGAATGAACTTAGAGGAAGTGGAATATTTTAGATACTTGGGAGTGAACATGGCAACAAATGGAACCATGGGAGCTGAAGTGAGTCATAGGGTGAGATAGGGGCCAAAGATCTTGAGCATATTAAGGAATTCGTGAAGAGAAAGGTCTCTGTTTACATGGGCAAAGATGGGTATGTGTGATGGTAAATCAGCCCCAATAGTGTTGTATGGATGTGAGGCATGGGCCTTGGACAGAAATGTAAAGGATAGGGTGAATGTGTTGGAAGCAATGTGTTTCAGGACCCTATGTGATGTGAGGGGGGATGATTGAACAAGGAATAATAGGGTATGAGAAAGGTTTGGTAGTAAGAGGAGTATGTATGTGAGAGCTGAAGAGGCTCTGCTGAAATGGTTTGGATACATTGAGAAGAGAAAATGAGTGAGGAAGAATGATTAAGAGGGAATAGATGATAGAAATAAAAGGGACAAGAAAGATGGGGGAAACAAAGGAGGACGTGGAAGTATAGAGTGAAAGATGCTTTGAAGGCTTGGGGCCTGAACATGCAGGAGGGTGCAAGACTTGCAAGGAATAGAGCAATTTGGTTTAAAGGGGATAATATGCTGTCATTGGGATGAACCAGGGCACATAAAGTGGTCAGGGGAAAGTGCAGAAAGATTTGTTGGGCCTGGTTGTGGATGGGGGGCTGTGGTACCATGTTGATGCATTATGCATGAGAGCTGGAGATTGAATGTGAAGAGATGAGGCCATATCTTCATCTGTTCTTGGCACTACCTAATGCAGATGGCAAACATGTATGAAAAAAGTCAGCCTAATACTAAAGGTCATGACCTGTACAAGGCTCATGGTCTTGATGAAATTTCGCCATATGTACTGAAAATAGGTGCAGTTACACTTGATAAGCCACTTTTGAAATACTGTTCATGATGTTATTGGAGAAGGGCAAAATCCAAGGGATTGGGAATGACACTTTTCCCTTCATTAGGAAAGGGAAGAATCAGTAAACTACAGACTGATCTCCTAAATGAGCGTGGTCTGTAAGGTATTGGAAAAAATAAATCAGAAAGTTAGTGGTTGATTTACTTTAAAGGAGAAATTACTTGAGTGACAATATGAGTTCAGCTAAATGAGGTCATACGTAATGCCTCTTAGTTTTTGATGAGAGAATGAGCTTTATTGTGGAAAAATGAAGAAGAGAGTTGATTGTTTTTATCTGGACTGCCAGAAAGCACATGAATCAGTAAACTACAGACTGATCTCCTAAATGAGCGTGGTCTGTAAGGTATTGGAAAAAATAAATCAGAAAGTTAGTGGTTGATTTACTTTAAAGGAGAAATTACTTGAGTGACAATATGAGTTCAGCTAAATGAGGTCATACGTAATGCCTCTTAGTTTTTGATGAGAGAATGAGCTTTATTGTGGAAAAATGAAGAAGAGAGTTGATTGTTTGTATCTGGACTGCCAGAAAGCACGTGAGTGTTCCACATAGGTTAGTTAAGAAGTTTGATTAATGGGCAGGAATTAGGAGGAGACACTTGTTGATAAAAGATTAACTTAGTGGAAGTGAACAGAGGATGAATGTCAGAGTAGCCTCTATGAAATGGATGGAGATGTACATTTGAGTAATGCAGTGTTCTGTTTTGGGAATGTTACTCTTCTTGCTCTATATAAATGATTCACCAGAAGGAATGGACTCCTTCAGGAATGTGTTTGCAGATGATGCAAAGGTCACTAGGGATGTGGAAAGTGAAGAGAGTTGCATCAGCTTACAAGGAGGCCCTACCCAACTGCAAAGAAAGTCTGATACCTGAAGTTCAGGTTGAGTAAATGTAAGTAAGGAGAATGGGACATAGTGAAAGAATGCCTCAATGGGAATACTATCTAGCAAGAGATGATGTGCAGGAATTTGTATGTGAGGAGGACTTGGTTGTTGACACCATCCCTAACATGTCACCAGAGCCCACACAAGGAGAAAAGCAAAGGAGATGAACTGTCTGCTGGCAAATGGTAGAATGAAATTGACGTGTATAGATGAGGAAATATTCAGCCAGGTGTTCGTGTCTTACATGAGACCAAATGTAGAATATGTTTATCAGGTTTGGTCACTGCACCTTAATTCACACAAAGAGCTAACTAATAGAGAAGGTTCAGAAGAAGGTAGGAAAGATGGTACCTTAAATAAGAAAGCTGAATTACAGGGAAAGGTTAGAGGCCTTGAATTTGACCAGCATGGAAAAGAGAAAAGTGAGGGGTGATCTAATCACAATCTTTTAGGTTTTAAACTGGCTTGATGGTCTACATTGAATGGCTTTTTGAAAGAATTAGGAATAAAACAACTTGAGGACATGATTTCATATTAAGCAAGAAACTTGGTGAAAAAGGTGTGAAGTATTTATTGTAGAGGAGATGTGCTTGAATGGAATATATTGAAGGAGGACATGGTCATTGCCAACAGCACATTGAAGTTTTAAAGATTGTACATAAGCAGTCAGTGTCCAAGGGATGGGGCCTCATGAGTCTAAAAATTCCTCTTATATGAATGGTGGTACTTCTGATATATTTGTAGGTCTTATCATTCCTTGGCATAGAGGAACTGGTTGAGTCACCTCATCTGATTTGAAATGAAGGAAAGACAAGTTACACTGAACTCAAAACCAACGAGATATATGGAACTCTGCCATGCACAGTTCATTATCCATTAGATGGAAGGAGGCAAATCTGACACAAATATAAGTCTGCCATTCTTAAGGAATGGGGATTTGGTGTTAAGCCATATTTACCCAGTGCAGAGGAAGGCCAGGTCATTGTTTTCTAAGTGAAATGTTCAGCAAGTGAGTTAGGCTTAACACCTGATTTTTTTTATTCAGGTGATAGGTTCCTAGTTTCTTTTACATTTCTCAGTATTGAATATTGATATTTTATTATTTTTCCCCTGCTTTAGATGCTTCTTCACTGGTACTACTTTTGGATGAGTGAAATATAATACACCTGCTCCTGTATTTCAAAGCATTATTCAGAAGGGAAGTTTCATGCTTCCTGTTTGAATATCACCAGGGTTCATAGAACTCTACTCTTTCTATCCTCTGCTTCATGGATAGAAGTGAGAAATTATTAGCAGTTGAATTTTCAAGCATAAGTCTTGGCATTGTATAAGATGAAATGTGGCAAGGTGGCTGGAGTAGATGGTATTACAGTTGATTTTCTTAGAGGGGGTGAGTGTGTTCTTGATTGGTTAGTTAGGGTTTTCATTGTATCTATGGATCATGTTGAGGTACCTGAGGATTGGCAGAATGAATGCATAGTGCCATTGTACAAAGGCAAGAGGGATAAAGGTGAGTGTTCAAACTAAAGGGGTACAAGTTTGTGAGTGTACTTGGTAAGTTGTATGGGCAAGTAGTGCTAGAGAGGGTGAGGGCAAGGTACAGAACATCATGCTGGTTTTAGAAGTGGAAGAGGATGTGTGGATCAGCTGTTTGCTTTAAGTAATACTTAGAGAAATAGGATTTGTATTAGGCATTTATGGATCTTGAGAGTGCATGTAATACGATTAATAGCAGTGTCTTTTGGAAGGTTGGAAGAATATATGGTGAGGGAGGAAAGCTGCTAGAAGCTTGAGAGGCTTTTATCAAGGGGATAAGACATATGTATGAGTAGGAAGAGAGGAGTAAATGGTTCCAAGTGAAGGTTGGTCAGTGGCAGAGGTGTATGACGTCACCATGGCTGCTTAGTTTGTTTTCGGGTAGTTTGGTGAGAGAGGTAGATGCAAGTCATGTAGAAAGGGGTGAAAATGCAATCTGTAGGGTATGAAGGGGCCTGCGAGAAGAGTCAGTTGTTTGCTCTTAACACAGCACAGATGGTAAATTTGTGTGAGAAACTGCAGAAGTTTGTGGCTAAGTTTGGAAGAGTGTGGGAAAGAGGAAGTTGAGAGTAAATGTGAATTAAAGCAAGATTATAACGTTTAGAAAGGTAGATGGGCCGTGAGTTTGAATAGAGAGAAGTTGGAAGAAATGAAGTGTTTTAGATATATAGGAGTAGTCATGATGGCAAGTGGAACTATAGAAGCAGAAGTATGTTAAGAGTTGTGGAATGAGAGATCGTTTTCTAGGAGGGCAAAAGTGGGTATGTTTGAAGGTATAGTTGTCCTAGCATCATTATATGGATATGAGATATGGAATGTAGATAAGAATGTGTGGAGGAAGATGGATGTGTTGGAAATGAAATGTTTAAGGACAGACAGTATGTGTTGTGAGGTGGTTTGATTAAGTAAGTAATGAAAAAGTAAGTTCTTTACAATGAGGATGTGTCAGAAGTGGAGGGAACAAGGAGAAAGGGGAGACCAAATTGGAGATGGAAGGACGGAGTGAAAAAGATTTTAAGTGATTGTGGCCTGAACTTGCAGGAGGATGAAAAGCATGCATGGGATAGAGTGCATTGGAATGATTTATCATACAGGGGTTGATGTGCTGTCAATGAACTGAGCAGTGGCACGAGTAGTGGCTGGGGGAAACCATAGAAAGGTCTGTAGAGCCTGGTTTTGTATAGGGAGTTTGGTTTTGATACACTAAACGCAACAGCTTGAGAAAGTTTGTGAGTGAATGTGGCCTTTCTTCATCTGTTCCTTGCACTACTTTGCAGACATGGGAAACAGTGATCAGGTGTGGGAAAAAGAAAGTCTTGACAATTGTTTGTATGTACTAAAGATTTTTTTTTATACTTAATTGCTGTTTTCCGCATCAGCAAGGTAGCGCTAGGAAACAGACAAAGAATGGCCCATCCACTCATATACACATATATATACTTAAAAGCCCATACATGCACATATACATACATATACACATCAACAGATACGTACATATACATACACATACAAAGAAAGATCATGAGAGGCAAGTGTTTTGGGAGCATCTGAGTGAGTGTGTTAGTAGTTTTGATGCACGAGACTGGGTTATAGTGATGGGTGATTTGAATGCAAAGGTGAGTAATGTGGCAGTTGAGGGAATAATGGGTGTACATGGGGTGTTCAGTGTTGTAAATGGAAATGGTGAAGAGCCTGTAGATTTATGTGCTGAAAAAGGACTGGTGCTTGGGAATAACTGGTTTAAAAGAGAGATATTCATAAGTATATATATGTAAGTAGGAGAGATGGCCAGAGAGCATTATTGGATTATGTGTTAATTGACAGGCGCACGAAAGAGACTTTTGGATGTTAATGTGCTGAGAGGTGCAACTGGAGGGATGTTTGATCATTATATTGTGGAGGTGAAGGTGAAGATTTGTAGAGGTTTTCAGAAAACAAGAGAGAATGTTGGGGTGAAGAGAGTGTTGTGAGTAAGTGAGGTTGGGAAGGAGACTTGTATGAGGAAGTACCAAGAGAGACTTGAGTACAGAATGGAAAAAGGTTAGAACAAAGGATGTAACAGGAGTGGGGAAGGAATGGGATGTATTTAGGGAAGCAGTGATGGCTTGTGCAAAAGATGCTTGTGGCATGAGAAGTGTGGGAGGTGGGCAGATTAGAAAGGTGTAGTGAGTGGTGGGATGAAGTAAGATTATTAGTGAAAGAGAAGAGAGAGGCATTTGGATAATTTTTGCAGAGAAATAATGCAAATGACTGGGAGATGTATAAAAGAAAGAGGCAAGAGGTCAAGAGAAAGGTGCAAGAGGCGAAAAAGAGGGCAAATGAGAGTTGGGGTGAGAGAGTATCATTAGATTTTATGGATAATAAAAAGATGTTTTGGGGGGAGGTAAATTTAGTGCATAAGACAAGGGAACAAATGGGAACATCAGTGAAGGGGGCTAATGGGGAGGTGATAACAAGTAGTGGTGATGTGAGGAGGAGATGGAGTGAGTACTTTGAAGGTTTGTTGAATGTGTTTGATGATAGAGTGGCAGATATAGGGTGTTTTGGTCGAGGTGGTGTGCAAAGTGCGAGGGTTAGGGAGAATGATTTGGTAAACAGAGAAGATGAAAGCTGGCAAGGCAGCAGGTTTGGATGGTATTGCAGTGGAATTTATCAAAAAAGGGGGTGACTGTATTGTTGACTGGTTGGTAAGGTTATTTAATGTATGTATGACTCATGGTAAGGTGCCTGAGGACTGGCAGAATGCCTACATAGTGCCATTGTACAAAGGCAAAGGGGAGAAGAGTGAGTGCTCAAACTACAGAGGTATAAGTTTGTTAAGTATTCCTGGTAAATTATATGGGAGAGTATTGATTGAGAGGGTGAAGGCATGTACAGAGCATCAGATTGGGGAAGAGCAGTGTTGTTTCAGAAGTGGTAGAGGATGTGTGGATCAGGTGTTTGCTTTGAAAAATGTATGTGAGGAATACTTAGAAAAGCAAATGGATTTGTATGTAGCATTTATGGATCTGGAGAAGGCATATGATAGGGTTGATAGAGATGCTCTGTGGAAGGTATTAAAAATATATGGTGTGGGAGGTAAGTTGTTAGAAGCAGTGAAAAGTTTTATCGAGGATGTAAGGCATGTGTATGTGTAGGAAGAGAGGAAAGTGATTGGTTCTCTGTGAATGTTGGTTTGTGGCAGGGGTGCGTGATGTCTCCATGGTTGTTTAATTTGTTTATGGATGGGGTTGTTAGGGAGGTGAATGCAAGAGTTTTGGAAAGAGGGGCGAGTATGCAGTCTGTTGTGGATGAGAGAGCTTGGGAAGTGAGTCAGTTGTTGTTCGCTGATGATACAGCGCTGGTGGCTGATTCGGGTGAGAAACTGCAGAAGCTGGTGACTGGGTTTGGTAAAGTGTGTGAAAGAAGAAAGCTGAGAGTAAATGTGAATTAGAGCAAGGTTATTAGGTACAGTAGGGTTGAGGGACATGTCAATTGGGAGGTAAGTTTGAATGGAAAAAAACTGGTAGAAGTGAAGTGTTTTAGATATCTGGGGGTGGATCTGGCAGCGGATGGAACCATGGAAGCGGAAGTGAGTCTTATGGTGAGGGAGGGGGCGAAAGTTCTGGGAGTGTTGAAAAGTGTGTGGAAGTCATGAACATTATCTTGGAAAGCAAAAATGGGTATGTTTGAAGGAATAGTAGTTCCAACAATGTTATATGGTTGCGAGGCATGGACTATAGATAGAGTTGTGTGGAGGAGGGTGGATGTGCTGGAAATGAGATGTTTGAGGACAATATGTGGTGTGAGGTGGTTTGATCGAGTAAGTAATGAAAGGGTAAAAGAGATGTGTGGTAATAAAAAGAGTGTAGTTGAGAGAGCAGAAGAGGGTGTTTTGAAATGGTTTGGTCACATGGAGAGAATGGGTGAGGAAAGATTGACAAAGAGGATATGTATGTGTCAGAGGTGGAGGGAACGAGGAGAAGTGGGAGACCAAATTGGAGGTAGAAAGATGGAGTAAAAAAAAAAAATTTTGAGTGATCTAGGCCTGAACATGCAGGAGGGTGAAAGGCGTGCAAGGGATAGAGTGAATTGGATCGATGTGGTATACCAGGGTCGATGTGCTGTCAATGGATTGAAGCAGGGCATGTGAAGTGTCTGGGGTAAACCATGGAAAGTTCTGTGGGGTGTGGATGTGGAAAGGGAGCTGTGGTTTCTGTGCATTATACATGACAGCTAGAGACTGAGTGTGAATGAGTGGGACCTTTGTTGTCTTTTCCTAGCGCTACCTCTTGCACCTGCGGGGGGAGGGGGTTTTCATTTCATGTGTGGCGGGGTGGCGACGGGAATGGATAAGGCAGACAATATGAATTATATACATGTGTATATATGTATATGTCTGTTTGTGTATATATATGTATACATTGAGATGTATAGGTATGTATATGTGCGTGTGTGGACGTGTATGTATATACATGTATATGTGGGTGGGTTGGGCCATTCTTTTGTCTGTTTCCTTGCGGTACCTCGCTAACACGGGAGACAGCGACAAAATATAATATGTCTATATTAATGCTTGCTTTCATCCATTTCTGTCGCTACCACAGCACACAGGAAATAGCGTCGCTACCTCCTGCTTCAGCTAGGTAGTGCCAGGAAAACAGACAAAAAGGGCCACATTTTTTCAAACTCAGTCTCTAGCTGTCATATGTAATGCACTGAAACCAAAGCTCCCCATCCACATCCAGGCCTCACAGGCCTTTCCTTGGTTTACCCCAGATGCTTCACATGCCCTGGTTCAGTCCATTGACAGCACGTTTTGTTACCTTATATTTTTGAAGTTGCCATGAGGCTGGTGGACTATATACTAATAAATGTTTCTAGGATGATATAATGCTTATTGCTAGTGTACTTAGTAGAGTGGGTGACTTCTATGCATTGTACTGGGATTTTTGGTGTTGGCTTAATCTCCACAGCCTACCCAGCAGAATTGTTCTTTTCCAGGTTGGTAGATTTTTAGGTATTAACCTTATTTGAACATTAATGCCACAGCTGTGTGTGATATATCTTGTGTATTTTGTAGCTTAAGCTTATTGGTTGAAGGAAGGCCCCTCTCCAAGACTGCGTTACAGGGCTTAAACTTAACTGAGTGTACTTTTATTTCTCATTTCCTATTTTCAGTTGCCAGTGAAACTGATCCTTTCTCATGGGACTATCTTTCATCTTGCCTTGATTGGTTCATAGCACTGCCTCCCTTTCAGCTGAGCTTCAGAAAAAAAAGATCTGTCATCTCCAACAGAGCACTACTGATTAGCTAAAATTATACCTCAGTTTCTGAATGGTTTCAGAAGAATTCAAGGAAGTACACTACTTTAGTCCATTCCATTAAAAACATCTAGCTTTCATTTTTGATAGTACTAAATTCGGTGAATTGCTTTATTAAAGACTTTTAACTTGATAGGTGCCAGGTTTGACTTTGTCAAAGGATTTATTAAGTTCCACACTGTACAATCTTTTTACCTTAAAGGGCACCCTTTGACTAATTTCTTTTCATGTCCTCTTATTAGGCTTTTAGGGTTTCTTTCAAACAGTTTACTTGGTTCTGTTTTTCATCTCTTGTTTAACCACCATTATCACTTCTTTTTTTTTAGATCAGCATTGCCCCACTGTCCTTCATTTAAATATGCTCTCATTTCCCTTGTTCACTGGCCAAATCCTGTTGGGAAGAAAATAATCTCTGAACCCATGAAAAGTTATTTCTGTGTACAAAGGAGGCTGCCAAGCAGTTCTTCCTCTTTCTTCCTATCTTGTTCCCCATGCTAAAATATTCTACTTTGTGGTAGGCAGTCTGGAGATTTGCAGGAATGAGTAAATGTTATTTACATGGATAGTTTACAGGGCTAAATTTTTATGTTCGCAGTGTGACACAGAGGAACAGTGAATTTAACAAAATGATCCTCCTTTAGGGGCAGATGGTGGGTAGACCACAATATGTTACTGGGATTGTGCATAGGTATAGTTCCAAAAGGTGCATGTCCCTCTCATTTTACTTGCTTACTGATCTTCCTTGTTGGAAGAAATAGTTTTTCTTGAGTTCAAACCATGCTTTCTAAATCATATTTCATATTCTCAGAGACTTACTCTCAAATCTTGTACCAAAATCTCTTCCCTTTTACAGCGCCAAGCCTGCCACCTGAAACAATACGATGTGAGGCAACGTCTCCTCAAAGTGTTTCAGTAGCATGGCGGCCTCCTCCTGTTAGAGGACAAAATGGCTTAATCAAAGGATATAGAGTTCTTTACACACCAGCTGCTGAATATTCAGGTGGGTAGGAAAGTTTGTGTGCTTGCATGTGATTGCTTGTTTGTGCTGTACAAACTAATAGTTTTATATTCATAAAGGCCCATCTCCTAAACTTTCTTATGCATTATACAGCCTTACAGTCTTATCGCTGATGTCTTCATTAAAAGCTTCTTCTCACAGTTTATTTCATGTATCCAGAGCTCTGTTACTTTTGGAGTGTTTCTTCACATCTTCTGTACTAGTATTTATTTAATTTCCTGCCACATTCATTCATCGATGTATTGTTTTTAATTGTGTAAAACCCCTTATTATTTACTTCGTCACATCCATTTAGAAATGTGTTTATCATTAGCATGTCTCCCCTTGTCCTTCTTTCTTCCAACACGAGTGTTTTCATGCATTCTAGCTTCACTCTTCCACTTCCTTTATTTGTAACTTTTGTTGCCTACCTCTGGGCATGAGTAGCAGATGAATGTGTCCTCTTAGGCAAGGTGTCTAATCTTTTATAGTATATCTTGAGTTAGGCCAAATATGTGTTTTGAAATATCCCTGGAAATAGGAGAGAAAACATATAATCCACAGATCTCCTGCATGCTGTTAAAGATGACAAAGATGAGCTGGAATTGGGATAGGTAGCTGGAGATCCTCTCCTCCAATAGTATATTTTTTCAAAAGTAGGAAAAGAGGAAGGATTTTTCCTTAAAAGCTCAGTCATATGTTTCTGATACTGCATCACTAAGGTGAGAAACAGTGAATAAGTATAAAAGAATTGGCTTTGAGCTTGTGAAAAGGATGTTTTTGAGCTAGTACCAAAATCTTCCCTTCTTGATTATTAGTTCCCTGTCATGCAGTTTTGTGTTAGTCAGTGCGGTAGAGAACTTCTATAACAAATATAGCCACAGTCACATGAAAAGTTTAACCATAGCATGTCTCTGGTGAGCTGCTCGATTATCAACTCATCAACAGTACTATAATTACTCACTAAGTCAGTATCCCTGTTATCCCTCCAGTGATGTCATACCAACCTTTGCCGCTGGTGCTGCCTCCTACCAAGCTTCAGTCTTGAATGGCAGTGGTCTTCAGAGGAAACTTAACCTTATGGGAGAAAGTGGGCTCAGGAACAGCAAAGTGATAGGTCTATTTCAAAAACATGCTTGTCTCAAGCTATCTGCTGCTTTTTTGAGCCAATTTATCACCTCTGCCTTCTTATTATGTTGTTTTACCACAGGTAAAGAAGAGGAGGTGGACCTGCTTAAGATAAGGTACCTGAAGTTATTCAAGTGGAATGAAATTCTGTGGCACCTGTCTTTCACTAATCATGGTCTGGAAAACTTTACCATTATTGAGGTCTTCATATGGCTCAGTCTTTCTTGGGCTATACACCATATGTGCCATTTGGCACAGCATAGGAAAAACATTTAAAGTAGGAATTTACCTATCTGTACAGTACAGTGAGAGGGTTCTTCATACTTGGGGCTCCGTTTCTTGACCTTTATATAACATCAAGTAGGCTTTTGAACCTTTGTCAACTGCTCTTATTTAGTATTTACTTATTCATTCCATTCCAACCAGCCACCACCCTTACAATGAAACAGTGCTTTACTTTTTTCATCCTTATTAATTAGCTTCTTGCTGTAGCTTCTGGTTACTCTGGTACAGCATCTCATGAAAAATTGTTTAATGGCAGTGTCCCAACTGATTTAGAAACTTAAGGCTATGATTAGGTCACCTTTCTCTGTTTTCCCATCACTAACCATATGCAGTAATCCTGATTGCATAAATAAGTGCATATAATCACAATATTTAGGGAAGAAGTTTTCCACTTGTAAGAGCTCATTTTCAAACCTCTGTTTTCGACCATACACTTCTTCCAAGCACTTGAATTTTATTGTTTTTGCATGTACTACCATACATCTTCACTTAGCTTGCCCCATTTAATCATTCATTCATGTTTTTTTATGTGTGGGTGATTAATCTTTTTTTTATTACTTTTTGTTTTATAGCCAGGAGAGAGTTTTACACTTATGTTGCCCTGTATATTAGCCTTTTTCCATATTCCATGTTTTAACCTTGTGAATATTCACCCACACACACACACACACACACACACACACACACACACACACTCTTCATAGATAATTTGATAAGCACCCATTCAGTATCCCCAGAGGTGGGAATAAATGGCTGGATTAGCTGTGAGTTAGTGCCCTGTATAGGATATGAATCCAGATGTATTAGAATGGTGGTTTGCAATGCTAACTTCTGCAATGCAGTGGCTTGTGTGTGTTTGTGTGTGTGTGTGTGTTTAAGAGAGAACAAGTGAGTGATTGAGTGAAAGCATGAAACAGAAGCTGTGGTTTATGTATGTAAGCTCTTTAGTGAATGAGTAATTTGTGAACATATTCAGGTGTACATGTCATAATTTTACACCTTCATTCACAGATGAGGAAGCACAGACGGAAACAGCTGCTGAGAGCACCAATATCTTCAGTTTGGAAAAGTATACAAACTACAGTATTAGTGTTTTGGCCTATACAAGTGCTGGTGATGGTGTTCAATCAGCACCCATATTTTGCAGGACACTACAGGATGGTGAGTTATTGTTTGAAATATTGTTTTGTGTAATTAAGTAACTGACTTGGAGAAGCATAGTTGTGAAAGTAGGGACCCTATGAGTGTCTGAAAGAGCACCTGCTCATTGAGGGGGTTGAAACACAAATTGTACCCCAGAAAAAAGGGGCAACTATTTGAATATTTATTTCCATTGACCACCATGTAATGTATTAGATCAGTAGATGCTTATCCACGTGGTTGAACAACCATACAGTAATCTGCCCAGTTGTATGATGCCAAAACATGGAGGTTGTGTTGTAGAGCACAATTTGTCGCCATTCTTCATTCGTATACTGATTTTTGGCGGAAATCAGAAAATGGTTTTTTAAAAAGGAAAGAAAGCTAGAGGAAACGAAATGGAACTCTTGGAGCTCTTCTCTTAGTAAAGATATGATTTTTTTGTTCTTCAAAAACTTCATGTCTCATCCACAGACAGTCATATGAGCTTCCAAGAGCATACCCACATAAAAGTGGAGGAACTTCAGGAAAAACCTAAGAAACAAGAAGAGAAGTGAACCCTTACTGATGACTTGCCTGTCATTTCACACCATCCTTTTCTGAAAGTGGCATACCCAAGGCCAAACAAGGGAAGTGAATCAGACCCAGTTATATATAGTTGAATAAAGGTGCTCATCAAATGCCAAAGATCCCTCTCGGCAATCTCTTGCAAAAAGAGGTTCCCTCAAAAGGCTGTGAAAGGTGTAAAAATTCACAGGGAGATATCCTCCTGACAAAGGCCTAAAGGAGTTCAGATGATCAAATCAAAAGTTTATGGAATTTTCTGTGAGGTCAAGATATTCTTGAAAGTTTTGATTTGAAAGATAGGGTTGATACTTTGATTTTTTTTTTCAGAAATGCAATGAAAAATTTTCTTCTCAACTGTAACAGTCTTGTATACCAAGGGCTTTGGCTTTGGATTAACCTTTATCCAAGGGTAGACTTCCAGCTTAAGTAAATTCTGTTTATACATCACATGACTGTTACTAACATATCTTTCTGGTCTTGAAGGTATAAGAAAGAGCATCTTATAAGAAAAGTTTCTTTGCCAGTTTCCCTTAAGATTAATTTAAGTCCCAATGGGGCTGAAATGAAAAAGCTATATGTTTCTTGAGAAAACAGGATCTTAGTCAACTCCACGTGTGGCCAGCAAATGTTGTCGTGTATTATAGCCAAAAGCTCCTTAAAAGCAGGAGGATGGGCGCTCCCCGCGTGGCTCCTTCTTCTGTTTCCCCTTTTGGAGAGTTGAAATGCTGGGAGGGGAGGGTTTCTGGTCCCCTGTTCCCGTCCCCTTTGGTCGCCTTCTGCGGCTCGTGGGGGGTGCGTGGGAGGTGTTCTTTCTCCCCTGTCCCCAGGAATATTATCCCTGGGTATAGGGGAGAAGGAGTGCTTCCCATGTGTTCCCTGCGTGTCGTAGAATGCGACTAAAAGGGGAGGGAGCGGGGGGCTGGAAATCCTCCCCTCTCTTATTTTTTTTTTTTTTTTTAAATTTTCCAAAAGAAGGAACAGAGAAGGGGGCCAGGTGAGGATATTCCCTCAAAGGCCCAGTCCTCTGTTCTTAACGCTACCTCGCTAATGCGGGAAATGGCGAATAGTTTGAAAGAAAAAAAGAAACAATAATGGTTGGCATCATTCTTGCTATAAGGAAAACTGAATATACATATTCTTTAACTACATATTCTTCAAAATATTTCAGAATAACCCCCAAAATGCCACACCATCTGGTATTGTCTGAATGGATTCCAGAATTCAGAAGTGATGCTCGATCCTTCTTTGGTGATGATGATCTTTGATGATGATGACTCCCTAAGAGAGTCTAAAGGATTTCATGAAAGAACAGCACAATGGTATGTACCCTTTAACCCATGGGATGTTTTTATGCACTCTGGACCACTAAGAGTCACAAACATTAAAAAGTTGCCAGGTAGTCATGTCATGGACCTCAAAATAAAGTCAAACCATGGCACTAACCCCTACTCCACTGATTTGAAAATCAAAGAGTAGCAAAAATGTAAGAGCACAGAGATCCACCTGAGAATTTCCTTTTAATGATAGGATCCACTTAAAAGCAGTTCATCCCATTATCATCTCAGAAAACATAGGCCTAGACCTTGCTGTTTCATCTGACATTTCACCTGACCAAATGCTACATGGTCCAAACATGGAAAAAATTTTTGAGTAAACCAATGCTCAAAAGATTCTAACGTAAGAATAAGGTTGATCACCTCAAAGAGGAAGAAAATGACGCAAACCTTGTTTGGAACTGCTGCTCAGAGATGGTGGTGATGATATGATATCGAGATCTGATCCAGCAGGTAAAGGAGGAATGAGGAAACTATCACTCCTTTCCTGTTGAATTGACAACTATCCCGAGCCTTCATCCTCAGAAGAATTGTAGCCCCTTTAAATGTATGACACATCTCTCCAAACCATCAGCAGGTTCATATTGGCTCTCTGAACCCTGCTTGTCTGCAGATTTTCTTTGCTGAACCACCAGTGTAGGTTTTAGAAGAAACTTGCGGGAAACTCAGTACGTCTTTATTTACTAAAAGAGAACTTACTGGAGCTGGGTATCTGTACCCTTTACCCATTCCTGTAGGTTTGGGGGCAAAAACCTTAGCTCTGAATATTTCCTGTGATATTATAAATCTGCAAATACACCTGGAGAGTAGCTCATTGTTATTGTTATATGCATTTAAACAGTATACTTCAAACTTGGAGCAAAGGTTGTAAGTCTTCTTTATAACAGAGATTATTTTGATGTTATGGCTTTTCCTATATGGTGAGGATTTGTGTAGAGAAAGAGACTTTTCTTATTTTTGTGTTTTATACTAAGCAAATTTCATGAAATCTACCCTCCTCTTTACAGTACAGTAAAAGACAATGTTCAAGCATCATACCCACAGACTTTAGAGTTATCACTGACCAGAACACTTGGTGACCTCCTCAGACCATAGTGCTGGTATTCCAAAATTGGAATAACACAAAGGCTCTTGTGTGGTCACAAAAACCTAAGCTGTATTGAGGTTCCATGGAAAAGGAAATAGCCCCATGAAGTTTTGCAAAGGATCCCCATGGTGGGTAAACTCTCCCAAAAATGGTTTTCTAAGTACAATAACAGTATACTAGAAGAAGCAGATCAGTGGACTTTAGATTTGCTTTCATCTTACCTGCCAAAGACTGAGGATTACAAAAGAATTTTGTCTAATGATATTTTGCATAGTATTGTGACAGCAAGAAAAATCTGTGTAAAGAAGACGATCTAAGCCCCAGCATAGTACAACAGAGAATTTTTCTGTGAGGAATCCTAATTTGTACCTATTGCATCACAGGAGCTTTAATGTAGATGGGGGGGCCTACAACTCTGAGGCTATCTTTACAACCTCTGCTGAAGATACAGGGTTACGAGATAGTCATGACTTCTGCGAGATTTACTCATTCCATTGATGCACCCTTGTATTATGTGCATTAAGAGCAAATAAAGCTTTTTTAAAGTTCCCTGAAGGAGCTAGCCAACAGCTAATCATGACATCCTCTAGATGGACACCCACTGATTAGTTCCACTAATGTATTTTCACCACATTACCAGTAGTTGGGACTTGGGTCTCTCATCTTCGGGGGTCTCTCATCATCTCCCTTCTTGACAACACTGATTTGCATGAAGATCTTAAGTAGTTGTATACTGTACAGATACTGATCTTACCATTGTGCTTCTTAAGTTCAAGTTTCAGATTTATGATAACTCCTAGACTCCCTGTTGGGAGTTGCTGATATATTGTTAATCATGCCATTACTTATTTGATTGAAGTTCACTTCAGTAGATTCCATAAGGTTCTTCTCTGACCATTTGCAGATCTTTTCAAATTTGTTCACATTTTCTCTCATTAGCAAGGTAGAGCCAGAAACAGATGAAGAAATGGTACTTTCTTGCTCACACCTACTCTCTAGTTGTCATGAGTAATGCACTAAAACCAGAATCCCCATCCACAGCCAAGTCCCACAGATCTTTTTGCAGATTTCCCTGACCATTCCAAATGCCCTGGTTCAACCAGTTGACAGTGATGTACCATATCACTGCAGTTTGCTGTATCTTACACAAGCCTCACACCTTTTTGCATGTTCAGGCCCCAGTAACTCAAAGCATCTTTCACTCCATCACTCCTCTTCATCCTTTTTTTTTTCCTCATTACATCCATTTTTAATGAATCAGCGTTTTAGTCAGTCTCTCCTCACTCATCGTCTCCATGTATTGAAAACATTTCAGCACAATTGGCTCCTAATCAGTTAACCCTCTTCATGCAACATCAAACTCAGGCATTTGATTCCCAACACTTACACCCTCTTCCACACATTTGCATATAGGGCCACAACATGCATCCATGCATTAGTACTGCTGCATCATTAAACTTGTCTACCTTTGTCCTCATAGACAGTGACCTTCCTTTCATTATACTTCAAGATGCACCCTGGACTTTTGTCTCCTTACTCTTTCTATGGTTCTGTTAGCTTCCATCTGCTGAAAGGTCTACTCCCAGGGATCTGAAATGCCCTCCTTCCTCCAGGTTTACTCCACTGAAACACATTCAAGCATTCAGACTCATACTGAATTGTTTCTCTCATCCATGTTTAACTTTGTTACATTTTATTCATATCAAATCACCTTCCTCCTTTCACACACGCACACATACACACGCACACACCCAGACTCAGACACTATCTTCTACAGTTTCTTGCTTAAGTCTGCCACCAGAGCCTTGTCAACTGCAGACACTAACCTCCTCCTCTCCAGTCAGAAATAGTGTCTTGGCAATATGCGGACATTTTATTCTTAAGTCATTCCTTTTTTAGGCTGAATAAAATCTGTTCCAAAACTTATTTTTCTGTTGATAACTTAATCTTTTTCTGCAATCAGTTAATGGGTGAAGTGAATCTTTTTCTGCAATCAGTTAATGGGGTGAAGTGTGTAACAAGAAAAACTGTATTTAGTTATAGTAGGACTTGGTATGGTATATTGTGACAGACAACAAAATTCTTATCTGATTGAATATCTTGACCAACTTGATTTGAGGTTAGGTATATTTATTATACTTTGTTGCAGTCTCCCGTGTTAGCAAGGTAGTGCAAGGAAACAGACAAAAGAATGGCCCAACCCACCCACATACACATGTATATACATACATGTCCACACTCGCACATATACATACCTATACATCTCATAGTATACATATATATACACACACAGCCATATACAGATATACACATGTGCATAATTCATACTGTCTGCCCATATTCATTCCCTTTGCCACCCCACCACACATGAAATGACAACTTCACATGCCATGGCTCAGTCCATTGACAGCACATCGACCCTGGTATACCACACTGTTTGATTCACTCTATTCCTTGCACGCCATTCACCCTCCTGCATGTTCAGACCCTGATCACTCAGAACCTTTTTCAGTCCATCTTTCCACCTCCAATTTGGTCTCCCACTTCTCCTTGTTCTCTCCACCTCTGACATATATATCCTCTTTGTCAATCTTTCCTCACTCATTCTCCCCATGTGACCAAACCATTTCAAAACGCCCTCTTCTGCTCTCTCAACCACACTCTTTTTATTACCACACCTCTCTTACCCTTTCATTACTTACTCAATCAAACCAACTCACACCACATATTGTCCTCAAGCATCTCATTTCCAGCACATCCACCCTCCTCCGCACAACTCTATCTATAGCCCACGCCTCGCAACCATATAACATTGTTGGAACCACTATTCCTTCAAACATACCCATTTCTGCCTTTGAAGATAACGTTCTCGACTTCCATACATTTTTCAACGCTCTTAGAACTTTCGCCCCCTCCCCCACTCTATAATACACTTCCGCTTCCATGGTCCCATCCACTGCCAAATCCACTCCTAGATATCTAAAACACTTCACTTCCTCCAGTTTTTCTCCATTCAAACGTACCTCCCAATAGACTTGACCCTCAACCCTACCATACCTAATAACCTTGCTCTTATTAACATGTACTCTCAGCTTTCATCTTTCACACACCAAACTGCATACTTGCCCCTCTTTCCAAAACTATTGCATTCACCGCCCTAACAACCCCATCCATAAACAAATTAAACAACCATGGAGACATCACGCACCCTGTCGCAAACCAACATTTACTGAGAACCAGTCACTTTCCTCTCTTCCTACATATACACAAGCCTTACATCCTCGATAAAAGCTTTTCACTGCCTCTAACAACTTGCCACCCACACCATATATTCTTAATACCTTCCACAGAGCATCTCTACCAACTCTAATCATACACCTTCTCCAGATCCATAAATGCTACATACAAATCTATTTGCTTTTCTAAGTATTTCTCACATACATTCTTCAAAGCAAACACCTGATCCACACATCCTCTGCCTCTTCTGAAACCACACTGCTCTTACCCAATCTGATGATCTGTACATGCCTTCACCCTATTAATCAATACTCTCCCATATAATTTCCCAGGAATACTCAACAAACTTATACCTCTGTAAAATGAAGACTCACTTTTATCTCCTTTGCCTTTGTACAGTGGCTTTATGCAAGAATTCCGCCAATCGTCAGGCACCTCACCAAGAGTAATACATACATTAAATAACCTTACCAACCAGTCAACAATACAGTCACCCCCTTTTTTTTTAATAAATTCCACTGCAATACCATTCAAACCCACTGCCTTGCCAGCTTTCATCTTCTGCAAAGCTTTTAGTACCTCTTCTCTGTTTACCAAATCATTTTCCCTAACCCTCTCACTTTGCACACCACCTCGACCAAAACACCCTATATCTGCCACTCTGTCATCAAACACATTCAACAAACCTTCAAAATACTCACTCCATCTTCTCACATCACCACTTCTTATTATCACCTCCCCATTAGCCCCCTTCACTGATGTTCCCATTTGTTCCCTTGTCTTATGCACTTTATTTACCTCCTTCCCAAATATCTTTTTATTCTCCCTAAAATTTAATGATACTCTCTCACCCCAACTCTCATTTGCCCTCTTTTTCACCTCTTGCACCCTTCTCTTGACCTCCTGCCTCTTTCTTTTACACATCTCCCAGTCATTTGCATTATTTTCGCGCAAAAATCATCCAAATGCCTCTCTCTTCTTTTTCACTAATGATCTTACTTCTTCATCCCACCACTCACTACCCTTTCTAATCTGCCCACCTCCCACACTTCTCATGCCACAAGCATCTTTTGCGCAAGCCATCACTTCTTCCCTAAATACATCCCATTCCTCCCTCACTCCCCTTACATCCTTTGTTCTCACCTTTTTCCATTCTGCACTCAGTCTCTCCTGGTACTTCCTCACACAAGTCTCCTTCCCAAGCTCACTTACTCTCACCACTCTCTTAACCCCAACATTCTCTCTTCTTTTCTGATCACCTCTACAAATCTTCACCTTAGCCTCCACAAGATAATGATCAGACATCCCTCCAGTTGCACCTCTCAGCACATTAACATCCAAAACTCTCTCTTTCACGCGCCTATCAATTAACACCTAATCCAATAACGCTCTTTGACCATCTCTCCTACTGACATACGTATACTTATGTATATCTCCTGTTTTAAATCAGGTATGCCCAATCACCAGTCCTTTTTCAGCACATAAATCTACAAGATCTTCACCATTTCCATTTACAACACTGAACACCCCATGTACACAAATTATTCCCTCAACTGCCACATTACTCACCTTTGCATTCAAATCACCCATCACTATAACCCGGTCTCTTGCATCAAAACTACTAACACACTCACTCAGCTGCTCCCAAAACACTTACCTCTCATAATCTTTCTTCTCAAGCCCAGGTGCATATGCACCAGTAATCACCCATCTCTCTCCATTCACTTTCAGTTTTACCCATATCAATCTAGAGTTTACTTTCTAACACTCTATCACATACTCCCACCACTCCTGTTTCAGGAGTAGTGCTACTCCTTCACTTGCTCTCATCCTCTCTAACCCGACTTTACTCCCAAGACATTCCCAAACCACTCTTCCCCTTTACCCTTGAGCTTTGTTTCACTCAGAGCCAAAACATCCAGGCTCCTCTCCTCAAACATACTACCTATCTCTCCTTTTTTCTCATCTTGGTTACATCAACACACATTTAGACACCCCAATCTGAGCCTTCGAGGAGGATGAGCACTCCCTGTGTGACTCCTTCTTCTGTTTCCCCATTTAGAAAGTTAAGATACAAGGAGGGGAGGGTTACTAGCACCCCGCTCGCGTCCCCTTTAGTCGCCTTCTACGACACATGGGGAATGTGAGGATGTATTCTTTCTCCCCTATCCCCGGGATATATATATATAAAGGCTGAGGGTATGATAGAAGGATTGAGTGAGGAAGTTCACACAGGAGAGGTTTATTACAGCGTGGGAAGTTGAAGGAAAAATCCAGTAATTTTGGAGTGATGATAGTTGAATAACACAGCTGTAAAGTGGAAAAAGGCAGACACAATATAGATGAATAATTACAAGAATGAAAATGTAGGTTTAGGTCATTTTCAGGAAACTTTCCTTTTTCTTTCAAGCCAATTCATCATTTCCTGCTTCAGTGAGGTAGCCTCAGGAGCTGATAGCTAGCCTGGTAGGATAATCCTTGCTTGGCTACTTTTGTTACTTCTTTTGAAAGCAACAGTGCAGTAGGGAAGGCTATACACCCCCTCCCACACATGTCCCTCTTAGTAGCCTTCTGTGACATGCAGGACATATGTGGATAATATTCTTTTTCCTCAGTCCCTGTGGGTATTTTTAAGAGGTAACTGATCTAATAAAAAGTGTATCCTTCTGATTTCTTATATATAGTGATTGAAGGTAAATGCAAGTATAAGTAAAGTAATGGTGTTTGAAAGGAAACACAGTGAAAGTATATATTTTAAAAGAACCCTCTATAGTGAGAGAAGAAAGTGGCCTAAACTGTGTTACAGATATAGGGAGAGAAAGACTAGAAGAGTTGACAGATTTAGATATGTAGGAGCTATCTTAGTTAAGTTTGGTGATATGGAAGGAGGGATAAGGGAGAGAGCAGTATAGGGTATGAGAATCATTGGGTCCCTTGATAGAATTGTGAAGGGTTGAGGTGTAGGTATGAAAGTGAAGATAAGATTATGGGACTGCATAGTCCTCCCAACACTGATTTATGCCACTGAAGCATGAAATGAGTTATAGAGGTCAAGAATCCAGGCAGTAGAAATGAGCTGTTTGAGAGGAGCATGTGGTATGTAAAAGTATGATTAGAGAGGTTGATGTGAGAGGAAGACCACCTGTGGCACAGAAAAATAGAGTGGAAAAGTACTGGATTGAGAGAAATGGTGGAAGAATGCATTGATTGGTATATGCGAGGGAGGCATTTAAGGACAGGGATAAGTGGAGACTCTTTTGCTTTGGCCACCCCTTGATTGGAATTCATATAGGGAACAGGCATCTGGGATATAGATACACAGATGGATGAAGGAAAAAGACGAAAGAAATGGCCCAACCCACCCCCATACACATGAATTGAAAGTTTTATGTCTCAGTCAGTCCACATGCAATATGTCATATTCTGAGAATGAATTTTTTTTGCATATACTATATATTTTAGGTGAGATAAAGCATGTTCATGTGACCAGAAATCATTCTGAAGCACTGCAAAATTCTCAGAGCTGGCTGCTATCGTTCAGAGGCCTTGCATTGTTGGTCCCTTCATACCAAAGGGAATATTACCGTAATGGAAGGCTTAATGAGATATTAGTACTGTGGGTTAGTGTAGCATCCTAATTGGTAAAGAGCCTTTAAACCAGTGTTTTGATTTAACAATGAAATTGCTCCTCTTATGCTTCTCAGATGATTGGTTGTCTTCTTAATATATGACCCAGAACTAAGGTTTTCCCACTCTCACATTGGTTTGATGTAAATCTACTTAGTATTATTTTGGTTTAGTGTACAGGATAGAGATAAATGTTCTGTACATGCATTAAATGCCTTTTAACTTGACTTTTAGTGTTAAAGTTTGCATAGATAGTATGAGAATGGAGCATAGAAATCAATTTAATCACCAGTACATGTAGAATATGTGAATATAAGTTCTTTATTTAACATTTCAGTGCCAGATGCTCCGGCAGGGATCAAAGCTGTTGTGAGCTCTGCTTCAACGATACTTGTGACCTGGCTTGCCCCTGTAAAGGTCAATGGTGTACTCACTAAGTACACTCTCTATATGGCCATCACCAGCGAGCAGAGCAGGGTCAGTTAACAATAATATTTTAAGACCATCAAGAATATCTTACTCTGGTTGTGAGTAAAGTATGGATCAGTCAGAGCACTTTGTCAAAATTTTTCAAATTTTCATCGTGCCTTTTTGATCAGTCAGAGGACATCTTTTGATATTTACTTCAAATTTTATTGGTTCATTTTGGTCACTTCAGCTTTTATACCATGAATGGATGAATAAAAGTTATGAACAAAGTTAATTAGACAACTTTTATGGTATGAAGGTCTTGTGTACTTATCAGCTTAAGTATCTATATGAAATACAGTTAACTCTCTGCTTATGTCCATTGATATTCATGAGTTTTCTAAATCTTAGCTTTAATTGTCAATTGCGAGTGAAGTTGTAGGCTGAATGAAGATCAGATTATTTTTTTTTTTATTATACTTTGTCGCTGTCTCCCGCGTTTGCAAGGTAGCGCAAGGAAACAGACGAAAGAAATGGCCCAACCCCCCCCATACACATGTATATACATACGTCCACACACGCAAATATACATACCTACACAGCTTTCCATGGTTTACCCCAGACGCTTCACATGCCTTGATTCAATCCACTGACAGCACGTCAACCCCAGTATACCACATCGCTCCAATTCACTCTATTCCTTGCCCTCCTTTCACCCTCCTGCATGTTCAGGCCCCGATCACACAAAATCTTTTTCACTCCATCTTTCCACCTCCAATTTGGTCTTCCTCTTCTCCTCGTTCCCTCCACCTCCGACACATATATCCTCTTGGTCAATCTTTCCTCACTCATTCTCTCCATGTGCCCAAACCACTTCAAAACACCCTCTTCTGCTCTCTCAACCACGCTCTTTTTATTTCCACACATCTCTCTTACCCTTACGTTACTCACTCGATCAAACCACCTCACACCACACATTGTCCTCAAACATCTCATTTCCAGCACATCCATCCTCCTGCGCACAACTCTATCCATAGCCCACGCCTCGCAACCATACAACATTGTTGGAACCACTATTCCTTCAAACATACCCATTTTTGCTTTCCGAGATAATGTTCTCGACTTCCACACATTCTTCAAGGCCCCCAGAATTTTCGCCCCCTCCCCCACCCTATGATCCACTTCCGCTTCCATGTTTCCATCCGCTGCCAGATCCACTCCCAGATATCTAAAACACTTCACTTCCTCCAGTTTTTCTCCATTCAAACTCACCTCCCAATTGACTTGACCCTCAACCCTACTGTACCTAATAACCTTGCTCTTATTCACATTTACTCTTAACTTTCTTCTTCCACACACTTTACCAAACTCAGTCACCAGCTTCTGCAGTTTCTCACATGAATCAGCCACCAGCGCTAAATCATCAGCGAACAACAACTGACTCACTTCCCAAGCTCTCTCATCCCCAACAGACTTCATACTTGCCCCTCTTTCCAAAACTCTTGCATTTACCTCCCTAACAACCCCATCCATAAACAAATTAAACAACCATGGAGACATCACACACCCCTGCCGCAAACCTACATTCACTGAGAACCAATCACTTTCCTCTCTTCCTACACGTACACATGCCTTACATCCTCGATAAAAACTTTACACTGCTTCTAACAACTTTCCTCCCACACCATATATTCTTAATACCTTCCACAGAGCATCTCTATCAACTCTATCATATGCCTTCTCCAGATCCATAAATGCTACATACAAATCCATTTGCTTTTCTAAGTATTTCTCACATACATTCTTCAAAGCAAACACCTGATCCACACATCCTCTACCACTTCTGAAACCACACTGCTCTTCCCCAATCTGATGCTCTGTACATGCCTTCACCCTCTCAATCAATACCCTCCCATATAATTTACCAGGAATACTCAACAAACTTATACCTCTGTAATTTGAGCACTCACTCTTATCCCCTTTGCCTTTGTACAATGGCACTATGCACTCATTCTGCCAATCCTCAGGCACCTCACCATGAGTCATACATACATTAAATAACCTTACCAACCAGTCAACAATACAGTCACCCCCTTTTTTAATAAATTCCACTGCAATACCATCCAAACCTGCTGCCTTGCCGGCTTTCATCTTCCGCAAAGCTTTCACTATCAGATCAGATATATAAGAATATATGTATTTGCAAAAATGAAGTATTGAATTCTCGCCTGATGCCAAAGATGTGGAAAGTGACTTTTATTTGTTATCGCTGAACTAATATGTTTAGTTAATGCATTAAGCTTTTCTCATTAACTTGACTTTCAATGGGTAACATACATTTTTTTTCCCTTAATTTTATGCAGACATATAGACTCACAAATATGTGATTGGTGTTACATACTGTTTTACATATTTTAATTGATGATTTTCCCAATATTTAGAAGAAAAAAGGTATAGCTATTGTGACAACCCTGGAATATTCATTGATATACAAAAGGTTATAAATGGTTAGATAGGGATTGAATAGGAAATGTATTTAAAATGAATAATGGCTTGTGTTGCTTATGTTCATGTAATATTCTTGCAAGCCATTTTCACAGCAGTTTTATTAAAAGCAAAGAAACTACCATTTCATTTGGAAAATCTTTCATGTGTTTTGAGACTTAATGCCTCACACCAGTGTGAAATTAAGCATATATATACCCTCCCATTTAATTTACCAGGAATACTCAACAAACTTATACCTCTGTAATTTGAGCACTCACTCTTATCCCCTTTGCCTTTGTACAATGGCACTATGCACGCATTCCGCCAATCCTCAGGCACCTCACCTTGAGTCATACATACATTAAATAACCTTACCAACCAGTCAACAATACAGTCACCCCCTTTTTTAATAAATTCCACTGCAATACCATCCAAACCTGCTGCCTTGCCGGCTTTCATCTTCCGCAAACCTTTTACTACCTCTTCTCTGTTTACCAAATCATTTTCCCTAACCCTCTCACTTTGCACACCACCTCGACCAAAACACCCTATATCTGCCACTCTATCGTCAAACACATTCAACAAACCTTCAAAATACTCACTCCATCTCCTTCTCACATCACCACTACTTGTTATCACCTCCCCATTTGCGCCCTTCACTGAAGTTCCCATTTGCTCCCTTGTCTTACGCACTTTATTTACCTCCTTCCAGAACATCTTTTTATTCTCCCTAAAATTTAATGATACTCTCTCACCCCAACTCTCATTTGCCCTTTTTTTCACCTCTTGCACCTTTCTCTTGACCTCCTGCCTCTTTCTTTTATACGTCTCCCACTCAATTGCATTTTTTCCCTGCAAAAATCGTCCAAATGCCTCTCTCTTCTCTTTCACTAATACTCTTACTTCTTCATCCCACCACTCACTACCCTTTCTAATCAACCCACCTCCCACTCTTCTCATGCCACAAGCATCTTTTGCGCAATCCATCACTGATTCCCTAAATACATCCCATTCCTCCCCCACTCCCCTTACTTCCATTGTTCTCACCTTTTTCCATTCTGTACTCAGTCTCTCCTGGTACTTCCTCACACAAGTCTCCTTTCCAAGCTCACTTACTCTCACCACCCTCTTCACCCAAACATTCACTATTTTTTTCTGAAAACCCATACAAATCTTCACCTTAGCCTCCACAAGATAATGATCAGACATCCCTCCAGTTGCACCTCTCAGCACATTAACATCCAAAAGTCTCTCTTTCACGCGCCTGTCAATTAACACGTAATCCAATAACGCTCTCTGGCCATCTCTCCTACTTACATAAGTATACTTATGTATATCTCGCTTTTTAAACCAGGTATTCCCAATCATCAGTCCTTTTTCAGCACATAAATCTACAAGCTCTTCTTCATTTCCATTTACAACACTGAACACCCCATGTATACCAATTATTCCCTCAACTGCCACATTACTCACCTTTGCATTCAAATCACCCATCACTATAACCCGGTCTCGTGCATCAAAACCACTAACACACTCATTCAGCTGCTCCCAAAACACTTGCCTCTCATGATCTTTCTTCTCATGCCCAGGTGCATATGCACCAATAATCACCCATCTCTCTCCATCAACTTTCAGTTTTACCCATATTAATCGAGAATTTACTTTCTTACATTCTATCACGTACTCCCACAACTCCTGTTTCAGGAGTACTGCTACTCCTTCCTTGCTCTTGTCCTCTCACTAACCCCTGACTTTACTCCCAAGACATTCCCATATATATTTTATTTTTTTTTTTTTTTGCTTTGTCGCTGTCTCCCGCGTTTGCGAGGTAGCGCAAGGAAACAGACGAAAGAAATGGCCCAACCCACCCCCATACACATGTATATACATACGTCCACACACGCAAATATACATACCTACACAGCTTTCCATGGTTTACCACAGACGCTTCACATGCCCTGATTCAATCCACTGACAGCACATCAACCCCGGTATACCACATCGCTCCAATTCACTCTATTCCTTGCCCTCCTTTCACCCTCCTGCATGTTCAGGCCCCGATCACACAAAATCTTTTTCACTCCATCTTTCCACCTCCAATTTGGTCTCCCTCTTCTCCTTGTTCCCTCCACCTCCGACACATATATCCTCTTGGTCAATCTTTCCTCACTCATTCTCTCCATGTGCCCAAACCATTTCAAAGCACCCTCTTCTGCTCTCTCAACCATGCTCTTTTTATTTCCACACATCTCTCTTACCCTTACGTTACTTACTCGATCAAACCACCTCACACCACACATTGTCCTCAAACATCTCATTTCCAGCACATCCATCCTCCTGCGCACAACTCTATCCATAGCCCACGCCTCGCAACCATACAACATTGTTGGAACCACTATTCCTTCAAACATACCCATTTTTGCTTTCCGAGATAATGTTCTCGACTTCCACACATTCTTCAAGGCTCCCAGAATTTTCGCCCCCTCCCCCACCCTATGATCCACTTCCGCTTTCATGGTTCCATCCGCTGCCAGATCCACTCCCAGATATCTAAAACAATTCACTTCCTCCAGTTTTTCTCCATTCAATCTCACCTCCCAATTGACTTGACCCTCAACCCTACTGTACCTAATAACCTTGCTCTTATTCACATTTACTCTTAACTTTCTTCTTTCACACACTTTACCAAACTCAGTCACCAGCTTCTGCAGTTTCTCGCATGAATCAGCCACCAGCGCTGTATCATCAGCGAACAACAACTGACTCACTTCCCAAGCTCTCTCATCCCCAACAGACTTCATACTTGCCCCTCTTTCCAAAACTCTTGCATTCACCTCCCTAACAACCCCATCTATAAACAAATTAAACAACCATGGAGACATCACACACCCATGCCGCAAACCTACATTCACTGAGAACCAATCACTTTCCTCTCTTCCTACACGTACACATGCCATACATCCTCGATAAAAACTTTTCACTGCTTCTAACAACTTGCCTCCCACACCATATATTCTTAATACCTTCCACAGAGCATCTCTATCAACTCTATCATATGCCTTCTCCAGATCCATAAATGCTACTTACAAATCCATTTGCTTTTCTAAGTATTTCTCACATACATTCTTCAAAGCAAACACCTGATCCACACATCCTCTACCACTTCTGAAACCACACTGCTCTTCCCCAATCTGATGCTCTGTACATGCCTTCACCCTCTCAATCAATACCCTCCCATATAATTTACCAGGAATACTCAACAAACTTATACCTCTGTAATTTGAGCACTCACTCTTATCCCCTTTGCCTTTGTACAATGGCACTATGCACGCATTCCGCCAATCCTCAGGCACCTCACCATGAGTCATACATACTTTAAATAACCTTACCAACCAGTCAGAATGAATGTTGGGGTGAAGAGGGTGGTGAGAGTAAGTGAGCTTGGGAAGGAGACTTGTGTGAGGAAGTACCAGGAGAGACTGAGTACAGAATGGAAAAAGGTGAGAACAATGGAAGTAAGGGGAGTGGGGGAGGAATGGGATGTATTTAGGGAATCAGTGATGGATTGCGCAAAAGATGCTTGTGGCATGAGAAGAGTGGGAGGTGGGTTGATTAGAAAGGGTAGTGAGTGGTGGGATGAAGAAGTAAGAGTATTAGTGAAAGAGAAGAGAGAGGCATTTAGACGATTTTTGCAGGGAGAAAATGCAATTGAGTGGGAGACGTATAAAAGAAAGAGACAGGAGGTCAAGAGAAAGGTGCAAGAGGTGAAAAAAAGGGCAAATGAGAGTTGGGGTGAGAGAGTATCATTAAATTTTAGGGAGAATAAAAAGATGTTCTGGAAGGAGGTAAATAAAGTGCGTAAGACAAGGGAGCAAATGGGAACTTCAGTGAAGGGCGCAAATAGGGAGGTGATAACAAGTAGTGGTGATGTGAGAAGGAGATGGAGTGAGTATTTTGAAGGTTTGTTGAATGTGTTTGATGATAGAGTGGCAGATATAGGGTGTTATGGTCGAGGTGGTGTGCAAAGTGAGAGGGTTAGGGAAAATACAATGGTGGACAGAAAAGAGGTTAATATATTTTATTATATTTATTATACTTTGTCGCTGTCTCCCGCGTTTGCGAGGTAGCGCTAGGAAACAAACGAAAAAAATGGCCCAACCCCCCCCCATACACATGTATATACATACGTCCACACACGCAAATATACATACCTACACAGCTTTCCATGGTTTACCCCAGACGCTTCACATGCCTTGATTCAATCCGCTGACAGCACGTCAACCCCGGTATACCACATCGCTCCAATTCACTCTATTCCTTGCCCTCCTTTCACCCTCCTGCATGTTCAGGCCCCGATCACACAAAATCTTTTTCACTCCATCTTTCCACCTCCAATTTGGTCTCCCTCTTCTCCTTGCTCCCTCCACCTCCGACACATATATCCTCTTGGTCAATCTTTCCTCACTCATCCTCTCCATGTGCCCAAACCACTTCAAAACACCCTCTTCTGCTCTCTCAACCACGCTCTTTTTATTTCCACACATCTCTCTTACCCTTACGTTACTCACTCGATCAAACCACCTCACACCACACATTGTCCTCAAACATCTCATTTCCAGCACATCCATCCTCCTGCGCACAACTCTATCCATAGCCCACGCCTCGCAACCATACAACATTGTTGGAACCACTATTCCTTCAAACATACCCATTTTTGCTTTCCGAGATAATGTTCTCGACTTCCACACATTCTTCAAGGCTCCCAGAATTTTCGCCCCCTCCCCCACCCTATGATCCACTTCCGCTTCCATGGTTCCATCCGCTGCCAGATCCACTCCCAGATATCTAAAACAATTCACTTCCTCCAGTTTTTCTCCATTCAATCTCACCTCCCAATTGACTTGACCCTCAACCCTACTGTACCTAATAACCTTGCTCTTATTCACATTTACTCTTAACTTTCTTCTTTCACACACTTTACCAAACTCAGTCACCAGCTTCTGCAGTTTCTCGCATGAATCAGCCACCAGCGCTGTATCATCAGCGAACAACAACTGACTCACTTCCCAAGCTCTCTCATCCCCAACAGACTTCATACTTGCCCCTCTTTCCAAAACTCTTGCATTCACCTCCCTAACAACCCCATCTATAAACAAATTAAACAACCATGGAGACATCACACACCCATGCCGCAAACCTACATTCACTGAGAACCAATCACTTTCCTCTCTTCCTACACGTACACATGCCATACATCCTCGATAAAAACTTTTCACTGCTTCTAACAACTTGCCTCCCACACCATATATTCTTAATACCTTCCACAGAGCATCTCTATCAACTCTATCATATGCCTTCTCCAGATCCATAAATGCTACTTACAAATCCATTTGCTTTTCTAAGTATTTCTCACATACATTCTTCAAAGCAAACACCTGATCCACACATCCTCTACCACTTCTGAAACCACACTGCTCTTCCCCAATCTGATGCTCTGTACATGCCTTCACCCTCTCAATCAATACCCTCCCATATAATTTACCAGGAATACTCAACAAACTTATACCTCTGTAATTTGAGCACTCACTCTTATCCCCTTTGCCTTTGTACAATGGCACTATGCACGCATTCCGCCAATCCTCAGGCACCTCACCATGAGTCATACATACTTTAAATAACCTTACCAACCAGTCAGAATGAATGTTGGGGTGAAGAGGGTGGTGAGAGTAAGTGAGCTTGGGAAGGAGACTTGTGTGAGGAAGTACCAGGAGAGACTGAGTACAGAATGGAAAAAGGTGAGAACAATGGAAGTAAGGGGAGTGGGGGAGGAATGGGATGTATTTAGGGAATCAGTGATGGATTGCGCAAAAGATGCTTGTGGCATGAGAAGAGTGGGAGGTGGGTTGATTAGAAAGGGTAGTGAGTGGTGGGATGAAGAAGTAAGAGTATTAGTGAAAGAGAAGAGAGAGGCATTTAGACGATTTTTGCAGGGAGAAAATGCAATTGAGTGGGAGACGTATAAAAGAAAGAGACAGGAGGTCAAGAGAAAGGTGCAAGAGGTGAAAAAAAGGGCAAATGAGAGTTGGGGTGAGAGAGTATCATTAAATTTTAGGGAGAATAAAAAGATGTTCTGGAAGGAGGTAAATAAAGTGCGTAAGACAAGGGAGCAAATGGGAACTTCAGTGAAGGGCGCAAATAGGGAGGTGATAACAAGTAGTGGTGATGTGAGAAGGAGATGGAGTGAGTATTTTGAAGGTTTGTTGAATGTGTTTGATGATAGAGTGGCAGATATAGGGTGTTATGGTCGAGGTGGTGTGCAAAGTGAGAGGGTTAGGGAAAATACAATGGTGGACAGAAAAGAGGTTAATATATTTTATTATATTTATTATACTTTGTCGCTGTCTCCCGCGTTTGCGAGGTAGCGCTAGGAAACAAACGAAAAAAATGGCCCAACCCCCCCCCCCATACACATGTATATACATACGTCCACAAACGCAAATATACATACCTACACAGCTTTCCATGGTTTACCCCAGACGCTTCACATGCCTTGATTCAATCCGCTGACAGCACGTCAACCCCGGTATACCACATCGCTCCAATTCACTCTATTCCTTGCCCTCCTTTCACCCTCCTGCATGTTCAGGCCCCGATCACACAAAATCTTTTTCACTCCATCTTTCCACCTCCAATTTGGTCTCCCTCTTCTCCTTGCTCCCTCCACCTCCGACACATATATCCTCTTGGTCAATCTTTCCTCACTCATCCTCTCCATGTGCCCAAACCACTTCAAAACACCCTCTTCTGCTCTCTCAACCACGCTCTTTTTATTTCCACACATCTCTCTTACCCTTACGTTACTCACTCGATCAAACCACCTCACACCACACATTGTCCTCAAACATCTCATTTCCAGCACATCCATCCTCCTGCGCACAACTCTATCCATAGCCCACGCCTCGCAACCATACAACATTGTTGGAACCACTATTCCTTCAAACATACCCATTTTTGCTTTCCGAGATAATGTTCTCGACTTCCACACATTCTTCAAGGCCCCCAGAATTTTCGCCCCCTCCCCCACCCTATGATTCACTTCTGCTTCCATGGTTCCATCCGCTGCCAGATCCACTCCCAGATATCTAAAACACTTCACTTCCTCCAGTTTTTCTCCATTCAAACTCACCTCCCAATTGACTTGACCCTCAACCCTACTGTACCTAATAACCTTGCTCTTATTCACATTTACTCTTAACTTTCTTCTTCCACACACTTTACCAAACTCAGTCACCAGCTTCTGCAGTTTCTCACATGAATCAGCCACCAGCGCTGTATCATCAGCGAACAACAACTGACTCACTTCCCAAGCTCTCTCATCCCCAACAGACTTCATACTTGCCCCTCTTTCCAAAACTCTTGCATTTACCTCCCTAATAACCCCATCCATAAACAAATTAAACAACCATGGAGACATCACACACCCCTGCCGCAAACCTACATTCACTGAGAACCAATCACTTTCCTCTCTTCCTACACATACACATGCCTTACATCCTCGATAAAAACTTTTCACTGCTTCTAACAACTTTCCTCCCACACCATATATTCTTAATACCTTCCACAGAGCATCTCTATCAACTCTATCATATGCCTTCTCCAGATCCATAAATGCTACATACAAATCCATTTGCTTTTCTAAGTATTTCTCACATACATTCTTCAAAGCAAACACCTGATCCACACATCCTCTACCACTTCTGAAACCACACTGCTCTTCCCCAATCTGATGCTCTGTACATGCCTTCACCCTCTCAATCAATACCCTCCCATATAATTTACCAGGAATACTCAACAAACTTATACCTCTGTAATTTGAGCACTCACTCTTATCCCCTTTGCCTTTGTACAATTGCGCTATGCACTCATTCCGCCAATCCTCAGGCACCTCACCATGAGTCATACATACATTAAATAACCTTACCAACCAGTCAACAATACAGTCACCCCCTTTTTTAATAAATTCCACTGCAATACCATCCAAACCTGCTGCCTTGCCGGCTTTCATCTTCCGCAAAGCTTTCACTACCTCTTCTCTGTTTACCAAATCATTTTCCCTAACCCTCTCACTTTGCACACCACCTCGACCAAAACACCCTATATCTGCCACTCTATCATCAAACACATTCAACAAACCTTCAAAATACTCACGCCATCTCCTTCTCACATCACCACTACTTGTTATCACCTCCCCATTTGCGCCCTTCACTGAAGTTCCCATTTGCTCCCTTGTCTTACGCACTTTATTTACCTCCTTCCAGAACATCTTTTTATTCTCCCTAAAATTTAATGATACTCTCTCACCCCAACTCTCATTTGCCCTTTTTTTCACCTCTTGCACCTTTCTCTTGACCTCCTGTCTCTTTCTTTTATACGTCTCCCACTCAATTGCATTTTTTCCCTGCAAAAATCGTCCAAATGCCTCTCTCTTCTCTTTCCCTAATACTCTTACTTCTTCATCCCACCACTCACTACCCTTTCTAATCAACCCACCTCCCACTCTTCTCATGCCACAAGCATCTTTTGCGCAATCCATCACTGATTCCCTAAATACATCCCATTCCTCCCCCACTCCCCTTGCTTCCATTGTTCTCACCTTTTTCCATTCTGTACTCAGTCTCTCCTGGTACTTCCTCACACAGGTCTCCTTCTCAAGCTCACTTACTCTCACCACCCTCTTCACCCCAACATTCACTCTTCTTTTCTGAAAACTCATACAAATCTTCACCTTAGCCTCCACAAGATAATGATCAGACATCCCTCCAGTTGCACCTCTCAGCACATTAACATCCAAAAGTCTCTCTTTCGCACGCCTGTCAATTAACACGTAATCCAATAACGCTCTCTGGCCATCTCTCCTACTTACATAAGTATACTTATGTATATCTCGCTTTTTAAACCAGGTATTCCCAATCATCAGTCCTTTTTCAGCACATAAATCTACAAGCTCTTCACCATTTCCATTTACAACACTGAACACCCCATGTATACCAATTATTCCCTCAACTGCCACATTACTCACCTTTGCATTCAAATCACCCATCACTATAACCCGGTCTCGTGCATCAAAACCACTAACACACTCATTCAGCTGCTCCCAAAACACTTGCCTCTCTTGATCTTTCTTCTCATGCCCAGGTGCATATGCACCAATAATCACCCACCTCTCTCCATCAACTTTCAGTTTTACCCATATTAATCGAGAATTTACTTTCTTACATTCTATCACATACTCCCACAACTCCTGTTTCAGGAGTATTGCTACTCCTTCCCTTGCTCTTGTCCTCTCACTAACCCCTATATATATATATTTTTTTTTTCTTTTTTTTTTTGGCTTTGTCGCTGCCTCCCGCGCTTGCGAGGTAGCGCAAGGAAACAGACGAAAGAAATGGCCCAACTCACCCCCATACACATGTATATACATACGTCCACACACGCAAATATACATACCTACACAGCTTTCCATGGTTTACCCCAGACGCTTCACATGCCCTGATTCAATCCACTGACAGCACGTCAACCCCGGTAAACCACATCGCTCCAATTCACTCTATTCCTTGCCATCCTTTCACCCTCCTGCATGTTCAGGCCCCGATCACACAAAATCTTTTTCACTCCATCTTTCCACCTCCAATTTGGTCTCCCTCTTCTCCTCATTCCCTCCACCTCCGACACATATATCCTCTTGGTCAATCTTTCCTCACTCATTCTCTCCATGTGCCCAAACCATTTCAAAACACCCTCTTCTGCTCTCTCAACCACGCTCTTGTTATTTCCACACATCTCTCTTACCCTTACGTTACTTACTCGATCAAACCACCTCACACCACACATTGTCCTCAAACATCTCATTTCCAGCACATCCATCCTCCTGCGCACCACTCTATCCATAGCCCACGCCTCGCAACCATACAACATTGTTGGAACCACTATTCCTTCAAACATACCCATTTTTGCTTTCCGAGATAATGTTCTCGACTTCCACACATTCTTCAAGGCTCCCAGAATTTTCGCCCCCTCCCCCACCCTATGATCCACTTCCACTTCCATGGTTCCATCCTCTGCCAGATCCACTCCCAGATATCTAAAACACTTTACTTCCTCCAGTTTTTCTCCATTCAAACTTACCTCCCAATTGACTTGACCCTCAACCCTACTGTACCTAATAACCTTGCTCTTATTCACATTTACTCTTAACTTTCTTCTTTCACACACTTTACCAAACTCAGTCACCAGCTTCTGCAGTTTCTCGCATGAATCAGCCACCAGCGCTGTATCATCAGCGAACAACAACTGACTCACTTCCCAAGCTCTCTCATCCCCAACAGACTTCATACTTGCCCCTCTTTCCAAAACTCTTGCATTCACCTCCCTAACAACCCCATCCATAAACAAATTAAATAACCATGGAGACATCACACACCCCTGCCGCAAACCTACAGTCACTGAGAACTAATCACTTTCCTCTCTTCCTACACGTACAGATGCCTTACATCCTCGATAAAAACTTTTCACTGCTTCTAACAACTTTCCTCCCACACCATATATTCTTAATACCTTCCACAGAGCATCTCTATCAACTCTATCATATGCCTTCTCCAGATCCATAAATGCTACATACAAATCCATTTGCTTTTCTAAGTATTTCTCACATACATTCTTCAAAGCAAACACCTGATCCACACATCCTCTACCACTTCTGAAACCACACTGCTCTTCCCCAATCTGATGCTCTGTACATGCCTTCACCCTCTTAATCAATACCCTCCCATATAATTTACCAGGAATATTTTTTTCTTTTATTTTGCTTTGTCGCTGTCTCCCGCGTTTGCGAGGTAGCGCAAGGAAACAGACGAAAGAAATGTCCCAACCCACCCCCATACACATGTATATACATACGTCCACACACGCAAATATACATACCTACACAGCTTTCCATGGTTTACCGCAGACGCTTCACATGCCCTGATTCAATCCACTGAGAGCACGTCAACCCCGGTATACCACATCGATCCAATTCACTCTATTCCTTGCCCTCCTTTCACCCTCCTGCATGTTCAGGCCCCGATCACACAAAATCTTTTTCACTCCATCTTTCCACCTCCAATTTGGTCTCCCACTTCTCCTTGTTCCCTCCACCTCCGACACATATATCCTCTTGGTCAATCTTTCCTCACTCATTCTCTCCATGTGCCCAAACCATTTCAAAACACCCTCTTCTGCTCTCTCAACCACGCTCTTTTTATTTCCACACATCTCTCTTACCCTTACGTTACTTACTCGATCAAACCACCTCACACCACACATTGTCCTCAAACATCTCATTTTCAGCACATCCATCCTCCTGCGCACCACTCTATCCATATCCCACGCCTCGCAACCATACAACATTGTTGGAACTACTATTCCTTCAAACATACCCATTTTTGCTTTCCGAGATAATGTTCTCGACTTCCACACATTCTTCAAGGCTCCCAGAATTTTCGCCCCCTCCCCCACCCTATGATCCACTTCCGCTTCCATGGTTCCATCCGCTGCCAGATCCACTCCCAGATATCTAAAACACTTTACTTCCTCCAGTTTTTCTCCATTCAAACTTACCTCCCAATTGACTTGACCCTCAACCCTACTGCACCTAATAACCTTGCTCTTATTCACATTTACTCTTAACTTTCTTCTTCCACACACTTTACCAAACTCAGTCACCAGCTTCTGCAGTTTCTCACATGAATCAGCCACCAGCGCTGTATCATCAGCGAACAACAACTGACTCACTTCCCAAGCTCTCTCATCCCCAACAGACTTCATACTTGCCCCTCTTTCCAAAACTCTTGCATTTACCTCCCTAATAACCCCATCCATAAACAAATTAAACAACCATGGAGACATCACACACCCCTGCCGCAAACCTACATTCACTGAGAACCAATCACTTTCCTCTCTTCCTACACGTACACATGCCTTACATCCTCGATAAAAACTTTTCACTGCTTCTAACAACTTGCCTCCCAAACCATATATTCTTAATACCTTCCACAGAGCATCTCTATCAACTCTATCATATGCCTTCTCCAGATCCATAAATGCTACATACAAATCCATTTGCTTTTCTAAGTATTTCTCACATACATTCTTCAAAGCAAACACCTGATCCACACATCCTCTACCACTTCTGAAACCACACTGCTCTTCCCCAATCTGATGCTCTGTACATGCCTTCACCCTCTTAATCAATATACTCCATATAATTTACCAGGAATATTTTTTTTTTATTTTGCTTTGTCGCTGTCTCCCGCGTTTGCGAGGTAGCGCAAGGAAACAGACGAAAGAAATGGCCCAACCCACCCCCATACACATGTATATACATACGTCCACACACGCAAATATACATACCTACATAGCTTTCCATGGTTTACCGCAGATGCTTCACATGCCCTGATTCAATCCACTGAGAGCACGTGAACCCCGGTATACCACATCGATCCAATTCACTCTATTCCTTGCCCTCCTTTCACCCTCCTGCATGTTCAGGCCCCGATCACACAAAATCTTTTTCACTCCATCTTTCCACCTCCAATTTGGTCTCCCACTTCTCCTTGTTCCCTCCACCTCCGACACATATATCCTCTTGGTCAATCTTTCCTCACTCATTCTCTCCATTTCCCCAAACCCTTTCAAAACACCCTCTTCTGCTCTCTCAACCACGCTCTTTTTATTTCCACACATCTCTCTTACCCTTACGTTACTTACTCGATCAAACCACCTCACACCACACATTGTCCTCAAACATCTCATTTCCAGCACATCCATCCTCCTGCGCACAACTCTATCCATAGACCTCGCCTCGCAACCATACAACATTGTTGGAACCACTATTCCTTCAAACATACCCATTTTTGCTTTCCGAGATAATGTTCTCGACTTCCACACATTCTTCAAGGCTCCCAGAATTTTCACCCCCTCCCCCACCCTATTATCCACTTCCGCTCCATGGTTCCATCAGCTGCCAGATCCACTCCTAGATATCTAAAACACTTTACTTCCTCCAGTTTTTCTCCATTCAAACTTACCTCCCAATTGACTTGACCCTCAACCCTACTGTACCTAATAACCTTGCTCTTATTCACATTTACTCTTAACTTTCTTCTTTCACACACTTTACCAAACTCAGTCACCAGCTTCTGCAGTTTCTCACATGAATCAGCCACCAGCGCTGTATCATCAGCGAACAACAACTGACTCACTTCCCAAGCTCTCTCATCCCAAACAGACTTCATATTTGCCCCTCTTTCCAAAACTCTTGCATTCACCTCCCTAACAACCCCATCCATAAACAAATTAAACAACCATGGAGACATTGCACACCCCTGCCGCAAACCTACATTCACTGAGAACCAATCAGTTTCCTCTCTTCCTACACGTACACATGCCTTACATCCTCAATAAAAACTTTTCACTGCTTCTAATAAGTTGCCTCCCACACCATATATTCTTAATACCTTCCACAGAGCATCTCTATCAACTCTATCATATACCTTCTCCAGATCCTTTATATAAATGCTACATAGAAATCCATTTGCTTTTCTAAGTATTTCTCACATACATTCTTCAAAGCAAACACCTGATCCACACATCCTCTACCACTTCTGAAACCACACTGCTCTTCCCCAATCTGATGCTCTGTACATGCCTTCACCCTCTCAGTCAATACCCTCCCATATAATTTACCAGGAATACTCAACCAGGAATATATATATATATATTATTATTTTTATTTTGCTTTGTCGCTGTCTCCCGCGTTTACGAGGTAGCGCAAGGAAACAGACGAAAGAAATGGCCCAACCCACCCCCATACACAATGTATATACATATACGTCCCCACACACAAATATACATACCTATACATCTCAATGTACACATATATATACACACACAGACACATACATATATACCCATGCACACAATTCACACTGTGTGCCTTTATTCATTCCCATCACCACCTCGCCACACATGGAATACCATCCCCCTCCCCCCTCATGTGTGCGAGGTAGCACTAGTAAAAGACAATGAAGGCCCCATTCGTTCACACTCAGTTTCTAGCTGTCATGCAAATAATGCCCGAAAACCACAGCTCCCTTTCCACATCCAGGCCCCACACAACTTTCCATGGTTTACCCCAGACGCTTCACATGCCCTGATTCAATCCACTGACAGCACGTCAACCCCGGTATGCCACATCGATCCAATTCACTCTATTCCTTACCCACCTTTCACCCTCCTGCATGTTCAGGCCCCGATCACTCAAAATCTTTTTCACTCCATCTTTCCACCTCCAATTTGGTCTCCCACTTCTCCTCGTTCCCTCCACCTCTGACACATATATCCTCTTGGTCAATCTTTCCTCACTCATTCTCTCCATGTGCCCAAACCATTTCAAAACACCCTCCTCTGCTCTCTCAAACACGCTCTTTTTATTTCCACACATCTCTCTTACCCTTACATTACTTACTCGATCAAACCACCTCACACCACACATTATATATATATATATATATATATATATATATATATATATATATATATATTTTTTTTTTTTTTCAAACTTCGCCATTTCCCACATTAGCGAGGTAGCATTAAGAACAGAGGACTGGGCCTTTGAGGGAATACCCTCACCTGGCCCCCTTCTCTGTTCCTTCTTTTGGATAATTAAAAAAACGAGAGGGGAGGATTTCCAGCCTCCCGCATATATATATATATATATATATATATATATATATATTTTTTTTTTGCTTTGTCGCTGTCTCCCACTTTTGCGAGGTAGCGCAAGGAAACAGACGAAGGAAATGGCCCAACCCACCCCCATACACATATATATACATACGTCCACACACGCAAATATACATACCTACACAGCTTTCCATGGTTTACCCCAGACGCTTCTCATGCCCTGATTCAATCCACTGACAGCATGTCAACCCCGGTATACCACATCGATCCAATTCACTCTATTCCTTGCCCTCCTTTCACCCTCCTGCATGTTCAGGCCCCGATCACACAAAATCTTTTTCACTCCCTCTTTCCACCTCCAATTTGGTCTCCCTCTTCTCCTCGTTCCCTCCACCTCCGACACATATATCCTCTTGGTCAATCTTTCCTCACTCATTCTCTCCATGTGCCCAAACCATTTCAAAACACCCTCTTTTGCTCTCTCAACCACGCTCTTTTTATTTCCACACATCTCTCTTACCCTTACGTTACTTACTCGATCAAACCACCTCACACCACACATTGTCCTCAAACATCTCATTTTCAGCCCATCTATCCTCCTGCGCACACACTATCCATAGGCCACGCCTCGCAACCATACACCATTGTTGGAACCACTATTCCTTCAAACATACCCATTTTTGCTTTCCGAGATAATGTTCTCGACTTCCACACATTCTTCAAGGCTCCCAGGATTTTCGCCCCCTCCCCCACCCTATTATCCACTTCTGCTTCCATGGTTCCATCCGCTGCCAGACCCACTCCCAGATATCTAAAACACTTTAATTCCTCCAGTTTTTCTCCATTCAAACTTACCTCCCAATTGACTTGACCCTCAACCCTACTGTACCTAATAACCTTGCTCTTATTCACATATATATATTTTTTTTTTTTTTTATACTTTGTTGCTGTCTCCTGCGTTTGCGAGGTAGCGCAAGGAAACAGACGAAAGAAATGGCCCAACCCCCCCCCATACACATGTATATACATACGTCCACAAACGCAAATATACATACCTACACAGCTTTCCATGGTTTACCCCAGACGCTTCACATGCCTTGATTCAATCCACTGACAGCACGTCAACCCCGGTATACCACATCGCTCCAATTCACTCTATTCCTTGCCCTCCTTTCACCCTCCTGCATGTTCAGGCCCCGATCACACAAAATCTTTTTCACTCCATCTTTCCACCTCCAATTTGGTCTCCCTCTTCTCCTTGCTCCCTCCACCTCCGACACATATATCCTCTTGGTCAATCTTTCCTCACTCATCCTCTCCATGTGCCCAAACCACTTCAAAACACCCTCTTCTGCTCTCTCAACCACGCTCTTTTTATTTCCACACATCTCTCTTACCCTTACGTTACTCACTCGATCAAACCACCTCACACCACACATTGTCCTCAAACATCTCATTTCCAGCACATCCATCCTCCTGTGCACAGCTCTATCCATAGCCCACGCCTCGCAACCATACAACATTGTTGGAACCACTATTCCTTCAAACATACCCATTTTTGCTTTCCGAGATAATGTTCTCGACTTCCACACATTCTTCAAGGCCCCCAGAATTTTCGCCCCCTCCCCCACCCTATGATCCACTTCCGCTTCCATGGTTCCATCCGCTGCCAGATCCACTCCCAGATATCTAAAACACTTCACTTCCTCCAGTTTTTCTCCATTCAAACTCACCTCCCAATTGACTTGACCCTCAACCCTACTGTACCTAATAACCTTGCTCTTATTCACATTTACTCTTAACTTTCTTCTTCCACACACTTTACCAAACTCAGTCACCAGCTTCTGCAGTTTCTCACATGAATCAGCCACCAGCGCTGTATCATCAGCGAACAACAACTGATTCACTTCCCAAGCTCTCTCATCCCCAACAGACTTCATACTTGCCCCTCTTTCCAAAACTCTTGCATTTACCTCCCTAACAACCCCATCCATAAACAAATTAAACAACCATGGAGACATCACACACCCCTGCCGCAAACCTACATTCACTGAGAACCAATCACTTTCCTCTCTTCCTACACGTACACATGCCTTACATCCTCGATAAAAACTTTTCACTGCTTCTAACAACTTTCCTCCCACACCATATATTCTTAATACCTTCCACAGAGCATCTCTATCAACTCTATCATATGCCTTCTCCAGATCCATAAATGCTACATACAAATCCATTTGCTTTTCTAAGTATTTCTCACATACATTCTTCAAAGCAAACACCTGATCCACACATCCTCTACCACTTCTGAAACCACACTGCTCTTCCCCAATCTGATGCTCTGTACATGCCTTCACCCTCTCAATCAATACCCTCCCATATAATTTACCAGGAATACTCAACAAACTTATACCTCTGTAATTTGAGCACTCACTCTTATCCCCTTTGCCTTTGTACAATGGCACTATGCACGCATTCCGCCAATCGTCAGGCACCTCACCATGAGTCATGCATACATTAAATAACCTTACCAACCAGTCAACAATACAGTCACCCCCTTTTTTAATAAATTCCACTGCAATACCATCCAAACCTGCTGCCTTGCCGGCTTTCATCTTCCGCAAAGCTTTCACTTATATATATATATATATATATATATATATATATATATATATATATATATATATATATATATATATATATTTTTTTTTTTTTATACTTTGTCGCTGTCTCCCGCGTATTGCGAGGTAGCGCAAGGAAACAGACGAAAGAAATGGCCCAACCCACCCCCATACACATGTATATACACACGTCCACACACACAAATATACATACCTACACAGCTTTCCATGGTTTACCCCAGACGCTTCACATGCCTTGATTCAATCCACTGACAGCACGTCAACCCCTGTATACCACATCGCTCCAATTCACTCTATTCCTTGCCCTCCTTTCACCCTCCTGCATGTTCAGGCCCCGATCACACAAAATCTTTTTCACTCCATCTTTCCACCTCCAATTTGGTCTCCCTCTTCTCCTCGTTCCCTCCACCTCCGACACATATATCCTCTTGGTCAATCTTTCCTCACTCATTCTCTCCATGTGCCCAAACCATTTCAAAACACTCTCTTCTGCTCTCTCAACCACGCTCTTTTTATTTCCACACATCTCTCTTACCCTTACGTTACTTACTCGATCAAACCACCTCACACCACACATTGTCCTCAAACATCTCATTTCCAGCACATCCATCCTCCTGCGCACAACTCTATCCATAGCCCACGCCTCGCAACCATACAACATTGTTGGAACCACTATTCCTTCAAACATACCCATTTTTGCTTTCCAAGATAATGTTCTCGACTTCCACACATTATTCATATATATATATATATATATATATATATATATATATATATATATATATATATATATATATGTATATATATAAATGTATATCTTTCTTTCGTACTATTCGCCATTTCCCACGTCAGCGAGGTAGCGTTAAGAACAGAGGAATGGGCCTTTGAGGGAACATCCTCACCTGGCCCCCTTCTCTGTTCCTTCTTTTGGAAAATTGAAAAAAACGAGACGGGAGGATTTCCAGCCACCTGCTCCCTCCCCTTCTAGTCGCCTTCTACGACACGCAGGGAATACGTGGGAAGTATTCTTTCTCCCCTATCCCCAGGGATGTATATATATATATATATATATATATATATATATATATATATATATATATATATATATCTTTCTTTCAATCTATTCGCCATTTCTCGCGTTAGCGAGGTAGCGTTAAGAACAGAGAACTGGGCCTTTAAGGGAATATCCTCACCTGGGCCCCTTCTCTATTCCTTCTTTTGGAAAATTAAAAAGAAAATAATGAGAGGGGATTATTTCCAGCCCTCTGCTCCCTCCCCTTTTAGTCGCCTTGTACGACACACAGGGAATACGTGGGAAGTATTCTTTCTCCCCTGTCCCCAGGGATAATATATATATATATATATATATATATATTCTTTTTTCTTTTCTTTCAAACTATTCGCCATTTCCCGCATTAGCGAGGTAGCGTTAAGAACAGAGGACTGGGCCTTTGAGGGGATACCCTCACCTGGCCCAATTCTCTGTTCCTTCTTTTGGAAAATTGAAAAAAAAAAAAAAAAAAATGAGAGGGGAGGATTTCCAGCCCCCCGCTCCCTCCCCTTTTAGTCGCCTTCTACGACATGCAGGGAATACGTGGGAAGTATTCTTAATCCCCTATCCCCAGGGATATATATATATATATATATATATATATATATATATATATATGTTTCATAGTGGTATCAAAGGCCATGTGATGTGACTTCTTAACGATTACAGTAGCTTCATGGATGTGACTTCGACACACAGCCCACCTTGCACTCTCAAGTTGCACCTTAACGAGACAACTGTTAAGAAGACTGGGCTGTACGAATGTAAAACTCTCTTCATTAAAACAAAAAGTAATCACAGTCAATAGACCTAGTTCGGTGACGTCACAAATCGCGCGCGATTTTCAAACAGCCGCCATACTGAAGATCGTGTGATCTTCCCTGCTGTGGCAAGTGGTAGTAGACTGTGTGCAGCACCGGTATCAAGCACCTGGCTAATATATTGTGCAACAATACAGATTGTTCAGATAGAGCTGGAGAGGTAAGTCAGGCCTGCTATCGGTTTCCTTTAAATAAAGGTACCCAGGCATGGCTAACCGTCCAGCCATTTCAGATTATACAGCGCACATTTCATGGTTGTTAAGGCAGTTGGAGAAGCTGTCAGGTGGTACACAAACGAAGCACAAAATTAAATGAAAGCTGTTTTGTCAGAGAATAATCAAAACCACTAGTCAGTAATAATGTAAACACACGTACCTTCGACGTCACAGAAATGTAGTCCTTTCGTAATCATTTTTCTGTCCCATCCAGACATGAAATTTTTGTATGCCTCTCGACCAGGGGTTCTTACCCTTTTTATACTTGTGAACTATTAAGAGAGACCTGATGTGTCAATGGACCACCTTCTGCATATATGCATCATTATACTGCAATGAAACTACAACAACAAAAAAAACACACCCTTACTAGAGATAGTAGTCATGTTAAATTGATATATATTTTCATTTATGATTTATTCTGTGACCACAGGTTAAGATCCCATAACCTAGACCTTCATAAGTTTTAAGCGGCTCACCAGTGTGAGGTGATCAGGATATGTAACATCGGGAAGCTCGGGCCTTTCCTCAATATTGCTTTCAGTGCAAATGGAATCGAATATGGACCGGGTACCACACTCTTTATTCGAACACAAGAACGTTTCTTTGTAATATCATCGAGACCAAAAGCATCCTCTGAGAGATTGAAGGCATGATAACATGCCACAAGTGAAAATAAAAAGACGACGTACGGGTGTATGGCGGGTGTAACAGAAACAACTCGTGTGTGACTTCATCTGCAAATGGGCTGTAAAGACTTCCCTGTTATCCACAACTTGATGGGGTGCCCAGGATTCTGCCTAGAAGCGATCATTTTACTAATTTTTGTAATATATATATATATATATATATATATATATATATATATATATATATATATATATAGTGAGGTAGCGATGTATG
>NC_092235.1:10272792-10281438 GCF_036320965.1 Panulirus ornatus | reverse complement strand
TACCTCGCAAACGCGGGAGAAAGCGACAAAGCAAAAAAAGAAAAAAAAATCTATCTATATATATATATATATATATATATATATATATATATATATATATATATATATATATATTGGAAAGGATAACAATTTTACGAGTCATTAAGATATTCCTATGAGTCCACGGGGAAAATGAAACACGATAAGTTCTCAAGTGCTCTTTCGTGTGCCAATCACATCATCAGGGGAGACACAAGAGAGAAATATAAGTCAGTTGATATACATCGAAGAAAGGAAGCTAAAACGCCATTTGGTAAACATACGATTGTCTAGTGGGTATAACTGGTGTACATGGGGTGTTTAGTGTTGTAAATGGAAAGGTCAAGAGCTTGTAGATTTATGTGCTGAAAAAGGACTGGTTATTAGGAATACCTCGTTTAAAAACAGAGATATACATAAGTGTACGTATGTCAGTAGGAGAGATGGCCAGAGAGCTTTATTGGATTACGTGTTAATTGATAGGCACGCAAAAGAGAGACTTTTGGATGTTAACGTGCTCAGAGGTGCAACTGGAGGGATGTCTGATCATTATTTTGTGGAGGCGAAGATGAAGATTTGTAGAGGTTTTCAGAAAAGAAGAGAGAATGTTCGGGTGAAGAGGGTGGTGAGAGTAAGTGAGCTTGGGAAGGAGACTTGTGTGAGGAAGTACCAGGAGAGACTGAATACAGAATGGAAAAAGGTGGGAACAAAGGACGCAAGGGGAGTGGGGGAGGAATGGGATGTATCTAGGGAAGCAGTGATGGCTTGTGCAAAAGATGCTTACAGCATGAGAAGCGTGGGAGGTGGGAAGATTAGAAAGGGTAGTCAGTGGTGGGATGAAGAAGTAAGATTATTAGTGATAGAGAAGAGAAAGGCATTTGGGCGATTTTTGCACGGAAATAATGCAAATGAGAGGGAGATGTATAAAAGAAAGAGGCAGGAGGTCAAGAGAAACGAGCAAGAGGTAAAAAAGAGGGCAAATGAGAGTTGGAGTGAGAGAGGCTCATTAAATCTTAGGGAGAATAAAAAGATGTTTTGAAGGAAGTAAATAAAGTGCATAACAAAAGGAAATAAATTGGAACATCAGTGAGGGGGGCTAATGGGGAGGTAATAACAAGTAGTGGTGATGTGAGAAGATGGAGTGAGTATTTTGAAGGTTTGGTGAATGTGTTTGATGATAGAGTGGCAGACATTGGGTGTTTTGGTCGAGGTGGTGTGCAAAGTGAGAGGGATAAGAACAATGATTTAGTAAACACAGAAGAGGTAGTAAAAGTTTTCTGGAAGATGAAAGCTGGCAAGACAGCGGTTTTGGATGGTATTGCAGTGGAATTTATTAAAAAATGGGGTGACTGTATTATTGACTGGTTGGTAAGGTTATTTAATGTAAGTATGACTCATGGTAGCGCAAGGAAACAGACGAAAGAATGGCCCAACACATTCACATGCACATGAATATACATACACGTCCACACACGCACATATACATACATATACATCCCAATGTATACATATATATACACACACAGACATATACATATATACACATGTACCTAATGGCAGTTGAGGGAATAATTGATGTACATGGGGTGTTCAGTGTTGTAAATGGAAATGGTGAAGAGCTTCTAGATTTAAGTGCTAAAAAAGGATTAGTGATTGGGAATACCTGGTTTAAAAAGAGGGAGATACATAAGTATACGTATGTAAGTGGAAGAGATGACCAGAGAGCGTTATTGGATTACGAGTTAATTGATAGGCGTGCAAAAGAGAGAGTTTTGGATGTTAATGTGCTGAGAGGTGGAACTGGAGGGATGTCTGATCATTATCAAGCGAAGGTGAAGATTTATAGAGGCTTTCAAAAAAGAAGAGAGAATGTTGGGGTGAAGAGAATGGTGAAAGTAAGTGAGCTTGGGATGGAAACTTGTATGAGGAAGTACCAGGAGAGACTAAGTACAGAATGGAAAAAGGTGAGAACAAAGAACGTAAGGGGACTGGGGGAGGAATGGGATATATTTAGGGAAGCAGTGATGGTTTGTGCAAAAGATGCTTGTGGCATGAGAAGAGTGGGAGGTGGGCAGATCAGAAAGGGTAGTGAGTGGTGGCATAGAGAAGTAAGATTATTAGTGAAAGAGAAGAGAGAGGCATTTGGACGATTTTTGCAGGAAAAAATGCAAATGACTGGGAGATGTATAAAAAAAAAAAAGAGGCAGGAGGTCAAGAGAAACATGTAAGAGGCGAAAAAGAGGGCAAATGAGAGTTGGAATGAGAGAGTATCATTAAATTTCAGGGAGAAGAAAAGGATGTTTTGGAAGGAGGTAAATGAAGTGCGCGAGACAAAAGAACAAATGGGAACATCAGTGAAGGGGGCTAATGGGGAGGTGATAAAAAGTAGTGGTGATATTAGGAGATGGAGTGAGTATTTTGAAGTTTTGTTGAATATGTTTGATGATAGAGTGGCAGATATAGGGTGTTTTGGTCGAAGTGGTGTGCAAAGTGAGAGGGTGAGGGAGAATGATTTGGTAGACAAACAAGAGGTAATAAAAAATTTGCGGAAGATGAAAGCCGGCAAGGCAGCGTGTTTGGATGATATTGCAGTAGAACTTATTAAAAAAGGGGGTGACTGTATTGTTGACTGGTCGGTAAGGTTACTTAATGTATGTATCACTCATGGTGAGGTGCCTGAGGACTGGCGGAATGCTTGCATTGTGCTATTCTACAAAGACGAAGGGGATAAGAGTGAGTGCTTGAATTACAGACGTATAAGTTTGATGAGTATTCCTGGGAAATTATATGGGAGGGTATTGATTGAGAGGGTCAAGGCATGTACACAGCATCAGACTGGGGAAGAGCAGTGTGGTTTCAGAAGTGGTAGAGGATGTGTCTATCAGGTGTTTGCTTTGAAGAATGTAAGTGAGAAACACTTAGAAAAGCAAATGGATTTGTATGTAGCATTTACAGATCTGGAGAAGGTATATGATAGAGTTGATAGAGATGCTCTGTGGAAGGTATTAAGAATATATGGTGTGGGAGGCAACTTGTTAGAAGCAGTGAAAAGTTTTTATTGATGATGTAAGGCATGTGTACGTGTAGGAAGAGAGGAGAGTGATTGGTTCTCAGTGAATGTAGGTTTGCGGCAGGGGTGTGTGATGTCTCCATGGTTGTTTAACTTGTTTATGGATGGGGTTGTTAGGCAGGCCAATGCAAGAGTTTTGGAAAGAGGGGCAAGTATGCAGTCTGTTGTGGACGAGAGAGCTTGGGAAGTGTCACTTGCTGTTCACTAATGATACAGCGCTGTTGGATGATTCGGGTGAGAAACTGCAGAAGGTGGTGACTGAGTTTGGTAGTGTGTGAAAGAAGAAAGCTGAGAGTAAATGTGAATAGGAGCAAGGTTATTAGGTACAAAAGGGTTGAGGGACAAGTCATTTGGGAGGTAAGTTTCAATGGAGAGAAACTGGAGGAAGTGAAGTGTTTTAGATATCTGGGAGTGGATTTGACAGCGGATGGAACCATGGAAACGGAAGTGAATCATAGGGTGAGGGAGGGGGCGAAAGTTCTGGGAGAGTTGAAAAATGTGTGGAAGTCGAGAACATTATCTTGGAAAGCAAAAATGGGTGTTTGAAGGAATAGTGGTTCCCAAAATGTTATATGGTTGCGAGGCGTTGGCTATAGATGGAGTTGTGCGGATTAGGGTGGATGTGCTGGAAATGAGATGTTTGAGGACAATATGTGACGTGAGGAGGTTTGATCGAGTAAGTAATGAAAGGGTGAGAGAGATGTGTGGTAATAAAATGAGTGTGGTGGACAGAGCAGAAGAGGGTGTTTTGAAATGGTTTGGTCACATGGAGAGAATGAGCGAGGAAAGATTGATCAAGAGGATATATGTGTCAAAGGTGGAGGGAATGAGAAGTGGGAGACCAAATTGGAGGTGGAAAGATGGATTGAAAAAGATTTTGAGTGATCGGGGCCTTAATCCAGGAGGGTGAAAGTCGTGCAAGGAATAGAGTGAATTGGAATGATGTGGTATACTGGGGTCGACGTGTTGTCAATGGATTGAACCAGGGCATGTGAAGCGTCTGGGGTAAACCATGGAAAGTTTTGTGGGGCCTCGATGTGGAAACGGAGCTGTGGTTTCGGTGGACTATACATGACAGTTAGAGACTGAGTGTGAACGAATGTGGCCTCTGTTGTCTTTTCCTAGCGCTACCTTGCGCACATGTGGAGGGAGGGGGTTTTCATTTCATGTGTGGCGGGGTGCTGACAGGAAAGAATAAGAGCAGATAGTATGAATCATGTACATGTTTACATATGTATATGCCTGTGTGCGTATATATATATGTATACGTTGAGATGTATGGGTATGTATGTGCGTGTGTGGACGTGTATGTATATACATGTGTATGTGGGTGGGTTAGGCCATTCTTTCGTCTGTTTCCTTGTGCTACCTCGCTAATGCGGGAGACAGCGAAAAAGTATAATAAATAAATAATATCTTTATTCTATTATATTTTGTCACTGTCTCCCACGTTAGTGAGGTAGCGCAAGGAAACTGGCGAAAGAATGGCCATACCCATCCACATACACATGTATATACATAAACGTCCACACATGCACAAATACATACCTATACATCTTAACGTATAGTACATATACATACACACACAGACATATGCATATATACACATGTACATAACTCATACTGTCTGCCCTTATTCATTCCCGTTGCTATCCCACCACATATGAAATGACAACCCCCTCCCCCCGCATGTGTGCAAGGTAGAGCCATGAAAAGACAACAAAGCCCACATTCGTTCACACTTAGTCTCTAGCTATCATGTATAATGCACCAAAACCACAGCTCCCTTTCCACATCCAGACCCCACAAAACTTTCCATGGTTTACCCAAGACACTTTATATGCCCTTGTTAAATCCACTGACAGCACGTCGACCCGGTATACTACATCATTCCAATTCACTCTATTCCTTGCAAGACTTTCACCCTCCTGCATGTTCAGGCCCCGATAACTCAAAATCTTTTTCACTCCATCCTTCCACCTCCAATTTGATTTCCCACTTCTCTTCGTTCCCTCCACCTCTGACACATATATCCTCTTGGTCAATCTTTCCTCACTCATTCTCTCCATGCAACCAAACCATTTCAAAACACCCTCTTCTGCTCTCTCAACCACACTCTTTTTATTACCACACATCTCTCTTACCCTTTCACTACTTACTCGATCAAACCACCTTACACCACATATTGTCCTCAAACATCTCATTTCCAACACATCCACCCTCCTCCACACAACTCTATCTATAGCCCATGCCTCACAACCATATAACATTGCTGGAACCACAATTCCTTCAAACATACCCATTTTTGCTTTCCGAGATAATGTTCTCACCTTCTACACATTCTTCAATGCTCCCAGAACTTTCGCTGTATCCACCACCCTGTGACTAACTTCCGCTTCCATGGTTCAATCCACTGCCAAATCTACTCCCAGATATCTAAAACACTTCACTTCCTCCAGTTTTTCTCCATTCAAACTTACCTCCCAATTGACTTGTCCCTCAACCCTACTGTACCTAATAAATTTTTTCTTACTCATATTTACTCTCAGCTTTCTTCTTTCACACACTTTACCAAACTCAGTCACCAGCTTCTGCAGTTTCTCAACCGAAACAGCCAACAGCTCTGTATCATCAGCGAACAACAACTGACTCACTTCCCAATCTCTCTCATCCACAACAGACTGCATACTTGCCCCTCTTTCCAAAACTCTTGCATTCACCTCCCTAACAATCTCATCCATAAACAAATTAAACAACCATGGAGATATCACACACCCCTGCCGCAAACCTACATTCACTGAGAACCAATCACTTTCCTCTCTTCCTACTCGTACACATGCCTTACATCCTCGATAAAAATTTTCATTGCTTCTAGCAACTTACCTCTCACACCATATATTCTTGATACCTTCCACAGAGCATCTCTAACAACTCTCTCATATGCCTTCTCAAGATCCATAAATGTTACATAAAAATAAATTTGTTTTTCTAAGTATTTCTCATATATATTCCTCAAAGCAAACATCTGATCCACACATCCTCTACCACTTCTGAAACCGGACTGGTGATTGGAAATACCTGGTTTAAAAAGGGAGATATACATAAGTATACGTATGTTAGTAGGAGAGATAGCCTGAGAGCGTTAGTGGATTACGTGTTAATTGATAGGTGCGCGAAAGAGAGACGTTTGGATATTAATGTGCTAAGAGGTGCAACTGGAGGGATGTCTGGTCATTATCTTTTGCAGGCAAAGGTGAAGATTTGTAGAGGTTTTCATAAAAGAAGAGAGCATGTTGGGGTGAAGAGAGTGGTGAGTAAGTGAGCTTGGGAAGGAGACTTGTGTGAGGAGGTACCAGGAGAGACTGAGTACAGAATGGGAAAAGGTCAGAACAAAGGATGTAAGGGGAGTGGTGGAGGAATGGGATGTATCTGGGGAAGCAGTGATGGCTTGCACAAAAGATGCTTGTGGCATGAGAAGCGTGGGAGGTGGGCAGATTGAAAATGGGAGTGAGTTGTGGGATGAAGTAAGATTATTAGTGAAAGAGATGACAAATGCATTTGGACAATTTTTGCAGGGAAATAATGCAAATGACTAGGAGAGGTATAAAAGAAAGAGGCAGAAGGTCAAGAGAAAGGTGCAAGAGGTGAAAAAGACGGCAAATGAGAGTTGGAGTGAGGGAGTATCATTAAATTTTGGGGAGAATAAAAAGATGTTTTGAAAGGAGGTAAATAAAGTATGTAAGACAAGGGAACAAATGGGAACATCATTGAAGGGGGCTAATGGGGAAGGCGATAACAAGTAGTAGTGATATGAGAAGGAGATGGAGTGAGTATTTTGAAGGTTTGTTGAATGTGTTTGATGATAGATTGGCAGATATAGGGTGTTTTGGTCGAGGTGCTGTGCAAAGTAAGAGGGTGAGAGAGAATGATTTGGTAAACAGAGAAAAGATAGTAAAAGCTTTACGGAAGATGAAAGCCGGCAAGGCAGCGGGTATGGATGGTATTGCAGCGGAATTTATTAAAATAGGGGGTGACTGTGTTGTTGATTGGTTGGTAGGGTTATTTAATGTATGTATGACTCATGGAGAGATGTCTGAGGATTGGCGGAATGCTTGCATTGTACAAAGGCAAAGGGGATAAAGGTGAGTGCTAAAATTACAGAGGTATAAGCCTGTTGAGTATTCTTGGGAAATTACATGGGACGATATTGATTGAGAGGGTGAAAGCAAGTACAGAGCATCAGATTGGGGAAGAGCAGTGTGGTTTCAGAAGTGGTACAGGATGTTTGGATCAGGTGTTTGCTTTGAGGAATGTGAGAAATACTTAGAAAAGCAACTGGATTTGTATGTAGCATTTATGGATCTGGAGAAGGCATATGATAGAGTTGATAGAGATGCTCTGTGGAAGGTATTAAGAATATATGGTGTGGGTGGCAAGTTGTTAGAAGCAGGGAAAATTTTTTATCAAGGATTTAAGGCATGTGTACCTGGAGGAAGAGAGGAAAGTAATTTCTTCTCGGTGAATGTCGGTTTGCGGCAGGGGTGCATGATGTTTCCATGGTTGTTTAATTTGTTTATGGATAAGGTTGTTAGGGAGGTGAATGCAAGAGTTTTGGAGAAAGGGGCAAGTATGCAGTCTCTTGTGTATGAAAGAGCTTAGGAAGTAAGTCAGTTGTTGTTCGCTGATGATACGGCGCTGGTGGCTGATTCGGGTGAGAAACTGCAGAAGCTGGTGACTGAGTTTGGTCAAGTCTTTCAAAGAAGAAAGCTGAGAGTAAATGTGAGTAACAGCAAGGTTAATAGGTACAGTAGGGTTGAGGAACACGTCAATTGGGAGGTGCGTTTAAATGGGGAGAAATTGGAGGAAGTGAAGTGTTTTAGGTATCTGGGAGTAGATTTGGCAGCGGATGGAACCATGGAAGCGAAAGTGAGTCATACGGTGGGGGAGGGGGCGAAAGTTCTGGGAGCGTTGAAAAATGTGTGGAGGCGAGAACGTTATCTCGGAAATGAAAAACATGTATGGTTGAAGGATTAATGGTTCTGACAATGTAATATGTTTGCGAGGCGTGGGCTATAGATAGAGTTGTGCAGAGGTGGGTGTATATGCAGGAAATGAGATGTTTGAGGACAATATGTGGTGTGAGGTGGTTTGATCGAGTAAGTAATGAAAGGGTAAGAGAGATGTGTGGAAATATAAAGAATGTAGCTGAGAGAGCAGAAGAGGGTGTTTTGAAATAGTTTGGTCACATGGAGAGAATGAAAGAGGATAGACTGAAAAAGAGGTTATATGTGACAGATGTGGAGGGAACGAGGAGAAGTGAAAGATCAAATTGGAGGTGGAAAGATGGAGTGAACAAGATATTGAATGGTCGAGGCCTGAACATGTAGGAGGGTGAAAGACATGCAAGGAATAGAGTGAATTGGAACGATGTGGTATACTAGGGTCGACGTGCTGTCAAAGGTTTGAATTAGGGCACGTGGATCGTCTGGAGAAAAACATTAAAAGTTCTGTGGGGCTTGAATGTGGAAAGTAAGCTGCGGTTTCGGTGCATTATACAT
>NC_092235.1:10214060-10272692 GCF_036320965.1 Panulirus ornatus | reverse complement strand
TAAAACTGAAAGTTGATGGACAGAGATGGATGATTATTGGTGCATATGCACCTGGGCATGAGAAAATATCATGAGAGGCAAGTGTTTTGAGAGCAGCTGAATGAGTGTGTTAGTGGTTTTGATTCACAAGACCGGGTTATATTGATGGGAGATTTGAATGCAAAGGTGAGTAATGTGGCAGTTGAGGGAATAATTGGTATACATGGGGTGTTCAGTGTTGTAAATGGAAATGGTGAAGAGCTTGTAGATTTACGTGCTGAAAAAGGAATGGTGATTGGGAATACCTGGTTTAAAAAGCGAGAAATACATAAGTATACGTATGTAAGTAGGAGAGATGGCCAGAGAGCGTTATTGGATTACGTGTTAATTGACATGCGTACGAAAGAGAGACTATTGGATGTTAATGTGCTGAGAGGTGCAACTGGAGGGATGTCTGATCATTATCTTGTGGAGGCGAAGGTGACGATTTGTAGGGGTTTTCAGAAAAGAAGAATGAATGTTGGGGTGAAGAGGGTGGTGAGAGTAAGTGAGCTTGGGAAGGAGAATTGTGTGAGGAAGTACCAGGAGAGACTGAGTACAGAATGGAAAAAGGTGAGAACAAAGGAGGTAAGGGGATTGGGGGAGTAATGGCATGTATTTAGGGAAGCAGTGATGGCTTGCGCAAAAGATGCTTGTGGCATGAGAAGCATGGGAGGTGAGTTGATTAGAAAGGGTAGTGAGTGGTGGGATGAAGAAGTAAGATTATTAGTGAAAGAGAAGATAGAGGCATTTGGACGATTTTTGCAGGGAAAAAATACAAATGAGTCGGAGATGTATAAAGGAAAGAGACAGGAGGTGAAGAGAAAGGTGCAAGAGGTGAAAAAGAAGGCAAATGAGAGTTGGGGTGAAAGAGTATCATTAAATTTTAGGGAGAATAAAAAGATGTTCTGGAAGGAGGTAAATAAAGTGCGTACGACAAGGGAGCAAATGGGAACTTCAGTGCAGGGGGCTAATGGGGAATGGTGATGTGAGGAGATGGAGTGAGTATTTTGAAGGTTTGTTGAATGTGTTTGATGATAGACTGGCAGATATAGGGTGTTTTGGTCGAGGTGGTCTGCAAAGTGAGAGGGTTAGGGAAAATGATTTGGTAAACAGAGAAGAGGTAGTAAAAGCTTTACGGAAGATGAAAGCCGGCAAGGCAGCAGGTTTGGATGGTATTGCAGTGGAATTTATTAGAAAAGGGGATGACTTTATTGTTGACTGGTTGGTAAGGTTATTTAATGTATGTATGATTTATGGTGAGGTGCCTGAGGATTGGCGGAATGCGTGCATAGTGCCATTGTACAAAGGCAAAGTGGATAAGAGTGAGTGCTCAAATTACAGAGGTATAAGTTTGTTGAGTATTCCTGGTAAATTATATGGGAGGGTATTGATTGAGAGGGTGAAGGCATGTACAGAGCATCAGATTGGGGAAGAGCAGTGTGGTTTCAGAAGTGGTAGAGGATGTGTGGATCAGGTGTTTGCTTTGAAGAATGTACGTGAGAAATACTTAGAAAAAGAAATGGATTTGTATGTAGCATTTATGGATCTGGAGAAGGCATATGATAGAGTTGATAGAGATGCTCTGTGGAAGGTATTAAGAATATATGGTGTGGGAGGCAAGTTGTTAGAAGCAGTGAAAAGTTTTTATCGAGGATGTAAGGCATGTGTACGTGTAGGAAGAGAGGAAAGTGATTGGTTCTCAGTGAATGTAGGTCTGCGGCAGGGGTGTGTGATATCTACATGGTTGTTTAATCTGTTTATGGATGGGGTTGTTAGGGAGGTGAATGCAAGACTTTTGGAAAGAGGGGCAAGTATACAGTCTGTTTGGGATGAGAGAGCTTGGGAAGTGAGTCAGTTGTTGTTCGATGATGATACAGCACTGGCGGCTGAATCATGTGAGAAACTGCAGAAGCTGGTGACTGAGTTTGGTAAAGTGTGTGAAAGAAGAAAGTTAAGAGTAAATGTGAATAAGAGCAAGGTTATTAGGTACAGTAGGGTTGAGGGTCAAGTCATTTGGGAGGTAAGTTTGAATGGAGAAAAACTGGAGGAAGTGAAGTGTTTTAGATATCTGGGAGTGGATCTGGCAGCGGATGGAACCATGGAAGCGGAAGTGAATAATAGGGTGGGGTAGGGGGCGAAAATCCTGGGAGCCTTGAAGAATATGTGGAAGTTGAGAACATTATCTCGGAAAGCAAAAATGTCTATGTTTGAAGGAATAGTGGTTCCAACAATGTTGTATGGTTGCGAGGCGTGGGCTATGGATAGAGTTGTGCGCAGGAGGGTGGATGTGCTGGAAATGAGATGTTTGAGGACAATGTATGGTGTGAGGTGGTTTGATCGCGTAAGTAACGTAAGGGTAAGAGAGATGTGTGGAAATAAAATGAGCGTGGTTGAGAGAGCATAAGAGGGTGTTTTGAAATGGTTTGGGCACATGGAGAGAATGAGTGAGGAAAGATTGACCAAGAGGATATATGTGTCGGAGGTGGAGGGAACGAGAAGTGGGAGACCAAATTGGAGGTGGAAAGATGGAGTGAAAAAGATTTTGAGTGTTTGGGGCCTGAACATGTAGGAGGGTGAAAGACTGGCAAGGAATAGAGTGTATTGGATCGATGTGGTATACTGGGGTCGACGTATACTCTTAAGTATTGTTATACTTATAACAACTATATAACATTATTGGAACCATTATTCCTACAAACATACCCATTTTTGTTCTCCACAATGTTATCACTTTCCACACATTCTTCAACGCTATCAGTACATGACCAGTATCATGTCTTTGTCTTTCTCATCAAAATAAGCTACAAAATAAAAACAAGAAAAATCAATACCATTCAATTGAAACATGCTTCAGGCAATCTTTTTACAACATTTGTTTTTCTTTTTTCTCCTTAATTTTTGCAGCATGCAGTTTTTGCCTCACCTGTACTCTATCTGAGGATATGATCTTTTTTCCATTATGTTTCCATGTGATGTCTGGTGGTGGTTCCCCAACAGAATGACACTGAAGTCGTATATCTTCCTTCCAAGCAACCTCCAGTGGGCCTCCAAATGATGCAATCTGGGCTGATACTAAATAAAAAGAAAAAAGAAAGGGGGAGGTTGATTTGCAAGCAAGAGTAAGAGCTAACATACCTATCAACCATCAGTTTGGTCAATGTGCTATCAACTAGTCAGGTATAATTAAGTATCCTGATAATTACATCCACTTGTTACTCTTGTCTGTAAGATAAAAGCTCCCTCCTAGATCTCACTATACTGACATAAGGCCTCTTTTTTGTACAGAAGATCCCTACCCCAAAAAATTAAAAGTATAGGGGATGGAGGTTAAAGAAAAAAAAAAAGGTAAAGGAGGACTGCATAAAAGACTACCCTGCAAAAAAGGAAAGGTTTTTCCATACTTCTAAACTCCATCTCCACCAGCAAGGTCTGTCTTGTGAGCAAAAATGAAAAAAATAGCCAGGTAACTGAAGAAGGGATCTGCTTGTTTTTAACTGCACCACAGGAAATGATTCAAAGGTTTTACTGTAAGGGGTTAGGATGATAATCCATACTGCAGTCTTTCTAACTGAAAGAGGAGCTTTTGGAGTTGGAAGGTTTAAAAAGAAGTCTCCAAAGTAGTCACTAGTGGAATCTACTGGCTTTTTAGAGTATATACAGAATGTATATATGTATGTATGGATCTGGATAAAGCATAAGAAAAGGATGACAGAAAGGCTTTATGAAAGGCACTATGAATACATGTGATAAATGCAGTATGGAGTTTTTCCAGGAAAGTAAGGCACGCATGCAAGTTGTAAGGCAGAAAGATGAAGGGTTCCTGGTGAAGGTGAGTCTATGTCAATGATGTGTGAAGTTACCAAAGTAGTTTAATCTGTTTATGGATAAGATGGTGAGGGAAGCAAGTGCAAGGATCTTAGAATGACAGGGAGGTGTGCTAGTTGAAGGTGAAATGGTTCTGGTGGCAGACTCCAGAAACCTCAAAAGCTGGTGTTAAGAGTTTGGAGGGGTGTGCAAAAAGAGAAAGTTAAGAGCAAATATGAACAAAATAAGGTAAGGAGGAATGGTATTGAGATGAGCTGGGGTAATTTACGTGTAGGTTTGAATGGGAAGGACCTGAATATGTGGAATGCTTTTAAAACCTAGGAGTGGACATATATGGCAGTAAATGGAATCCTGAAGCTGAGATGAATTATGAAGAGGGATACGGAGCTACAGTCCTAGGTATTAAGGAACATGTGGCAGAGAGGTCAGTGTCAGTTAAGGTAAAGGTGGATATGTTTCAAGGTAAATTAGTCCTAATAGTGTTATATGGAAGGAAGACTCGAGCCTTGAACACGAAAGAAGGAAACATAGTGGCACAATAGAAATGTAACACCTAAATGCAATATAAGGTGTGAGGCAAGTTAACTGAATATGGAATGAAGGTCTTATATAGAAGTGTATGCACAAGTGTGCATACTGACTGACAGAGTGATAGAAGTGACTGAATGCAGAATAAGTGAGGAGCAGAGGGGTTTTAGGAAAGGTAAGGGTAGCGTGGATCAGACTTTTGTCATAAGAATGATTGTGCAAAATTATGTAGCAAATGTTGCATAGCTGTATGCAGCTTTTATGGATCTGGAGAAAGTGCATGACAGAATTAAGCAGAATACTTTATGGAATGTGCTAAGGATTAATGGGAAAAAGGGAGAACTGTTGGATGGTGTGAAAGCCTTCTATCAAAAAGCAAATGCATGTTTAAGAGTGGATGGACAGTTGAGCAAAAATTTTGGTAAAAATGAGGATGTGAGGTAGGGTTGTGTGATGTCACCATGACTTTTAAACTTATATGTAGATGGAATAATGAAAGAAATGAAAGCAAAACTAGGGAAAAGGGGTGTAGAGATGGAATGTGGAGATGAGATAAGGTGGTTAAAGACATGCCTGTTTGCAGCTGACACTATGTGGTTTGCTGAGAATGAAGAACAGTTGCAGAATATTGTATGTGATATTCATAATAAGTATAAACATAAGCATTTGAAGATACACGCAAGTAAAAGTAAAGTAATAGGGTTTGAAAAGGAACAGAGTGAAAATATAGACTCAGCAAAGCCCTGTAGAGTGAGAGAAGAAAATGTACTAAGTATTATAAATAAGGGGAGAGAAAAACTGGAAGAAGTGACAGAATTTAAGTACTTGCAAACTATTCTGGATAAATTTGGTAATATGGAAAGAGAGTGAATCAGGGAGAGGGCAGTATAAGGTTGAAGAATCATTGGGTCTCTTAATAGAATAAAGAAGGGGAGAGGTGTGAATACTGAAGTGAAGGAAGGGTTATGGGACAGTACAGTCCTCCCAACCCTGATATAGGAATCCAAAACATGTACAGGGAATGAATCAAGGAGGTCAAGAATCCAGGTTCTGGAAATGAGTTACTTGAGACATGTAGTATGACTAGATGAAATGGAAAAAGTAATGAGAGGTTGTAAAAGAGATTTGGTATAACAAGGAATGCACATGGAATGAATTGTGAAGTGGTAGACTGGGTGAAATGCAATACTTTGAGGTGGTTAGGACATGTATGATACTATGAGTGAAAGGGATTGGTGTTAGAGGAAGACCATTTGTAACATGGGGAAATAGAGTGGAAAAGTACTGGAGGGAGAGAAATGGGGGAAGAATGTTGGGAATGGTGTATGCAAGGAAGGCATGCAAGGACAGGGATAAGCAGAGACACTTTTTTCCATAGTCATCCCCTTGATAGGAATTCCTGGAGGAACAGGGCATCACAGAGATATACGTAGATACATACACAGATAAAGAAGTGTGGCAACAGGTGCTGTCTGACTGAGAAAACTAATCATGGTGTGCAGAAATAGTTGAGACATATAAAGAGGATAAGTGAGGAAAAGCTGACTATGAGTACCTACAGTCAGAAATGGAGGTACAAATGGGGGCACAGAGACCAAAGAGATGGAGGAACGAAGTTACGAAGGCATTTGGAAATAGAAACCTGAACCTTTAGAAAGGTGAGAAACATGTATGGGATAGAATGAATGGGATCACTGTGGCATGTAGGGTTGATTTTGTGTCAAATGGCTGAAGCAGGACATGTTAAGCTGTCAAGGTAAACCATGGAATAAGAGTGGCTTAGCACTGAATGATCGGTCTTCGTCTCAGTGCATTATACATGACAGCTTGAGAATAGATGTTTGCATGTGAAGTCAGTTCATTTGTGCCTTAAGCTGCCTTGCACAGATGAGAGGAGCATAGGGATATAAATAAAAAGAATATAGCCCAAGCAAGGGTATCCACTTTTCTTTTACCAGCTTGAGATGGTAATGAATTTCTAATGAAAAATCTCATCTCATTCTTTTAAGCAAAAAAATTTGGATTAAGAAGCTTATTCACCCAAGTCTTGATGGAGATAAGGAGAGGTTAGTGTATGGATGTGGCATGAATCTTACTTATGCCACAACACACTGCAAAAGGAATAAGGATGTTTGTTGAAGAAAGGTCCCTGAAGGCTCTGAGTTGAAGGCATCTAACTGAGAAAGTTCAGGATCTCTTTTATGGACCAAGGTGGTTGAGACAATTTACCTAAAGGTGTCTGGATGATGAAAGACCTAATCTTACTCTCCCAGTCATTGACTGAAGGGCACTTCTTCTAAGACATGTAAGCCACTATGGCAGCTTGTTCAGATATACTTTTAATCTAGCTGATACAGACTAGACAGTTGGTCAGGGTGAATTAGAGAATCCTGTAGCGTAATGAGGGATGCATATTGAAGGTAGAGATCCCCTTAACCTTGTCGGTGACATGGCACTCATTGCCAATATTATGCTGCACTTTCATCTAAATGGTTCCCAGTGAAGGTTGGCCTGTGGTAGGGGTGTGTGATGTCACAATGTTTGTTCCATATGTAAATGGATTGGTGTGTGAGAAAAGTACATGTGAGAGTCTTGCAGAGAGGGGCAAATATGCATTCTGTGAAGGGTGAAAGGGCCTAGAAAATTATTCAATTGGTGTTTGCTGATGATACAGCACTGGTGGCAGATTTGAATGAGAAACTGCTTAAGTTGATGATTGAGTTTAGAATTATGTGTGAAAGGAGGACGTTGAGAGTAAATCTGAATAAAAGAAACATTATTTCTGAAGCAGACTTGAGGGACAGGTTAGTTGGGATGAAATTTTGAATGGAGAAAACTTGGAGGAAGTGAAGTGTTTTACATATCTGGGAATTGACATGGCAGAGAGTGGAAGCATGGAAGCAGAAGTGAAACAGAAGGTGGAGGAAGGAGCAAAGACTCTGGGAGCTCTGAAGAATATGTGGTACATCATCTGGGAGGGCAAAAATAGGTATGTTTGAAGGTATAGCAGTCCCAACAAAATTATATGGATGTGAGGCATGGGCTATCAATATGGCTGTGCAGAAGAGGGTGGATGAAATGACTACAGACAATGTGAGGTATGAGTTGGTTTGACTAATTAAAGAAAGGGTAAGAGAGATGTGTAGAAATAAAAAGAGGTGGTTAGCGAGACCTGAAGAGAGGGTGCTGAAGTGGTTTGAACAAAATGGAGAGAATGAGTGAGGAAAGGTTGACAAAGAGGATATATGTGTTGTCAGAACAAGGAGAACAGGGAAAACAAATTAAAGATGCCCTTGTCACACATAACACTCGACAACACTTAACTCACATGAGTCATTTATCATAACTAGTTTTTCCTGCAATGAGCACTATGTGTTAGCCCTGCCTTTTGGCAACATGACAGGAACAACAGATAGAGGTATTAGGCAGGAAAATATAGGCATGAGCGCTAGCTAGAAACATTAGGTAGAAACAGTAGGTAGGAAAATTAGGCAGGAGCATTAGGTAGAAGTAGAAGGTATGGACATTACGTATACACATTAGGTGGTAGAAGTCAGTAGAAACATTATGTAGGAGACTCAACAAACACTGAGCTAGAGTTACCCTCTGCCAGTGGCCTGTTAAGGGTAAGGCACAAAAGGCTAAGAAGCAGCACTGGAGTTCACAAGTTATGGAGACTGCTGCTGTGGCCATCCCCTTGAGGGAGTTCCAGGAGGGAACAGGCATCAGAAATAGATAGATAGACTTATCCAAAGGACCTCCTGAGCATTCTGGGTAAGAAACTGTAAACATTTGCTCCCCTAACTAGTTGGCTAATCTCTTTGCTCCCCTAGTTAATCAGCTGATCTCTTCCACCATAGAATGGATGTAGAATTCAAAATTGGTTAAGAAAGCAAAATGGGGAGAGCACCACCGTTATTGCAAGGATGCTTATCATCCTAGGTAAGAGACCAAGAATGCTTCTTTTCTATGCTGGTTGGCTCTATCTCTTGAATTACTGGCCCAGATAAAGATATCAGTTGAGTTAAGGAAACATTGCATCATCTGAACTTTATAAAAATGAAATGTCTGCTTTTATATCTTTTTAAATCTCTATTTCCTTCACTTAATTATCAAAACACTATAATTAAACCGTGTAATAACATATATAGGTTGGACATACTCATCAAGTTTATACCTCTGTAACTTGAGCATGCACTTTTATCCCCTTGCACTAATTCAGTCCTCAGGCATCTCACCTTGGGTCATCCAGACATTATATAGCCTTACCTAAACAATCCTTTGTTTCTGATTATAATAGCAACTGTATAAACAATGAAGTGCTAGGAGTGGTTTGTGGAAGCTGGCATTATTGTGCAAGAATTTTCTTCTCAGTGTAGCTCCCACTTTGTAACATTATGTACAAGAAATGGAACTGGTGAAATGGGATGGAGTTACAGTTTCAAGACATCATTAACAGTCCAGTGATGCCCTCTCAAAAATTTCTTGAGTCACTTGGTTCACAAGTAAGATTCCTTACCATAAAACCTTTTCATGTTGCTTCTTGATTCCATATAAGGTCATATCTCATCTCCAGGTTGTATCTCTCAAATCCTGGTGCTCTGTGGTCTGGCACATTTTGAATCTGCTGCTATTAGTTTGTGGATCTACCACAAGGACAGCACTATTAGCAGCACTAAGGTGCCAGTCTGTTTACACTGCAGCTAAGCTAATCAACAGTCCTGTTAATTTCTTATATTCAGTTTTTTGCTGAAAATGAAAGCCAGAAAAGTTTAAAGTTTCAGAAAACCTTAAAAGGTGCCAGGAGTACAGAATTAGACAATGTAATTGCAATGTGGTTTAAGCTCTGACATAATGGTGTAAGGATTTCTGGGGAGATGCTTATTGAGCAAGCCAAAGTTTTTCTCAGAGAACTAAAGCTGGGCTATGACTGTGAATATTGGCAAGGATGGTTACACAAGTTTAAGTGGAGACATGGAATTTCAGCACATAGTGTGTGCAGAAAAAACATAGTGCTGATGCGGAAGCTTGTAGTGTAAGGTCATATCAAAAAAATCAATAAAACAAACCAATTCTATAGTAAAAACCAACAGCAATATGGGACTGACAAAGCACAGGCTGACTGCCTTGACAATAACAATAAAACAACAATAGTAACAAGAGTCAACCAAAGCTGACTACCAACCTATGGTCAGTCATTACATTAACTACCCATCACAAAGGTGTGACAAAGTTTGTGGATGAATTTACACAGTTTGCAGCAGCAGAAAACATAGCCCCAAAACAAGTGTATAATGCTAACGAATCTGCTCTGTATTAGCATCATATGCTATGAGACACCCTCGACCAAGACATTGAGGAATCTCCATCTGGGGATACTTCTGATGTAAACTGATGTAACAATAAAAACCTTGTTTCGAAGATTTGATGGCTGTATCATTTCCTATTCTAAGTCTTGATCTACCTTTGATAACACAGCAATATGTGTGTGGAATGAGCTAGAAAGACTAGAGGTTGGGAATATGTTTACATAGGGGGTTCCCTTAGGGGTCAATATCTGTTTTCCGGCATTTTCTGTGGTCCAGTAATAGCCAGGTCCTAAGGTTGCCGGATTAAAGAGATTCACCCTGTAATTTTCACAGAATCCCAACTTTCTGGATAACAGTAAGGTAACAAGCTTCTTCTTTGCACCATTACACTCAGCACTATCACTTTGAAGCCATCATAACATCAAAAAACACAGAAACAAAAAAAGCTTGGGATATTCCTGCCTTTAAAGTGGTAGTTTAGGCTGGAGAGGTATAGAATATGGTAGCATATGGAAAGTGGAGAAGAGGCTCTTAGAAATCAAGTGACATTTTGGCACAAATCTCAAATGCCAAGGTGTTCAAATTTTGGATGTTTCCATACTATGGATATTCATTCTGGAGATCTAACTATAACAAAGAATCACTAAACCAAAACACTCTGTTCTCAGTAATCAATGATCAAATCAGCATATGTGTAATAGCAACTGATAAACATTTTGGAAACTGGAGGTGCTGGTCTTCCTAAGACTTTGTGAAATAAACCTACACACAACTATACAGAACATTATTGGCAAGAAGATTTGTTTACAAAGTACACATTCCTAGAAGTGATGGAAACACAGTACCAACGTTCTGAGTTCTGATGAACAGATCAACTAGCTAAACTTAAATTGCATAATATGGTTGTGTTTGCTGCTTATGGCAGAACATACAAATTTTATTTTGTTTCATATAGTTAGATGGCTATTGGAAGACTGCTAACTTAAATATTAGTGAGGAAAGATTGACATAGAGGATATGTGTCAGAGGTGGAGGGAACAAAGAGAAGCAGGAGACCAAATTGGAAGTGGAAGGACGGAGTGAAAAAGATTTTGAGTGATCGGGGCCTGAACATACAGGAGGGTGAGAGGCATGCAAGGAATAGAGTGAATTGGAATGATGTGGTACACCAGGGTCAACATGCTGTCGATGGATTGAACCTGGGTATGTGAAGCATCTGGGGTAAACCAAGGAAAGGTCTGTGGGGCCTGGATGTGGATAGGGAGCTGTGGTTTAAGTGCATTACGGAGAACAGCTAGAAACTGAGTGTGAACGAAGGAGGCTTTTTGTCTGTATTCCTGGCGCTACCTCGCTGAAGCAGGGGATAACAGTGTTGTTTTCCGGTGGGGCGGGGTAGCAGTGGGAATGGATGATAGCAAGCAAGTATGAATATATACATGTGTATGTATGTAATGTCTGAGTATGTATGCATATGTTGATATGTATATGAATGTATATGAATGTGCATATGTGGGCGTTTATGTTTTATACATATATACATTATTATTTTATTATTATCTTCCTTTGTCACTGTCTCCCGCATTAGTGAGGTAGCGCAAGGAAACAGACGAAAGAATGGCCCAACCCACCCACATACACATCTATATACATACACATCCACACACGCAAATACACATACCTATACATCTCAATGTACACATATATATACTCACACAGACATATACATATATACACATGTACACAATTCATACTATCTGCCTTTATTTATTCCCATTGCCACCTCACCAAACATGGAATAACAACCCCCTCCCCATCATGTGTGCGAGGTAGTGCTGGGAAAAGACAACAAAGGCCCCATTCGTTCACACTCAGTCTCTAGCTGTCATGTAATAATGCACGAAAACAACAGCTCCCTAAACACAGCTCCCTTTCCACATTCAGGCCCCACAGAACTTTCCATGGTTTACCCCAGACGCTTCACATGCCCTAGTTCAATCCACTGACAGCACATTGACCCCGGTATACCACATCGTTCCAATTCACTCTACTCCTTGCAAGCCTTTCACCTTCTGCATGTTCAAGCCCCAAACACTCAAAATCTTTTTCACTCCATCTTTCCACCTCCAATTTGGTCTCCCACTTCTCGTTCCCTCCACGTCTGACACATATATCCTCTTGGTCAATCTTTCCTCACTCATTCTCTCCATGTGACCAAACCATTTCAAAGCACCCTCTTCTGCTCTCTCAACCACACTCTTTTTGTTTCCACACATCTCTCTTACCCTTCCATTACTTACTCGATCAAACCACCTCACACCACATATTGTCCTCGAACATCTCATTTCCAGCACATCCACCCTCCTGCGCACAACTCTATCCATTGCCCATACCTCGCAACCATACAACATTGTTGTAACCAGTTTTCCTTCAAACATACCCATTTTTGCTTTCCGAGATAATGTTCTCGACTTCCAAACATTCTTCAAGGTTCCCAGGATTTTCGTCTCCTCCCCCACCCTATGATTCACTTCCGCTTCCATGGTTCCATCCGCTGCCAGATCCACTCCCAGATATCTAAAACACTTTACTTCCTCCAGTTTTTCTCCATTCAAACTAACCTCCCAATTGACGACCCTCAACCCTACTCTACATAATAACCTTGCTCTTATTCACATTTACTCTTAACTTTCTTCTTTCACACACTTTACCAAACTCAGTCACCAGCTTCTGCAGTTTCTCACATGAATCAGCCACCAGCGCTGTATCATCAGCGAACAACAACTGACTCACTTCCCAAGCTCTCTCATCCACAACAGACTGCATACTCGCCCCTCTTTCCAAAACTCTTGCATTCACCTCCCTAACAACCCAATCCATAAACAAATTAAACAACCATGGAGACATCACACACCCCTGCCGCAAACTTACATTCACTGAGAACCAATCACTTTCCTCTCTTCCTACACGCACACATGCCTTACATCTTTGATAAAAACTTTTCACTGCTTCTAACAACTTGCCTCCCACACCATATATTCTTAATACCTTCCACAGAGCATCTCTATCAACTCTATCATAAGCCTTCTCCAGATCCATAAATGCTACATACAAATCCATTTGCTTTTCTAAGTATTTCTCACATACATTCTTCAAAGCAAACACCTGATCCACACATCCTCTACCACTTCTGAAACCACACTGCTCTTCCCCAATCTGATGCTCTGTACATGCCTTCACCCTCTCAATCAATACCCTCCCATATAATTTACCAGGAATACTCAACAAACTTATACCTCTGTAATCTGAGCACTCACTCTTATCTCCTTTGCCTTTGTACAATGGCACTATGCAAGCATTCCGCCAATCCTCAGGCACCTCACCAAAAATCATACATACATTAAATAACCTTGCCAACCAGTCAACAATACAGTCACCCCCTTTTTTAATAAATTCCACTGCAATACCATCCAAATCTACTGCCTTGCTGGCTTTCATCTTCCGCAAAGCTTTTACTACCTCTTCTTTGTTTACCAAATCATTTTCCCTAACCCTCTCACTTTGCACACCACCTCGACCAAAACACCCTATATCTGCCACTCTATCATCAAACACATTTAAAAAACTTTCAAAAAACTCACTACATCTCCTTCTCACATCACCACTACTTGTTATCACCTCCCCATTAGCCCCCTTCACTGAAGTTCCCATTTGCTCCCTTGTCGTACGCACTTTATTTACCTCCTTCTAAAACGTCTTTTTATTCTCCCTAAAATTTAATGATACTCTCTCACCCCAATTCTCATTTGCCTTCTTTTTCACCTCTTGCACGTTTCTGTTGACCTCCTGTCTCTTTCTTTTATACATCTCCCACTCATTTGCATTTTTTCCCTGCAAAAATATGCCTCTCTCTTCTCTTTCACTAATAATCTTACTTCTTCGTCCCACCACTCACTACCCTTTCTAATCAACCCACCTCCCACCCTTCTCATGCCACAAGCATCTTTTGCGCAAGCCATCACTGCTTTCCTAAATACATCCCATTCCTCCCCCACTCCCCTTACCTCCTTTGTTCTCACCTTTTTCCATTCTGTACTCAGTCTCTCCTGGTACTTCCTCACACAAGTCTCCTTCCCAAGTTCACTTACTCTCACCACTCTCTTCACCCCAACATTCTCTCTTCTTTTCTGAAAACCCCTATAAATCTTCACCTTCGCCTCCACAAGATAATGATCAGACATCCCTCCAGTTGCACCTCTCAGCACATTAACATCCAAAAGTCTCTCTTTCGCGCGCCTATCAATTAACACGTAATCCAATAACGGTCTCTGGCCATCTCTCCTACTTACATACGTATACTTATGTATATCTCACTTTTTAAACTAGGTATTCCCAATCACCAGTCCTTTTTTAGCACATAAATCTACAAGCTCTTCAACATTTCCATTTACAACACTGAACACCCCATATATACCAATAATTCCCTCAACTGCCACATTACTCACCTTTGCATTCAAATCACCCATCACTATAACCCGGTCTCGTGAATCAAAACCACTAACACACTCATTCAGCTGCTCCCAAAACACTTGCCTCTCATGATCTTTCCTCTCATGCCCAGGTGCATATGCACCAATAATCACCCATCTGTCTACATCAACTTTCAGTTTTACCCATATCAATCTAGAGTTTACTTTCTTACACTCTATCACATACTTCCACAACTCCTGTTTCAGGAGTAGTGCTACTCCTTCCCTTGCTCTTGTTCTCTCACTAACCCCTGACTTTACTCCCAAGACATTCCCAAATCACTCTTCCCCTTTACCCTTGAGCTTCGTTTCACTCAGAGCCAAAACATCCAGGTTCCTTTCCTCAAACATACTACCTATCTCTTCTTTTTTCTCATCATGGTTACATCCACACACATTTAGACACCCAAATCTGAGCCTTCGAGGAGGATGAGCACTCCCCGCGTGACTCCTTCTGTTTCCCCTTTTAGAAAGTCAAAATACAAGGAGGGGAGGGTTTCTGGCCCCCCGCTCCTGTCCCCTTTAGTCGCCTTCTACAACACGTGAGGAATGCGTCGGAAGTATTATTTCACCCCTATCTCCTATGTATATATATATATATACATATATATATATATATATGTAGGTTTGTTGAATGTGTTTGATGATAGAGTGACAGATATAGGGTGTTTTGGTTGAGGTGGTGTGCAAAGTGAGAGGGTTAGGGAAAATGATTTGGTAAACAGAGAAGAGGTAGTAAAAGCTTTGCGGAAGATGAAAGCCGCAAGGCAGCAGGTTTGGATGGTATTGCAGTGGAATTTATTAAAAAAGGGGGTGACTATATTATTGACTGGTTGGTAAGGTTATTTAATGTATGTATGACTCATGGTGAGGTGCCTGAGGATTGGCGGAATGCATGCATAGTGCCATTGTACAAAGGCAAAGGGGATAAGAGTGAGTGCTCAAATTACAGAGGTATAAGTTTGTTGAGTATTCCTGGTAAATTATATGGGAGGGTATTGATTGAGAGGATGAGGGCATGTACAGAGCATCAGATTGGGGAAGAGCAGTGTGGTTTCAGAAGTGGTAGAGGATGTGTGGATCAGGTGTTTGCTTTGAAGAATGTATGTAAGAAATACTTAGAAAAGCAAATGGATTTGTATGTAGCATTTATGGATCTGGAGAAGGCATATGATAGAGTTAACAGAGATGCTCTGTGGAAGGTATTAAGAATATATGGTGTGGGAGGCAAGTTGTTAGAAGCAGTGAAAAGTTTTTATCGAGGATGTAAGGCATGTGTACGTGTAGGAAGAGAGGAAAGTGATTGGTTCTCAGTGAATGTAGGTTTGCGGCAGGGGGTGTGATGTCTCCATTGTTGTTTAATTTGTTTATGGATGGGGTTGTTAGGGAGGTAAATGCAAGAGTTTAGGAAAGAGGGGCAAGTATGAAGTCTGTTGGGGATGAGAGAGCTTGGGAAGTGAGTCAGTTGTTGTTCGCTGATGATACAGCGCTGGTGGCTGATTCATGTGAGAAACTGCAGAAGCTGGTGACTGAGTTTGGTGAAGTGTGTGAAAGAAGAAAGTTAAGAGTAAATGTGAATAAGAGCAAGGTTATTAGGTACAGTAGGGTTGAGGGTCAAGTCAATTGGGAGGTAAGTTTGAATAGAGCAAAACTGGAGGAAGTAAAGTGTTTTAGATATCTGGGAGTGGATCTGGCAGCGGATGGAACCATGGAAGCGGAAGTGGATCATAGGGTAGGGGAGGGGGCGAAAATCCTGGGAGCCTTGAAGAATGTGTGGAAGTCGAGAACATTATCTCGGAAAGCAAAAATGGGTATGTTTGAAGGAATAGTGGTTCCAACAATGTTGTATGGTTGCGAGGCGTGGGCTATGGATAGAGTTGTGTGCAGAAGGATGGATGTGCTGGAAATGAGATGTTTGAGGACAGTGTGTGGTGTGAGGTGGTTTGATCGAGTGAGTAACGTAAGGGTAAGAGAGATGTGTGGAAATAAAAAGAGCGTGGTTGAGAGAGCAGAAGAGGGTGTTTTGAAGTGGTTTGGGCACATGGAGAGAATGAGTGAGGAAAGATTGACCAAGAGGATATATGTGTCGGAGGTGGAGGGAACGAGGAGAAGAGGGAGACCAAATTGGAGGTGGAAAGATGGAGTGAAAAAGATTTTGTGTGATCGGGGCCTGAACATGCAGGAGGGTGAAAGGAGGGCAAGGAATAGAGTGAATTGGAGCGATGTGGTATACCGGGGTTGACGTGCTGTCAGTGGATTGAATCAAGGCATGTGAAGCGTCTGGGGTAAACCATGGAAAGCTGTGTAGGTATGTATATTTGCGTGTGTGGACGTATGTATATACATGTGTATGGGGGGGGTTGGGCCATTTCTTTCGTCTGTTTCCTTGCGCTACCTCGCAAACGCAGGAGACAGCGACGCAGTATAATAAAAATAATAAAATATTATTTATTTTGCTTTGTCGCTGTCTCCCAGAAATGGCACAACCCACCCCCATACACATGTATATACACACATGTCCAAACATGCAAATATACATACCTATACATCTCAATGTACACATGTATAAACACACACAGACACATACATATATACCCATGCACACAATTCACACTGTCTGCCTTTATTCATTCCCATCGCCACCTCGCCACACATGGAATACCATCCCCCTCCCCCGTTCATGTGTGCAGGGTAGCGCTAGGAAAAGACAACAAAGGCCTCATTCGTTCACACTCAGTCTCTAGCTGTCATGCAATAATACCCGAAACCACAGCTCTCTTTCCACATCCAGGCCCCACACAGCTTTCCATGGTTTACTCCAGACGCTTCACATGCCCTGATTCAATCCACTGACAGCACGTCAACCCCAGTATACCACATCGATCCAATTCACTCTATTCCTTACCCGCCTTTCACCCTCCTGCATGTTCAGGCCCCGATCACTCAAAATCTTTTTCACTCCATCTTTCCACCTCCAATTTGGTCTCCCACTTCTCGTTCCCTCCACCTCCGACACATATAACCTCTTGGTCAATCTTTCCTCACTCATTCTCTCCATGTGCCCAAACCATTTCAAAACACCCTCTTCTGCTCTCTCAACCACGCTCTTTTTATTTCCACACATCTCTCTTACCCTTACATTACTTCCTCGATCAAACCACCTCACACCACACATTGTCCTCAAACATCTCATTTCCAGCACATCCACCCTCCTGCGCACAACTCTATCCATAGCCCACGCCTCGCAACCATACAACATTGTTGGAACCACTATTCCTTCAAACATACCCACTTTTGCTTTCCGAGATAATGTTCTCAACTTCCACACATTCTTCAGGGCTCCCAGGATTTTTGCCCCCTCCCCCACCATATGATTTACTTCTGCTTCCATGGTTCCATCCGCTGCCAGATCCACTCCCAGATATCTAAAACACTTTACTTCCTCCAGTTTTTCTCCATTCTAACTTACCTCCCAACTGACTTGACCCTCAACCCTACTGTACCTAATAACCTTGCTTATTCACATTTACTCTTAACTTTCTTCTTTCACACACTTTACCAAACTCAGTCACCAGCTTCTGCAGTTTCTCACATGAATCAGCCACCAGTGCTGTATCATCAGCGAACAACAACTGACTCACTTCCCAAGCTCTCTCATCCACAACAGACTTCACTTTTGCCCCTCTTTCCAAAACTCTTGCATTCACCTCCCTAACAACCCCATCCATAAACAAATTAAACAACCATGGAGACATCACACACCCCTGCCGCAAACCTACATTCACTGAGAACCAATCACTTTCCTCTCTTCCTACACGTACACATGCCTTACATCCTCGATAAAGGTGATAACAAGTAGTGGTGATGTGAGGAGATGGAGTGAGTATTTTGAAGGTTTGTTGAATGTGTTTGATGATAGAGTGGCAGATATAGGTTGTCTTGGTCGAGGTGGTGTGCAAAGTAATAGGGTTGGGGAAAATGATTTGGTAAACAGAGAAGAGGTAGTAAAAGCTTTGCAGAAGATGAAAGCCGGCAAGGCAGCAGGTTTGGATGGTATTGCAGTGGAATTTATTAAAAAAGGGGGTGACTGTATTGTTGACTGGTTGGTGAGGTTATTTAATGTATGTATGACTCATGGTGAGGTGCCTGAGGATTGGCGGAATGCATGCATAGTGCCATTGTACAAAGGCAAAGGGGATAAGAGTGAGTGCTCAAATTACAGAGGTATAAGTTTGTTGAGTATTCCTGGGAAATTATATGAGAGGGTATTGATTGAGAGGGTGAAGGCATGTACAGAGCATCAGATTGGGGAAGAGCAGTGTGGTTTCAGAAGTGGTAGAGGATGTGTGGATCAGGTGTTTGCTTTGAAGAATGTATGTGAGAAATACTTGGAAAAGCAAATGGATTTGTATGTAGCATTTATGGATCTGGAGAAGGCATATGATAGAGTTGACAGAGATGCTCTGTGGAAGGTATTAAGAATATATGGTGTGGGAGGCAAGTTGTTAGAAGCAGTGAAAATATATATATATATATATATATATATATATATATATATATATATATATATATATATATATATATATATATATATATATATATATATGTATGCGTGCATAGTGCCATTGTACAAAGGCAAAGGGGATAAGAGTGAGTGCTCAAATTACAGAGGTATAAGTTTGTTGAGTATTCCTGGTAAATTATATGGGAGGTTATTGATTGAGAGGGTGAAGTCATGTACAGAGCATCAGATTGGGGAAGAGCAGTGTGGTTTCAGAAGTGGTAGAGGATGTGTGCATCAGGTGTTTGCTTTGAAGAATGTATGTGAGAAACCCTTAGAAAAGTAAATGGATTTGTATGTAGCATTTATGGATCTGGAGAAGGCATATGATAGAGTTGATAGAGATGCTCTGTGGAAGGTATTAAGAATATATGGTGTGGGAGGCAAGTTGTTAGAAGCAGTGAAAAGTTTTTATCGAGGATGTAAGGCATGTGTACGTGTAGGAAGAGAGGAAAGTGATTGGTTCTCAGTGAATGTAGGTTTGCGGCAGGGGTGTGTGATGTCTCCATGGTTGTTTAATTTGTTTATGGATGGGGTTGTTAGGGAGGTGAATGCAAGCGTTTTGGAAAGAGGGGCAAGTATGAAGTCTGTTGTGGATGAGAGAGCTTGGGAAGTGAGTCAGTTGTTGTTCGATGATCATACAGCGCTGGTGGCTGATTCGTGTGAGAAACTGCAGAAGCTGGTGACTGAGCTTGGTAAAGTGTGTGAAAGAAGAAAGTTAAGAGTAAATGTGAATAAGAGCAAGGTTATTAGGTACAGTAGGGTTGAGGGTCAAGTCAATTGGGAGGTAAGTTTGAATGGAGAAAAACTGGAGGAAGTAGTGTTTTAGATATCTGGGAGTGGATCTGGCAGCAGATGGAACCATGGAAGCGGAGAAGGATCATAGGGTGGGGGAGGGGGCGAAAATTCTGGGAGCCTTGAAGAATGTGTGGAAGTTGAGAACATTATCTCGGAAAGGAAAAATGGGTATGTTTGAAGGAATAGTGGTTCCAACAATGTTGTATGGTTGCGAGGCGTGGGCTATAGATAGAGTTGTGCGCAGGAGGATGGATGTGCTGGAAATGAGATGTTTGAGGACAATGTGTGGTGTGAGGTGGTTTGATCGAGTAAGTAACGTAAGGGTAAGAGAGATGTGTGGAAATAAAAAGAGCGTGGTTGAGAGAGCAGAAGAGGGTGTTTTGAAATGGTTTGGGCACATGGAGAGAATGAGTGAGGAAAGATTGACCAAGAGGATATATGTGTCGGAGGTGGAGGGAACGAGAAGTGGGAGACCAAATTGGAGGTGGAAAGATGGAGTGAAAAAGATTTTGTGTGATCGGGGCCTGAACATGCAGGAGAAGAAAGGAGGGCAAGGAATAGAGTGAATTGGATCGATGTGGTATACCGGGGTTGATGTGCTGTCAGTGGATTGAATCAGAGCATGTGAAGCGTCTGGGGTAAACCATGGAAAGCTGTGTAGGTATGTATAATTTGCGTGTGTGGACGAATGTATATACATGTGTATGGGGGTGGGTTGGGCCATTTCTTTCGTCTGTTTCCTTGCACTACCTCGCAAACGCGGGAGTCAGTGGCAAAAAAATATATATATATATATATATATATATATATATATATATATTTGTCGCTGTCTCCCGCATTTGCGAGGGAGTGCAAGGAAACAGACGAAAGAAATGGCCCAACCCACCCCCATACACATGTATATACATACGTCCACACACGCAAATACACATACCTACACAGCTTTCCATGGTTTACCCCAGACGCTTCACATGCCTTGATTCAATCCACTGACAGCACGTCAACCCCGGTATACCACATCGCTCCAATTCACTCTATTCCTTGCCCTCCTTTCACCCTCCTGCATGTTCAGGCCCCGATCACACAAAATCTTTTTCACTCCATCTTTCCACCTCCAATTTGGTCTCCCTCTTCTCCTCGTTCCCTCCACCTCAGACACATATATTCTCTTGGTCAATCTTTCCTCACTCATTCTCTCTATGTGCCCGAACCATTTCAAAACACCCTCTTCTGCTCTCTCAACCACGCTCTTTTTATTTCCACACATCTCTCTTACCCTTACGTTACTTACTCGATCAAACCACCTCACACCACACATTGTCCTCAAACATCTCATTTCCAGCACATCTATCCTCCTGCGCACAACTCTATCCATAGCCCACGCCTCGCAACCATACAACATTGTTGGAACCACTATTCCTTCAAACATACCCATTTTTGCTTTCGGAGATAATGTTCTCGACTTCCACACATTCTTCAAGGCCCCCAGGATTTTCGCCCCCTCCCCCACCCTATGATCCACTTCCACTTCCATGGTTCCATCCGCTGCCAGATCCACTCCCAGATATCTAAAACACTTCACTTCCTCCAGTTTTTCTCCATTCAAACTCACCTCCCAATTGACTTGACCCTCAACCCTACTGTACCTAATAACCTTGCTCTTATTCACATTTACTCTTAACTTTCTTCTTTCACACACTTTACCAAACTCAGTCACCAGCTTCTGCAGTTTCTCACATGAATCAGCCACCAGCGCTGTATCATCAGCGAACAACAACTGACTCACTTCCCAAGCTCTCTCATCCCCAACAGACTTCATACTTGCCCCTCTTTCCAAAACTCTTGCATTCACCTCCCTAACCACCCCATCCATAAACAAATTAAACAACCATGGAGACATCACACACCCCTGCCGCAAACCTACATTCACTGAGAACCAATCACTTTCCTCTCTTCCTACACGTACACATGCCTTACATCCTCGATAAAAACTTTTCACTGCTTCTAACAACTTGCCTCCCACACCATAAATTCTTAATACCTTCCACAGAGCATCTCTATCAACTCTATCATATGCCTTCTCCAGATCCATAAATGCTACATACAAATCCATTTGCTTTTCCAAGTATTTCTCACATACATTCTTCAAAGCAAACACCTGATCCACACATCCTCTACCACTTCTGAAACCACACTGCTCTTCCCCAATCTGATGCTCTGTACATGCCTTCACCCTCTCAATCAATATCCTCCCATATAATTTACCAGGAATACTCAACAAACTTATACCTCTGTAATTTGAGCACTCACTCTTATCCCCTTTGCCTTTGTACAATGGCACTATGCACACATTCCGCCAATCCTCAGGCACCTCACCATGAGTCATACATACATTATATATATATATATATATATATATACATATATATACATATATATACATATATATACATATATATACATATATATACATATATATACATATATATATATATATATATATATATATACATATATATATATATATATATATATATATATATATATATATATATATATATATATATATATATATATATATATTATCCCTGGGGATAGGGGATTAAGAGTACTTCCCACGTATTCCCTGCGTGTCGTAGAAGGCGACTAAAAGGGGAGGGAGCGGGGGGCTGGAAATCCTCCCCTCTCGTTTTTTTTTTTTTTTAATTTTCCAAAAGAAGGAACAGAGAATTGGGCCAGGTGAGGGTATTCCCCCAAAGGCCCAGTCCTCTGTTCTTAACGCTACCTCGCTAATGTGGGAAATGGCGAATAGTTTGTTAGGGAGGTAAATGCAAGAGTTTTGGAAAGAGGGGCAAGTATGAAGTCTGTTGGGGATGAGAGAGCTTGGGAAGTGAGTCAGTTGTTGTTCGCTGATGATACAGCGCTGGTGGCTGATTCATGTGAGAAACTGCAGAAGCTGGTGGCTGAGTTTGGTAAAGTGTGTGGAAGAAGAAAGTTAAGAGTAAATGTGAATAAGAGCAAGGTTATTAGGTACAGTAGGGTTGAGGGTCAAGTCAATTGGGAGGTGAGTTTGAATGGAGAAAAACTGGAGGAAGTGAAGTGTTTTAGATATCTGGGAGTGGATCTGGCAGCGGATGGAACCATGGAAGCGGAAGTGGACCATAGGGTGGGGGAGGGGGCGAAAATTCTGGGAGCCTTGAAGAATGTGTGGAAGTCGAGAACATTATCTCGGAAAGCAAAAATGGGTATGTTTGAAGGAATAGTGGTTCCAACAATGTTGTATGGTTGCGAGGCGTGGGCTATGGATAGAGTTGTGCGCAGGAGGATGGATGTGCTGGAAATGAGATGTCTGAGGACAATGTGTGGTGTGAGGTGGTTTGATCGAGTAAGTAACGTAAGGGTAAGAGAGATGTGTGGAAATAAAAAGAGCGTGGTTGAGAGAGCAGAAGAGGGTGTTTTGAAATGGTTTGGGCACATGGAGAGAATGAGTGAGGAAAGGTTGACTAAGAGGATATATGTGTCGGAGGTGGAGGGAACGAGGAGAAGAGGGAGACCAAATTGGAGGTGGAAAGATGGAGTGAAAAAGATTTTGTGTGATCGGGGCCTGAACATGCAGGAGGGTGAAAGGAGGGCAAGGAATAGAGTGAATTGGAGCGATGTGGTATACCGGGGTTGACGTGCTGTCAGTGGATTGAATCAAGACATGTGAAGCGTCTGGGGTAAACCATGGAAAGCTGTGTAGGTATGTATATTTGCGTGTGTGAACGTATGTATATACATGTGTATGGGGGGGGGGGTTGGGCCATTTCTTTCGTCTGTTTCCTTGCGCTACCTCGCAAACGCGGGAGACAGCGACAAAGTATAAAAAAAAAAAATATATATATATATATATATATATATATATATATATATATATATATATATATATATATATATATATATATATATATATATTTTTTTTTTTTTTTATACTTTGTCGCTGTCTCCCGCGTTTGCGAGGTAGCGCAAGGAAACAGACGAAAGAAATGGCCCAACCCCCCCCCATACACACGCACATACACACGTCCACACACGCAAATATACACACCTACACAGCTTTCCATGGTTTACCCCAGACGCTTCACATGCCTTGCTTCAATCCACTGACAGCACGTCAACCCCTGTATACCACATGACTCCAATTCACTCTATTTCTTGCCCTCCTTTCACCCTCCTGCATGTTCAGGCCCCGATCACACAAAATCTTTTTCACTCCATCTTTCCACCTCCAATTTGGTCTCCCTCTTCTCCTCGTTCCCTCCACCTCCGACACATATATCCTCTTGGTCAATCTCTCCTCACTCATTCTCTCCATGTGCCCAAACCATTTCAAAACACCCTCTTCTGCTCTCTCAACCACGCTCTTTTTATTTCCACACATCTCTCTTACCCTTACGTTACTTACTCGATCAAACCACCTCACACCACACATTGTCCTCAAACATCTCATTTCCAGCACATCCATCCTCCTGCGCACATCTCTATCCATAGCCCACGCCTCGCAACCATACAACATTGTTGGAACCACTATTCCCTCAAACATACCCATTTTTGCTTTCCGAGATAATGTTCTCGACTTCCACACATTTTTCAAGGCTCCCAAAATTTTCGCCCCCTCCCCCACCCTATGATCCACTTCCGCTTCCATGGTTCCATCCGCTGACAGATCCACTCCCAGATATCTAAAACACTTCACTTCCTCCAGTTTTTCTCCATTCAAACTCACCTCCCAATTGACTTGACCCTCACCCCTACTGTACCTAATAACCTTGCTCTTATTCACATTTACTCTCAACTTTCTTCTTCCACACACTTTACCAAACTCAGTCACCAGCTTCTGCAGTTTCTCACATGAATCAGCCACCAGCGCTGTATCATCAGCGAACAACAACTGACTCACTTCCCAAGCTCTCTCATCCCCAACAGACTTCATACTTGCCCCTCTTTCCAGGACTCTTGCATTTACCTCCCTTACAACCCCATCCATAAACAAATTAAACAACCATGGAGACATCACACACCCCTGCCGCAAACCTACATTCACTGAGAACCAATCACTTTCCTCTCTTCCTACACGTACACATGCCTTACATCCTCGATAAAAACTTTTCACTGCTTCTAGCAACTTGCCTCCCACACCATATATTCTTAATACCTTCCACAGAGCATCTCTATCAACTCTATCATATGCCTTCTCCAGATCCATAAATGCTACATACAAATCCATTTGTTTTTCTAAGTATTTCTCACATACATTCTTCAAAGCAAACACCTGATCCACACATCCTCTACCACTTCTGAAACCGCACTGCTCTTCCCCAATCTGATGCTCTGTACATGCCTTCACCCTCTCAATCAATACCCTCCCATATAATTTACCAGGAATACTCAACAAACTTATACCTCTGTAATTTGAGCACTCACTCTTATCCCCTTTGCCTTTGTACAATGGCACTATGCACGCATTCCGCCAATCCTCAGGCACCTCACCATGAGTCATACATACATTAAATAACCTTACCAACCAGTCAACAATACAGTCACCCCCTTTTTTAATAAATTCCACTGCAATACCATCCAAACCTGCTGCCTTGCCGGCTTTCATCTTCCGCAAAGCTTTTACTACCTCTTCTCTGTTTACCAAATCATTTTCCCTAACCCTCTCACTTTGCACACCACCTCGACCAAAACACCCTATATCTGCCACTCTGTCATCAGACACATTCAACAAACCTTCAAAATACTCATTCCATCTCCTTCTCACATCACCGCTACTTGTTATCACCTCCCCATTTACGCCCTTCACTATATATATATATATATATATATATATATATATATATATATATATATATATGTTTTTACCAGTGGATGGGCCATTCTTCATCTGTTTCCTGATGCTACCTCAATGATGCGGGAAACAGTGATTATGTATAACAAATCTTAAATTCTTTGAAAAAGGAAGAGATAACAGAAGCTAATCTTTTGAAAACTGAAGAGAGATGAAGAAATATATATAGAAGCTGAAAGTACCATACAGTATGTGATAACTGTTTGTAATTACTATTTGTGTTTTACAAGGAGAGAACTTTACACAAGTGTTGCCCCATGTTGTCAACTTTGTACAGGCTCCATTAGATGTGTAGGGTTAGAGACATCAACACTAGAAAATCAGTGTCAGTAAATGGGACTTTACCAAGCAGATTCAAAGGTGCATTACTCATCAGAGTTAGTTCGCTCCACAAGCCATGAGAGAGGTCTTGAGCCCCCAAGGTTAGAAACCACTTAATTCCTCGCCTTACTGGTGAGGTAAGGACCAGTCACCCTTTTCAGTCACCTACTAGGCAGTTAATGGAGTACCTCTGCCTGGGTGTGCCCTGTGACCAATACAACCTACACCCCCAAGTTGTAGGTTGACACCCCAAGACAATGCAACATTAGCTGTGGCTGCACACCTCATTCATCCTAACTGTTTCTTTTTCTTTCATTTGTCTGCTGCTTCCCACATTAGCAAGGCAGCACCAGGAGCAGACAAAGAAAGTCCTCATTCACTCACATCCATTCTCTAGCTATCATGAGTAATGCACCGAAATCACAGACCACCATCCACATCCAGTCCTAAAGACCTTGCTGTGGTTTCCCCAGCTAATTCAACTGCCCTGGATCGGTCCATTAACAGCACACTGACCTTTGTATAACAAATCACTCCAGTTCTCTCTATCCCATGCATGCCTTTCATCCTCCTGCATGTTCACACCCCAAGAATTCAAAACAATTTTAAGTCCATACTTTCATCTCCGTTTGATCTCACCATTCTTGTCCCCTCCATTTCTGACACATATGCCCTCTGTGTCAACCTCTCATTACTCATTCTCTCCATATGTCCAAACTAAATCAGCACTGCCTCTTAAGCTCTCTTATCTATACTCTTTTTATTACTACAACTCTCTCTTACCCTATCATTATCTACTCCATCAACTCTTCTCACCACACTGCATATTGTCTTCAAACATTTCATTCCCAACACATTCACTCTCTTCCATACATTCTCATCTACAGCCCTTGCCTCACATCCATACAACACTGTCGGGGCTACTGTACCTTCATGCAATTATTTTTGTCCTCTAAGAATGTTACCTTTCTTTCCATACATGCTTCCAGAACCTTCATCCCCTAAGCCACTTTAAGACCCACCTCAGTTTCCATGGTTCCATTTGGTACCATGTCCACTTCCAAGTATCTAAAGCACTTTCATCCTCCAAGTTCTCTCCAATCCAACTCATGGCCCAATTAACCTGCCTCTTTGCCCTACTAAAAGTAATAACCTTGCTTCTGTTCACAACTACTCTCAACTTTCTCCTTTCACACATTCACAAATGCAGACACCAATTCCTGCAGTTTCTCACATGAATCTGCCACTAGCACTGTGTTATCAGCAAAGAACTGTCTCATCTCAGGCCCCCCCACTCCTAATACATTACAGACATTACGTATTTGCCCCTTTCGCCAACATCCTTGAATGTACTTCCCTTACCATCCCATTCATCATCAAATTAAACACCCATGGTAGCATCAAACACCCCTAGCACAGACCCACTGACACCTACAGACACTCACCCTCCTCTCTACCTACTCATTCACATGCCTCACTCTTTTGATAAAACCTCACTGCTCCTGACAGCTTTCCTTCCACACAAGATAACTGTAACACCTTTCACACAGCATTTCTATGAACTCTATCACGTGCTTTCTCCTGGTCCATAAAAGCCTTATAAAGATCGTTCTGTTTCTCTAAGTATTTCTCAACCACTTTCTTGAAGCAAAGACCTTATCTACACATCATCTACCACTCCTGACACTACACTGTTCCTCTCCAATCTGATACCACCCTCTTAATCACCACTCTTCCATACATCTTACCAGGTACACTCAACAAACTTATTGCCTATGTAATCTGAACACCTACCTTTGTTCCTTGCCTGTATTCAAGGGTTCTGTACATGCATTTTGCCAATCTTCAGGCACCTCACTATGAGCCATACATACACTAAAAAATCTTAACTAACCAACCAATAAAACAGTCATCCCCTTTCTGAAGAAATTCAAGTGTGATACCATCCATTCCACCAGCCTTGCCACATTTCATCTCACACAATGCTTTCACCAACCCTTTTCTTTTCACCAAACCATTTACCATGACTCTCACTTTGCATAACTATCTGACCCAGGCATCCTACTTTTGCCATCCTATCATCAAACCCATTCAACTCTCCTTCAAAGTGCTCACTCCATCTCCTCTTCACCTCATCTATGCTTCCCTAATGCTTCCATTTCTCTTATTTTCCTGACAATTAACCTTCTTCCAAAGCATCTTTCTCATTCTTACCAAAGTCTGCTGATACCAGCTCACCTTAACTCTCCCTTGCTGTCTTTTTCAATCCCTGCACCATCCTACTGACCTGCCACATTTTCTTGTGCATCTCTCTATCATTCAAATGCCTTCCCTGTACATATACCCATAGCTTTCTTTTATCTTTCACCTGCAACTTCATTTTGCCATTTCACCACTCACTACCCTTTCTCACCTGCCCATCACCCATCTTCAGCAAGCCACACATAAACCTATCCTGGAAGAGAGAAGAGTGAAGGGTGACCAGATCACAAACTATAAGTTTTTAAAAGAGACTGGTAATGTGGACAGTGCAAAGTTCTTTGATAGATGTAGTGATAGGGCAACAGGAGAATGTCATAACATGAGATTAATTAGGAAAGTTGTTAATAAGGATGTAAAGAAAAACTTTTATACTATAAGATAAGTGGCTGAATAGAACAGACTGACTGAGGACATAATTAATGTAGTCAGTATACACAAATTTATGAGGTCACATAATAGTTGAGAATGTTCAAGGGAAGGAGCCCCATGAGTGTAAAAATCCCTACCCATATAGTTTATCCATATCTCTGATGCCTGGTTCCCTTGGGAACTCCATCAAGGAGGTGGCTATGGCAAAAGAGCCTCTACAACTGGTTTACTCTAGTTCATCCTGCACAGTACAAACAGGTATCACACACTTCTCTTGCACATGCCAGCAGTGCTTTCTAAATATCTCCCATTCCTCACCAACTCCCCTAACTTTGTTTACTCTCACCTTTTGCCATTTTACACTTAATCTCATCCAGTATTTCTTCACACAAGCAACATTTCCAAGCTCATTTCTTTTCACCAACTTCTCATCCACATCATTTCCCCTATTCTGAGAACCTCTACAAATCTTCACCCTTGCCTCCACCAGGTAATAATCAGATATACCCACAAGCTGCCCACCTCAGCACATTCACATCCAAGAGTCACTCCTTTCACCAATCTATCAGTTAGTACTATACATTAGCTAATAGTACCCACTTATCAATTTCTCTACTCCACATATACTTACAAATGTTCCTATTTTTGAAACAGATATTCCTAATCACCAGTGCTTTTTCAGCAAACACCTCTAAAAGTTGTTGATAATTTCTATTCAGTGCACTGAATACCCAATGCACCTCTTAACCTCCACATGAACCACTTATAGTGAAGGGATATGTGATAAGAAAACTGCAATGAACTACAGACTAGTTTCGCAAGAAGAAAACGGTCTGTAAAACATTGAAAGAAGATAATCAGAACGCAAATGAAAGACTAGTTAAAATGGGAAAAGTTTCTAACTGGGAGGGAACATACTTTCAAGGATAGGTCATGCTTAGAAAATCCTCTACACTTCTCTGGTAAGGTGAGCTCCATCTTTGATTAGTGATAGAAATAGGTAGATTGTTTTCTTGGACTTCCAAAACCCTCTTGACTCTTTCCCCATTATGAATGTGGCCTTTTCGTCTGTTTTCCTGGAGCTACATCACCGAATGAGAGAGTAACGAGGCTGTATCCTGTAGGATGGGGTAGCGACAGGAATGGATGAAGTATGAATATATACATGTGTATATGTCTGTATGTGTATGTATATGTAAGCATATGAGTGTGTATGGGCATATATTGCATATATATGTATATATATATTTTCATTTTATTTATCATACTTTGTCGCTGTCTCCCGCATTAGCGAGGTAGCGCAAGGAAACAGACAAAAGAATGGCCCACCCACCCTCATACACATGTATATACATACACGTCCACACACGCACATATACATACCTAAACATCTCAATGTATACATATATATACACACACAGACATACACATAAATACACATGTACATAATTCATACTGTCTGCCCTTATTCAATCCCGTCGCTACCCCGCCACACATGAAATAACAACCCCCTCCCCCCATATGTGTGCGAGGTAGCGCTAGGAAAAGACAACAAAGGCCCCATTCATTCACACTCAGTCTCTAGCTGTCATGTATAATGCACCGAAACCAAAGCTCCCTTTCCACATCCACGACCCACAGAACTTTCCATGGTTTACCCCAGACGCGTCACATGCCCTGGTTCAATCCATTGACAGCACATCCACCCAGGTATACCACATCGTTCCAATTCACTCTATTCCTTGCATGCCTTTCAGCCTCCTGCACATTCAGGCCCCGATCATTCAAGATCATTTTCACTCCAATTTGGTCTCCTACTTCTCCTCATTTCCTCCACCTGTGACACATATATCCTCTTTGTCAATCTTTCCTCACTCATTCTGTCCATGTGACCAAACCATTTCAAAACACCCTATTCTGCTCTCTCAACCACGCTCTTTATATTACCACACATCTCTCTTACCCTTTCATTACTTATTCAACCAAAACACCTCACACCACATTGTCCTCAAACATCAACATCTCATTTCCAGCACATCCATCCTCCTCCGCACAACTCTATCTATAGCCCATGCCTCGCAACCATATAGCATTGTTGGAACCACTATTCCTTCAAACATACCCATTTTTGCTTTCCAAGATAACGTTCTCGACTTCCACACATTCTTCAACGCGCCTAGAACTTTCGCCCCCTCCCCCATCCTATAATTCACTTCCATTTCCATGGTTCCATCCGCTGCTAAATCCACTCCCAGATATCTAAAACACTTCGCTTCCTCCAGTTTTCCTCCATTCAAACTTACCTCCCAAATGACTTGTCCCTCAACCCTACTGTACCTAATAACCTTGCTCTTATTCACATTTACTCTCATCTTTCTTCTTTCACACACTTTACCAAACTCAGTCACCAGCTTCTGCAGTTCCTCATCCGAATCAGCCACCAGCCCTGTATCATCAGCGAACAACAACTGACTTACTTCCCAAGCTCTCTCATCCACAACAGACTGCATACTTGCCCCTCTTTCCAAAACTCTTGCATTTATCTCCCTAACAACCCCATCCATAAACAAATTAACCGGGGAGATATCAAAAACCCCTGCCGCAAACCTACATTCACTGAGAACCAATCATTTTCCTCTCTTCCTACACATACATATGCCTTACATCCTCAATAAAAAATTTTCACTGCTTCTAACAACTTCCCTCCCACATCATATATTCTTAATACCTTCCACAGAGCATCTCTATCAACTCTATCATATGCCTTCTCCAGATCCATAAATGCTACATACAAATCCATTTGCTTTTCTAAGTATTTCTCACACACATTCTTCAAAGCAAACACCTGATCCACACATCCTGTATCACCTCTGAAACCACAGTGCTCTTCCCCAATCTGATACTCTGTACATGCCTTCACCCTCTCAATCAATATCCTCCCATAAAATTTCCCAGGAATACTCAACAAACTTATACCTCTGTAATTTGAGCACTCACTTTTATCCCCTTTGCCTTTGTACAATGGCACAATGCAAGCATTCTGCCAATCCTCAGGCACCTCACCATGAGTCATACATACATTAAATAACCTTATCAACCAGTCAACAATACAGTCACCCCTCTTTTTTAATAAATTCCACTGCAATACCATCGAAACCCGCTGCCTTGCCGGCTTTCATCTTCCGCAAACCATTTACTATCTCTTCTCTGTTTACCAAATCATTCTCCCTAACCCTCTCACTTTGCACACCACCTCGACCAAAACACCCTATATCTGCCGCTCTATCATCAAACACATTCAACAAACCTTCAAAATACTCACTCCATCTCCTTCTCACATCACCACGACTTGTTATCACCACCCCATTTGCCCCCTTCACAGATGTTCTGATTTGTTCCCTTGTCTTACGCACTTTATTTACCTCCTGCCAAATCATCTTTTATTTCCCCTAAAATTTAATGATACTCTCTCACCCCAACTCTCATTTGCCCTCTTTATCACCTCTTGCAACTTTCTCTTGACCTCCTGCCTCTTTCTTTTATACATCTCCCACTCATTTGCATTATTTCCCTGCAAAAATCGTCCAAATACCTCTCTTCTCTTTCACTAATAATCTTACTTCTTCATCCCACCACTCACTATCCCTTCTAATCAGCCCTCCTTCCACGCTTCTCATGCCACAAGCATCTTTTGCGCAAGCCATCACTGCTTCCCTAAATACATCCTATTCTTCCCCCACCCCCCTTACGTCCTTTGTTCTCACCTTTTTCCATTCTGTACTCAGTCTATCCTGGTACTTCCTCACACAAGTCTCCTTCCCAAGCTCACTTACTCTAACCACTCTCTTCACCCCAACATTCTCTCTTCTTTTCTGAAAACCTCTACAAATCTTCACTTTCGCCTCCACATAGGGAAGTGAGTCAGTTGTTGTTCGCTGATGATACAGCGCTGGTGGCTGATTCGGGTGAGAAACTGCAGATGTTGGTGACTGAGTTTGGTAAAGTGTGTGAAAAGAGAAAGTTGAGAGTAAATGTGAATAAGAGCAAAGTTATTAGGTTCAGAAGGGTGGAGGGACAAGTTGATTGAGAGATAAGATTGAATGGAGAAAAACTGGAGGAAGTGAAGTGTTTTTGATATCTGGGAGTGGAAGTGAGTCACAAGGAGAGATTGTATGTTTATGAACAGAACGGCAGCATTCCTCTTAAGGGTGAGGCAAAATGAATAGACAGCTACCTAAGTCAGAGGAGTGCAACTTAACATCATTGAAGTGATGACTCACTACGCAACTGTCACTTACACTACCGATGCCCAGGAAATATACCTCCCTGTTCTGTAGCTGCCTAATAACTACTACATACTCCTACTCCCTCACCACTCCATCCATAAGCAGATTAAACAAACACAGGGATAGTGCATACACTTGACACATTCCCACCTTAAACTTGAACCACTTACTCGTACTCACACATGCTCTATTTTAAAGAAAAAATGTTTCTTGCAATTCTTGACTCACCATAGTTCCACAAGGCATTTCTGTTTAATGCTCTCTCCAGATCAATAAATGCAACATACAAATCCCTCTCTTTCTCTAAGCATTTTTCATCTAAATTCTTCAAGGCAAAAACCAGGTTTACAAATCCTCCACCACTCCTATAGCCACTCTACCTCTCCAAATTCTGATGCTCTGTGCATGCTACGGCCCTCATATTATGTTACTATCGCTTCAAAAGTACCTAAAAAGTGGGAACCCAATGGGTGTCAAAATGAACAATACAACCCCTGTTGCTTGGGCACTGTTTTATCAGTAGGGTTGGTAAGCCTGAGCAAGAATAGGTGCCACAAGGCCCACAACTGCTTATAATCATGGTAGTTTATAATTACAAGTATTCTTCGACATACAAATTCTTACATATCATATTATAGTCAAAACTATGTAATCAGTATGATCCCCATATGAGGCATATCTGATGCTCTAAGTGAAATGTGTTATCAACCACAAGGTAGTGTTGTCATGTTGGAATTGAACAAACACTGTTCACATACACTAGTAACCAAACAGTGCGTAGTAATGTCCTAGTTTGTAATATAACGGACACCCAGGATAATGAAGCCATACAGGATATTTCAGCAATATCCTAGTCAATACAATGCCATTGATGATGAAACATGGTAACTTTTACAACCGTTGTCCTACATGCCTCAGCAGCAGAATTACACCTTTATCATTGGAACAGTTTAAGGTTTTTCAGGTAAGGTGGCAGTTGCTTCATTAAGTGTGTAACACTTCCTCAGAGTTGATTTCAACACCACTATGTCATGATCATGTCATTCACAATGGAGACGAAACAAAGGGTTAGAGAAAGGCAGAAACTGTGAGGCATATGTTGTGTCCTACAATACTGTGGCACTGTGGAAACATCAATATGAAGACACGGTTAGCAAGAACAACCAGCATCACAGTAGTCACCCTCACTGTACAACAATAAGACAAGACCAGGTTTCCCATACAGTACTTTAGTGAAACCATATCAATTCTTTACCATATCTCTCCATTTATTATATATATTGTATATAAGCACTCATATCAATGTGGCCCTTTATCTATCCCTGGTGCAGGCCATTGCAGCTACTATCCATGACCGACCATTCCCTAGTGCCTCCACTATGAGTGATAACCTTGGTTTACGATGCAGCCATCAACTGACCACAACAGACACCAAAGCATAGGAGTGCATTGGTGGCCTCCACTGACAACCAGGATCACCTACATAAATATCAAGCAGAAGATAGCATTTGCGCCAAAGTATGCCAGCCAACCAGTTTGCTTCTGGAAGCAGGTCATTTTCAGAGATGAAAAAAATGTCCTCTACCAATGCCCCTACAGGAGCAGATTACATTTGTCAACATCCAAACACTAGGTATCTGTCAAAAACATCCTCTCTCCCTTAACAACATAAAATTCAACTACATAAAAAAAGGATGCAACATATGCCTATTAAAGATGACAGGTCTACACTACCCTCACAGATTAATATATTACATTGTCAGCACTGTACCATGTTACTGTCAAAAGAATTACTGTTGTACCTTACCTCATGCATTATCATAATCTAATGGGATTATGTATACTTCTCTTTGTAAGACTACTGTTTTCTTTGTTTTTGCTACTTTATACTATTTTGATGTTTCTGCAACATCCAACTCTAGTCATCAGGTTCATCCAAGCATAACATAATTTGCTATTTCATATGTTAGTAAACGTTTGTTCCTAGATTAAATACCATTGCCGACCACTTTATAGGTTACAGATTTCAGATTTGATGCCCATCATGTAAGTACTAGAGGGAAGGGACATGCAACTGCAGGGATGTTTGGATGGATATAGGCAGGGGGTGTTGGGGAGCTTGCAGATGTGGGTTCTTGTTTCACAAGGGAAAAGTACATTGAAATGCTGGAGATTATGTGACCCCCTATGAAAGCAAAGCTCTACCTGCACCAGTGTCTCTTTGCCTCCTCCATGACAACAGCTCATCCACACCTGTCAGGATGTTAAGGTGTGGTTTGAAAAACAAGGAATCACAGTGATGCCTGCCATATCCACCCAAATACCCTGAACTGAGCCTTAACGAACATACCTAAGCTGTCATAAACAAAGACTTCCCACACAACCGCTACTGTGATCATGCTATGTCATCAGTAATCTCTTGCAGGCATGGGAACATTTTTGTATCCCAGAAGGACAACAGCTGCCATCAGAGTTGGTGGCATCCATACCCTGATACTTGAAAAGTATTCTGGACACAGGAGGTGATTATACCAAATAATTATGTAATAAACGTGAGACACTATTACTCTCTACCTTACCGATTATCATATCATGACCTTGCTAGCAAATGAATGTAAGAATATCAAATGCTACTTAAGGATACAGTCAAAATATATGTTTACTCCTTGTTAATGGTGCAAAAAGGAACATTTAAGATTACCACATACATACTGTTTAATACCTGGTTTGAAAAGAGAGATATACATAAGTATACGTATGTAAACAGGAGAGATGGCGAGAGAGCGTTATTGGATTAGGAGTTAATTGGGAATACCTGGTTTAAAAAGAGAGATATACATAAGTATACTTATGTAAGTGGCATGTGAAGAGTGGGAGGTGGGTTGATTAGAAAGGGTAGTGAGTGGTGGGATGAAGAAGTAAGAGTATTAGTGAAAGAGAAGAGAGAGGCATTTGGACGATTTTTGCAGGGAAAAAATGCAATTGAGTGGGAGATGTATAAAAGAAAGAGACAGGAGGTCAAGAGAAAGGTGCAAGAGGTGAAAAAAAGGGCAAATGAGAGTTGGGGTGAGAGAGTATCATTAAATTTTAGGGAGAATAAAAAGATGTTCTGGAAGGAGGTAAATAAAGTGCGTAAGACAAGGGAGCAAATGGGAACTTCAGTGAAGGGCGCAAATGGGGAGGTGATAACAAGTAGTGGTGATGTGAGAAGGAGATGGAGTGAGTATTTTGAAGGTTTGTTAAATGTGTTTGATGATAGAGTGGCAGATATAGGGTGTTTTGGTCGAGGTGGTGTGCAAAGTGAGAGGGTTAGGGAAAATGATTTGGTAAACAGAGAAGAGGTAGTGAAAGCTTTGCGGAAGATGAAAGCCGGCAAGGCAGCAGGTTTGGATGGTATTGCAGTGGAATTTATTAAAAAAGGGGGTGACTGTATTGTTGACTGGTTGGTAAGGTTATTTAATGTATGTATGACTCATGGTGAGGTGCCTGAGGATTGGCGGAATGCGTGCATAGTGCCATTGTACAAAGGCAAAGGGGATAAGAGTGAGTGCTCAAATTACAGAGGTATAAGTTTGTTGAGTATTCCTGGGAAATTATATGGGAGGGTATTGATTGAGAGGGTGAAGGCATGTACAGAGCATCAGATTGGGGAAGAGCAGTGTGGTTTCAGAAGTGGTAGAGGATGTGTGGATCAGGTGTTTGCTTTGAAGAATGTATGTGAGAAATACTTAGAAAAGCAAATGGATTTGTATGTAGCATTTATGGATCTGGAGAAGGCATATGATAGAGTTGATAGAGATGCTCTGTGGAAAGTATTAAGAATATATGGTGTGGGAGGAAAGTTGTTAGAAGCAGTGAAAAGTTTTTATCGAGGATGTAAGGCATGTGTACGTGTAGGAAGAGAGGAAAGTGATTGGTTCTCAGTGAATGTAGGTCTGCGGCAGGGGTGTGTGATGTCTCCATGGTTGTTTAATTTGTTTATGGATGGGGTTGTTAGGGAGGTAAATGCAAGAGTTTTGGAAAGAGGGGCAAGTATGAAGTCTGTTGGGGATGAGAGAGCTTGGGAAGTGAGTCAGTTGTTGTTCGCTGATGATACAGCGCTGGTGGCTGATTCATGTGAGAAACTGCAGAAGCTGGTGACTGAGTTTGGTAAAGTGTGTGGAAGAAGAAAGTTAAGAGTAAATGTGAATAAGAGCAAGGTTATTAGGTACAGTAGGGTTGAGGGTCAAGTCAATTGGGAGGTGAGTTTGAATCGAGAAAAACTGGAGGAAGTGAAGTGTTTTAGATATCTGGGAGTGGATCTGGCAGCGGATGGAACCATGGAAGCGGAAGTGGATCATAGGGTGGGGGAGGGGGCGAAGATTCTGGGGGTCTTGAAGAATGTGTGGAAGTCGAGAACATTATCTCGGAAAGCAAAAATGGGTATGTTTGAAGGAATAGTGGTTCCAACAATGTTGTATGGTTGCGAGGCGTGGGCTATGGATAGAGTTGTGCGCAGGAGGATGGATGTGATGGAAATGAGATGTTTGAGGACAATGTGTGGTGTGAGGTGGTTTGATTGAGTGAGTAACGTAAGGGTAAGAGAGATGTGTGGAAATAAAAAGAGCGTGGTTGAGAGAGCAGAAGAGGGTGTTTTGAAGTGGTTTGGGCACATGGAGAGAATGAGTGAGGAAAGATTGACCAAGAGGATATATGTGTCGGAGGTGGAGGGAACGAGGAGAAGAGGGAGACCAAATTGGAGGTGGAAAGATGGAGTGAAAAAGATTTTGTGTGATCGGGGCCTGAACATGCAGGAGGGTGAAAGGAGGGCAAGGAATAGAGTGAATTGGAGCGATGTGGTATACCGGGGTTGACGTGCTGTCAGTGGATTGAATCGAGGCATGTGAAGCGTCTGGGGTAAACCATGGAAAGTTGTGTAGGTATGTATATTTGCGTGTGTGGACGTATGTATATACATGTGTATGGGGGGGGGGTTGGGCCATTTCTTTCGTCTGTTTCCTTGCGCTACCTCGCAAACGCGGGAGACAGCGACAAAGTATAAAAAAAAAAAAAAAACTTATGTAAGTAGGAGAGATGGCCAGAGAGCATTATTGGATTACCTGTTAATTGATAGACGAGCGAAAGAGAGACTTTTGGATGTTAATGTGCTGAAAGGTGCAACTGGAGGGATGTTTGATCATTATCTTTTGGAGGCAAAAGTGAAGATTTGTAGAGGTTTTTAGAAAAGAAGAAAGAATATTGGGGTGAAGAGAGTGGTGAGAGTAAGTGAGCTTGGGAAGGAGACTTGTGTGAGGAAGTACCATGAGAGACTGAGCAGAGAATGGAAAAAGGTGAGAACAAAGGACGTAAGGGGAGTGGGGGAGGAATGTGATATATCTAGGGAAGCAGTGATGGCTTGTGCAAATAATGCTTGTGGCATGAGAAGCGTGGGAGATGGGCAGATTACAAAGGGTAGCGAGTGGTGGGATGAAGAAATAAGATAATTAGTGAAAGACAAGAGAGAGGCATTTGGACAATTTTTGCGGGGAAATAATGCAAATCACTGGGAGATGTATAAAAGAAAGAGGCAGGAGGTCAAGAGAAAGGTGCAAGAGGTGAAAAAGAGGGTAAATGAGAGTTGGGGTGAGAGAGAATCATTAAATTTTTGGGAGAATAAAAAGATATTTTGGAAAGAGGTAAATAAAGTGCGTAAGACAAGGGAACAAATGGGAACAGCAGTGAAGGGCGCAAAAGGGAGGTGATAACAAGTAGTGGTGATGTGAGGAGATGGAGTGAGTACTTTGAAGGTTTGTTGAAAGTGTTTGATGATAGAGTGACAGATATAGGGTGTTTTGGTCGAGGTGGTGTGCAAAGTGAGAGGGTTAGGGAGAAGGATTTGGTAAACAGAGAAGAGGTAGTAAAAGCTTTACGGAAGATGAAAGCCAGCAACGCAGCAGGTTTGGATGGTATTGCAGTGGAATTTATTAAAAAAGGGGGTGACTGTGTTGTTGACTGGTTGGTAGACTATTTAATGTGTGTATGACTCATGGTGAGGTGCCTAAGGATTGGCGGAATGCTTGCATAAAGCCATCATACAAAGGCAAAGGGGATAGAAGTGAGTGCTCCAATTACAGAGGTATAAGTTTGTTGAGTATTCCTGGGAAATTATATGGGAGGGTATTGATTGAGAGGGTGAAGGCATGCACAGAGCATCAGATTGGGGAAGAGCAGTGTGGTTTCAGAAATGGCAGAGGATGTGTGGATCAGGTGTTTGCTTTGAAGAATGTATGTGAGAAATACTTAGAAAAGCAAATGGATTTGTATGTAGCATTTATGGATCTGGAGAAGGCATATGATAGAGTTGATAGAGACGCTCTGTGGAAGGTATTAAGAATATATGGTGTGGAGGCAAGTTGTTAGAAGCAGTGAAAAGTTTTTATCGAGGATGTAAGGCATATGAACGTGTAGGAAGAGAGGAAAGTGATTGGTTCTCAGTGGATGTTGGTTTGCGGCAGGGGTGTGTGGTGTCTCCATGGTTGTTCAATTTGTTTATGGATGGGGATGTTAGGGAGGTGAATGCAAGAGTTTTGGAAAGAGGGGCAAGTATGCAGTCTGTTGTAGATGAGAGAGCTTGGGAAGTGAGTCAGTTGTTGTTCGCTGATGGTACAGCGCTGGTGCCTGATTCAGGTGAGAAACTGCAGAAGCTGGTGACTGAGTTTGGTAAAGTGTGTGAAAGAAGAGAGCTGAGAGTAAATGTGAATAAGAGCAAGGTTATGCAATTGGGAGGTAAGTTGAATGCAGACTGCATACTTACCCCTCTTTCCAAAACTCTTGCATTCACCTTCCTAAAAACCCCATCCATAAACAAATTAAACAACCGTGGAGACATCTAGCACCTCAGCCGCAAACCAACATTCACTGAGACCAATCACTTTCTTCTCTTCCTACATGTACACATGAGTTACATCCTCAGTAAAAACTTTTCACTGCTTCTAACAACTTACCTCCCACACCATATATTCTTAATACCCTCCACAGAGCATCTCTGTCAACTCTTATCATATGCCTTCTCCAGATCCATAAATGCTACATACAAATCTATTTGCTTTTCTAAGTATTTCTCACATACATTCTTCAAAGCAAACACCTTATCCACACATCCTCTACCACTTCTGAAACCACACTGTTCTTCCCCAATCTGATGCTCTACGCATGCCTTCACTCTCTCAATCAATATATATTCATTACACTTTGTCGCCGTCTCCCGCGCCAGTGAGGTAGCGCAAGGAAACAGACGAAAGAATGGCCCAACCGACCCACACACGCACATATACATACCTATACATCTCAATGTATACATATATATACATTCACACAGAGACATATACATATATACACATTTACATAATTCATACTGTCTGCCCTTATTCATTCCCATCACCACCCCGCCACACATTAAATAACAACCCCTCTCCCCTCATGGGTGCGAGGTAGCGATGGGAAAAGACAACAAAGGCCTCGTTCGTTCACACTCAGTCTCTAGCTGTCATGTATAATGCATTGAAACCACAGCTCCCTTTACACATCCAGGTCCCACAGAACTTTCCATGGATTAACCCAGACGCTTCACATGCCCTGGTTCAATCCATTGACAGCATGTCGACCTCAGTATACCACATTGATCCAATTCACTCTATTCCTTACACGCCTTTCACCCTCCTGCATGTTCAGGCGCCGATCACTCAAAATCTTTTTCAATCCATCTTTCCACCTCCAATTTGATCTCCCACTTATCCTCGTTCCCTCCACCTCTGATACATATATCCTCTTGGTCAATCTTTCCTCACTCATTCTCTCCATGTGACCAAACCATTTCAAAACACTGTCTTTTGCTCTCTCAACCACACTCTTTTTACTACCTCACGTCTCTCTTACCCTTTCATTACTTACTCGGTCAAACCACCTCACACCATATATTGTCCTTAAACATCTCATTTCCAACACATCCATCCTCCTCTGCACAACTCTATCTATAGCCAACGCTTCGCAGACATATAACATTGTTGGAATCACTATTCCTCAAAACAAACCCAATTTTCCGTTTCGAGATTATGTTCTCGACTTCCACACATTCTTCACTTCCTCCAGAATTTCTCCATTCAAACTTCCCTCCCAATTGACTTGTCCCTCAACCCTACTGTACCTAATAACCTTGCTCTTATTCACATTTTCTCTCAGCATTCTTCTTTCACACACTTTAACAAACTCAGTCACCAGCTCCTGCAGTTTCTCACATGAATCAGTTACCAGCCCTGTATCATCAGCGAACAACAACTGACTCACTTTCCTAGCTCTCTCATTCACAACAGACTGCATACTTGCCCCTCTTTCCAAAACTCTTGGATTCTTCTTCCTAACAACCCCATCCATAAACAAATTAAACAACCATGGAGACATCACGCACCCTGTCGCAAACCAACATCCACCGAGAACCAATCACTTTCCTCTCTTGCTACACGTACACATGCCTTACATCCTCGATAAAAACTTTTCACTGCTTCTAACAACTTGTCTCCCTCACCATATATTCTTAATACCTTCCACAGAGCATCTTTATCAACACTATCATATGCCTTCTCCACATCCATAAATGCTACATACAAATCTATTTGCTTTTCTAAGTATTTCTCACATACATTCTTCAAAGCAAACACCTGATCCACACTTCCTCTACCATTTCTGAAACCACATTGCTTCTTCCCCAATCTGATGCTCTACGCATGCCTTCACTCTCTCAATCAATATATATTCATTACACTTTGTCGCCGTCTCCCGCGCCAAGTGAGGTAGCGCAAGGAAACAGACGAAAGAATGGCCCAACCGACCCACACACGCACATATACATACCTATACATCTCAATGTATACATATATATACATTCACACAGAGACATATACATATATACACATGTACATAATTCATACTGTCTGCCCTTATTCATTCCATCACCACCCCGCCACACATTAAATAACAACCCCTCTCCCCTCATGGGTGCGAGGTAGCGATGGAAAAGACAACAAAGGCCTCGTTCGTTCACACTCAGTCTCTAGCTGTCATGTATAATGCATTGAAACCACAGCTCCCTTTACACATCCAGGTCCCACAGAACTTTCCATGGATTAAGCCCAGACGCTTCACATGCCCTGGTTCAATCCATTGACAGCATGTCGACCTCAGTATACCACATTGATCCAATTCACTCTATTCCTTACACGCCTTTCACCCTCCTGCATGTTCAGGCGCCGATCACTCAAAATCTTTTTCAATCCATCTTTCCACCTCCAATTTTGATCTCCCACTTATCCTCGTTCCCTCCACCTCTGATACATATATCCTCTTGGTCAATCTTTCCTCACTCATTCTCTCCATGTGACCAAACCATTTCAAAACACTGTCTTTTTTGCTCTCTCAACCACACTCTTTTTACTACCTCACGTCTCTCTTACCCTTTCATTACTTACTCGGTCAAACCACCTCAACACCATATATTGTCCTTAAACATCTCATTTCCAACACATCCATCCTCCTCTGCACAACTCTATCTATAGCCAACGCTTCGCAGACATATAACATTGTTGGAATCACTATTCCTCAAAACAAACCCAATTTTCCGTTTCGAGATTATGTTCTCGACTTCCACACATTCTTCACTTCCTCCAGAATTTCTCCATTCAAACTTCCCTCCCAATTGACTTGTCCCTCAACCCACTGTACCTAATAACCTTGCTCTTATTCACATTTTCTCTCAGCATTCTTCTTTCACACACTTTAACAAACTCAGTCACCACTCCTGCAGTTTCTCACATGAATCAGTTACCAGCCCTGTATCATCAGCGAACAACAACTGACTCACTTTCCTAGCTCTCTCATTCACAACAGACTGCATACTTGCCCCTCTTTCCAAAACTCTTGGATTCTTCTTCCTAACAACCCCATCCATAAACAAATTAAACAACCATGGAGACATCACGCACCCTGTCGCAAACAACATCCACCGAGAACCAATCACTTTCCTCTCTTGCTACACGTACACATGCCTTACATCCTCGATAAAAACTTTTCACTGCTTCTAACAACTTACCTCCCACACCATATATTCTTAATACCTTCCACAAGCATCTTTATCAACACTATCATATGCCTTCTCCACATCCATAAATGCTACATACAAATCTATTTGCTTTTCTAAGTATTTCTCACATACATTCTTCAAAGCAAACACCTGATCCACACTTCCTCTACCACTTCTGAAACCACACTGTTCTTCCCCAATCTGATGCTCTACGCATGCCTTCACTCTCTCAATCAATATATATTCATTACACTTTGTCGCCGTCTCCCGCGCCAGTGAGGTAGCGCAAGGAAACAGACGAAAGAATGGCCCAACCGACCCACACACGCACATATACATACCTATACATCTCAATGTATACATATATATACATTCACACAGAGACATATACATATATACACATGTACATAATTCATACTGTCTGCCCTTATTCATTCCCATCACCACCCCGCCACACATTAAATAACAACCCCTCTCCCCTCATGGGTGCGAGGTAGCGATGGGAAAAGACAACAAAGGCCTCGTTCGTTCACACTCAGTCTCTAGCTGTCATGTATAATGCATTGAAACCACAGCTCCCTTTACACATCCAGGTCCCACAGAACTTTCCATGGATTAACCCAGACGCTTCACATGCCCTGGTTCAATCCATTGACAGCATGTCGACCTCAGTATACCACATTGATCCAATTCACTCTATTCCTTACACGCCTTTCACCCTCCTGCATGTTCAGGCGCCGATCACTCAAAATCTTTTTCAATCCATCTTTCCACCTCCAATTTGATCTCCCACTTATCCTCGTTCCCTCCACCTCTGATACATATATCCTCTTGGTCAATCTTTCCTCACTCATTCTCTCCATGTGACCAAACCATTTCAAAACACTGTCTTTTGCTCTCTCAACCACACTCTTTTTACTACCTCACGTCTCTCTTACCCTTTCATTACTTACTCGGTCAAACCACCTCACACCATATATTGTCCTTAAACATCTCATTTCCAACACATCCATCCTCCTCTGCACAACTCTATCTATAGCCAACGCTTCGCAGACATATAACATTGTTGGAATCACTATTCCTCAAAACAAACCCAATTTTCCGTTTCGAGATTATGTTCTCGACTTCCACACATTCTTCACTTCCTCCAGAATTTCTCCATTCAAACTTCCCTCCCAATTGACTTGTCCCTCAACCCTACTGTACCTAATAACCTTGCTCTTATTCACATTTTCTCTCAGCATTCTTCTTTCACACACTTTAACAAACTCAGTCACCAGCTCCTGCAGTTTCTCACATGAATCAGTTACCAGCCCTGTATCATCAGCGAACAACAACTGACTCACTTTCCTAGCTCTCTCATTCACAACAGACTGCATACTTGCCCCTCTTTCCAAAACTCTTGGATTCTTCTTCCTAACAACCCCATCCATAAACAAATTAAACAACCATGGAGACATCACGCACCCTGTCGCAAACCAACATCCACCGAGAACCAATCACTTTCCTCTCTTGTTACACGTACACATGCCTTACATCTTCGATAAAAACTTTTCACTGCTTCTAACAACTTGTCTCCCTCACCATATATTCTTAATACCTTCCACAGAGCATCTTTATCAACACTATCATATGCCTTCTCCACATCCATAAATGCTACATACAAATCCATTTGCTTTTCTAAGTATTTCTCACATACATTCTTCAAAGCAAACACCTGATCCACACTTCCTCTACCATTTCTGAAACCACATTGCTCTTCCCCAATCTGATGCTCTGTACATGCCTTCACCCTCTCAATCAATACCCTCCCATATAATTTCCCAGGAATTCTACACAGACTTATACCTCTGTAAACTGAGCACTCACTTTTATCCCCCTTGCCTTTGTACAATGGCACTATGCAAGCATTCCGCCAATCCTCAGGCACCTCACCATGAGTCATACATACATTAAATAACCTTACCAACCACTCAACAATACAGTCACCCCCTTCTTTAATAAATTCCACTGCAATACCATCCAAACCCGCTGCCTTGCTGGCTTCTATCTTCCGCAAAGCTTTTACTACCTCTTTTATGCTTACCAAGTCATTCTCCCTAACCCTTTCACTTTGCACACTACCTTGACCAAAACACCCGATATCTGCCACTCTATCATCAAACCTTCAAAATACTCACTCTATCTCCTTCTCACATCACCACTACTTGTTATCACCTCCTCATTAGCCCCCTTCACTGATGTTCCCATTTGTTCCCTTGTCTTACGCACTTTATTTACCTCCTTCCAAATCATCTTTTTATTCTCCCTAAAATTTAATGATACTCTCTCACCCCAACTCTCATTTGCCCTATTCTTCTTATCTTGCACCTTTCTCTTGACCTCCTGCCTCTTTCTTTTATATATCTTCCACTCATTTGCAGTATTTTCCTGCAAAAATCGTCCAAATGCCTCTCTCTTCTCTTTCACTAGTAATCTTACTTCTTCATCCCACCACTCACTACCCTTTCTAATTTGCCCATCTCCCATGCTTCTCATGCCACAAGCATCTTTTGCGCAAGCCTTCACTGCTTCCCTAAATACATCACATTCCTCCCCCACTCCCCTTACCTCCTTTGTTCTCACCTTTTTCCATTCTGTACTCAGTCTCTCTTGGTACTTCCTTACACAAGTCTCCTTCCTAAGCTCACTTACTCTCACCACTCTCTTCACCCTAATATATTCTCTTCTTTTCTGAAAACCTCTACAAATCTTCACTTTCGCCTCCACAAGATGATGATCAGACATCCCTCCAGTTGCACCTCTCAGCACATTAACATCCAAAAGTCTCTCTTTCGCGTGCCGATTGATTGACACGTAATCCAATAACGCTCTCTGGCCATCTTTCCTATTTACACACGTATACTTATGTATATCTCTCTTTTTAAACCAGGTAATCCCAATCATCAGTCCTATTTCAGCACATAAATCTACAAGCTTTTCACCATTTCTATTTACAACACTGAACACCCGATGTACACCAATTATTCCCTCTACTGCCACATCACTCACTTTTGCATTCAAATCACCCATCACTATAACCCGGTCTCATGCATCAAAACTACTAACACACTCATTCAGCTGCTCCTAAAACACTTGCCTCTCATGATTTTTCTTCTCATGCCCAGGTGCATATGCACCAATAATCATCCATCTCTCTCCATCCACTTTCGGTTTTACGCATATCAATCCAGAGTTTACTTTCTTACACTCTATCACATACTCCCACAACTCCTGTTTCAGGAGTAGTGCTACTCCTTCCCTCACTCTCGTCCTCTCACTAACCCCTGAATTTACTCCCAAGACATTCCCAAACCACTCTTCCCCTTTACCCTTGAGCTTCGTTTCACTCAGATCCAAAACATCCAGGTTCCTTTCCTCAAACATACTACCTATCTCTCCTTTTTTCTCATCTTGGTTTACATAGACACACATTTAGACACCCCAATCTGAGCCTTCGAGGAGGATGAGCACTTCCCGCGTGACTCCTCCTTCTGTTTCCCCTTTTAGAAAGTTAAAATACAAGGAGGGGAGGGTTTCTAGCCCCCCGCTCCCGTCCCTTTAGTCATCTTCTACGACACGTGAGGAATGCGTGGGAAGTATTCTTTCTCCCCTATCACCAGGATACCCTCCCATATAATTTCCCAGGAATACTCAAAAAACTTATGCCTCTGTAATTTGAGCATTCACTCTTATCCCCTTTGCCTTTGTACAATGGCACTATGCAAGCATTCCGCCAATCCTCAGATACCTCACCATGAGTCATACATATATTAACTAACCTTACCAACCAGACAACAATACAGTCACCCCCTTTATTAATCAATTCCACTGCAATACCATCTAAACCCATTGCCTTGCCAATTTTCATCTTCCGCAAAGCTTTTACTACCTCTTCTCTGTTCACCAAACCATTCTCCCTAACCCTCTCAATTTGCACACCACTTTGCCCAAAACACCCTATATCTGCCACTCTATCATCAAACACAATTAACGAGCCTTCAAAATACTCACTCCATCTCCTTTTCACATCGCCACTACTTATTATCACCTCCCTATTTGCCCCCTTTACTGATGTTCCCATTTGTTCCCTTGTCTTATGCACTTTATTTACTGCCTTCCAAGACATCTTTTTATTCTCCCTAAAATTTAATGATACTCTCTCACCCCAACTGTCATTTGCCCTCTTTTTTGCCTCTTGCACCTTTCTCTTGACTTCCTGCCTCTGTCTTTTATATCTCCCAGTCATTTGCAGTAGTTCCCAACAAAAATTGCCCAAATACCTCTGTCTTCTCTTTCACTAATAATGTTACTTCTTAATCTCACCACTCACTACCCTTTCTGAACTGCCCACCTCCCGTGCTTCTCATGCCGCAAGCATCTTTTGCACAAGCCATCACTGCTTCCCTAAATACAACCCATTCCTCCCCCACTCCCCTTACCTCCTTTGTTCTCAGCTTTTTCCATTCTGTACTCAGTCTCTCCTGGTACTTCCTCACACAAGTCTCCTTCCCAAGCTCACTTACTCTCACCACTCTCTTCACCCCAATATACTCTCTTCTTTTCTGAAAACCTCTACAAATCTTCACCTTCGCCTCCACAAGATAAAGATCAGACATCCCTCCAGTTGCACCTCTCAGCACATTAACATCCAAAAGTCTCTTTCGCGCGCCTATAAATTAACACGTAATCCAATAATGCTCTCTGGTCATCTCTCCTACTTACATACGTATACTTATGTATATCTCTCTTTTTAAATTAGGTATTCCCAATCACTAGTCCTTTTTCAGCACATAAATCTACAAGCTCTTCACCACTTCCATTTACAACACTGAACACCCCATTTACACCAATTATTCCCTCAACTGCCACATTACTCACCTTTGCATTCAAATCACCCATCACTATAACCCAGTCTCGTGCATCAAATCTACTAACACACTCATTCAGCTGCTCCCAAAACACTTGCCTCTCATGATCTTTCTTCTCATGCCCAGGTGCATATGCATCAATAATCACCCATCTCTCCCCATCCACTTTCAGTTTTACCCATATCAATCTAGAACTTACTTTCTTGCATTCTGTAACATACCCCCACAACTCCTTTTTCAGGAGTAGGGCTATTCCTTCCCTTGCTCTTGTCCTCCCACTAACCTCTGACTTTACTCCCAAGACATTCCCAAACCACTCTTCCCCTTTACCCATGAGCTTTGTTTCACTCAAGAGTCAAAACATCCAGGTTCCTTTCCTCAAACATACTACCTATCTCTCCTTTTTTCTCATCTTGCTTACATCCACACACACTTAGACACCCCAATCTGAGCCTTCGAGGAGGATGAGCACTTCCCTGCGTGACTCCTTCTTCTGTTTCCCCGTTTAGAAAGTTTAAATACAAGGAGGAGAGGGTTTCTAGCCTCCCGCTCCCATCCCCTTTAGTCGCCTTCTACGACACGTGAGGAATGCGTGGGAAGTATTCTTTCTCCCCTAGCCCCTATCCCCTATTATGATCACAAAATTTCCATACCAAATAAAGGCAGTGATGGACCCCTCTGGAGTAAGAAGACCCATGAGGATAATGCTGTGTGTTCACTGATGACAGTACAGTTTTACAAAAGGGCCATTTGTGAGTCAGATGCATCCCTGAATCTAAACAAAGTACAACATATGCCTTCATGCTTGGTATAATCTGTGTACAGGATATATGTCTGTGAAAAAAAATGAACAAGTACACTTTTTCTTCTCCATGGTGGAAGAAGAACAATTGGGACTTTTGGAGATGTCAGCAACATATTCCCATTTCTCTCACATTTATCCATTCATAGTGGAGGATGTGTGTACCATTCATAGTGGAGGATGTGTGTACCATTCATAGTGGAGGATATGTCTACCATTCATAGTGGAGGATGTGTGTACCATTCATAGTGGAGGATGTGTGTACCATTCATAGTGGAGGATGTGTGTACCATTCATAGTGGAGGATGTGTGTACCATTCACAGTGGAGGATGTGTGTACCATTCATAGTGGAGGATGTGTGTACCATTCATAGTGGAGGATGTGTGTACCATTCATAGTGGAGGATGTGTGTACCATTCATAGTGGAGGATGTGTGTACCATTCACAGTGGAGGATGTGTGTACCATTCATAGTGGAGGATGTGTGTACCATTCATAGTGGAGGATGTGTGTACCATTCATGGTGGAGGATGTGTGTACCATTCATAGTGGAGGATGTGTGTACCATTCATAGTGTAGGATGTGTGTACCATTCATAGTGTAGGATGTGTGTACCATTCATAGTGGAGGATGTGTGTACCATTCATAGTGGAGGATGTGTGTACCATTATAACTTTGCTCCATTAAGAAAGACAATGACCATTATAATTTAGGCATGATCAATTTTCTTATGAAGCTTTTTTCAATACCAAAAGATTCAATTGAGTGTCCTGTAATATATCTAATTTTTCAATACCAAAAGATTCAATTGAGTGTCCTGTAATATATCTAATTTTTCAATACCAAAAGATTCAATTGAGTGTCCTGTAATATATCTAATTTTTCAATACCAAAAGATTCAATTGAGTGTCCTGTAATATATCTGATTTTTCAAAAAATTTACTTCTTCAGGAAAGCTATTTGAAACTAATTAATCTGTATCTCTGATGCTTGTTCCCAACTGAAACTCCCTCAAGAGGGTGGGAATAGCAATAAGGTCTTCATAACCAGTGAACCCCAGTGCCACTCTCAGCCTTTAAAGCCTCACTCTTAACAGGCCATTGGCAGAGGGCAAGTATACTGCAGTGTCTGCTGAGGTTCCTACCTAATGCTCCTACTGATTACTTCTACCTAAAGCTCCTGCCTAAATGTTCCTATTAATGTCTATTGCTCCTAGAATGTTGCCAAAAGGCTGGGCAGGAACATAGTGCTCATCACAGGAAAATCTAGATATGATGAATGAGCTGTGTGAGTCAAGTGATGTCAACTGTTATGCATGACTAGGAGAGATTGTATGTTTGTGGAGAGAATGCAAATAGTCCACATGTGGGTGAAGCAGAAAGAAAAGATAGCTACCCAAGTCATATGAGTGTAACTTAATAACCAATGAATTCATAAATCATATCTAGCATATTTTTGTTACTGAACTCATTCTTTCAGCTTTGGAGCTTTTCCAATTCGGTGGTACAAGTCTGAAAAATCTGAACTACTTTTATCAACATTTTTGTTTTTCCACTCCCTAAAAATATTTCTGCAATTTTCATGTTTTGTAATCGTTGAGGTATCTGTTTACTATCATCAGTTTTACACACCCTACACAGCAAGTGGAGTGAGAACATTCATGAAAGCAAAACAATTTTTAATATTCTGTGCACTGTTTGTAATTCAAAATATGCTCTACAACCAGGAAAGCACAAAGATGCTCAACTGGAGCTTAAGTTGTTAGAATCATGATGACAGCCATGATAGTACAGTAAAAAATTTCTCAATATGTAAAGCAACATTTCAAATAATGACAGAAGAGGATTATTACATGTCTAACCTACCTTGACTTGTTGGCTGGACATATATCTTGTCAGTTGCTGCTCCTTCCCCTCTCTGCGTCGATGCCGATACCCAGAACTCGTACCTGTCTCTGGTACTCACTCCCTCAGCTACATAAGATGTCTCACCGGGGCCTAATGTTCTTGATGGTAACTCTCTCTGCATGAAATGTACAAATAAGTGAATATCACTCTCTTTGGAGTGAGACAAGGAACATGGAAACAGAAGTAACTGATAATATGTTATCATAACCTGAATGGATATACATGTATAATAAGATGATATGAATGCTTCAGAAGGAAAAATTTGAATAGGAATATGGATTTTAAGAGGATATTTCAATCTGTTTCGACTTCACAATTACTGACTGAAAGCTGCAGTGAAAATTTGCATTCTTTTTTTCAAAGTGCTACACACCTATTCTGAGAAATACTATTTTCTTCTATGAATATTTTCTTGCTGGCATGACTGATTACCCTATTGTACTTAGAAGGCTAGTGCAGAGAACTTATGCTTTAAATAGTGCATAACAGCAAATTAATTCCACTCATAAATAAGCTATTTCTCATATACCCTTAATAAAAAAAAAAATCCAGCTTCACACACACAGACCATCTACCACTGTGCAAGATAGGCAACTGAAAAGTATCCATGTGACTTTTTTAGTTACAGAGCTAAACAAACTTTGAAGGAACAGCGGAAAGGGAAGGGAATATGCTGACATGAGTAGGATATTTCAGATGAAAATCCATGTTCCTCTATGCACAGTAAGCTCTCTCTTTGTATGTCTGATGCCAGCATGACAATGCAATGTAAGAGGCCTGTAAGTCCAACTGTGAGATACAGAAAAAGAATATAGTCAGTTCTCTAGCAATATAACCAAAGAGAATGGTGACTTTCCCTAAAACAAGTGTTATCTATCTGCGAATTCTTAACCATGGTGAAAGATATATATATGCACAATTATTAGAGACTGATCCAGGGCATGTGAAACATCTGAGTTGAACCATGGAAAAGTCTGTGGTGTCTTCTTGTTGAAGGGAGCTATGGTTTTGGTGCATTACACATGACAGCTAGACAAATAGATGAGTGGATGTGGCTTTTCTTCATCTGCTTCCTAGCATTACCTAGCTGATAAAAGGGGCAGCAATCGAGCATGAAAGAGGAGAAAAGAATTTATAGGTATCATTATCTTTTCTTTCATGCATTTGTGCACCCAAGTGTGATCTGGGCCAACCAATCAGCACCGACCAAGGGGCACAGCAGTGGGGTGCAGTGGACAACAGTGCAGTCTTCTTCTCACACTCAAGATTACCAATTGTATCTTGTCCCTGGGGATAGGGGAGAATAATTACCTCCCATGTATTCCCTGTGTGTCATAGAAGGCGACTAAAAGGGGAGGGAGCAGGGGGGGGGCTGGAAATCCACCCCTCTTGTTTAATTTTCCAAAAGAGGAACAGAGAAGGGGGCCAAGTGAAGATATTCCCTTAAAGGCTCAGTCCTCTGTTCTTAACGCTACCTTGCTAATGCTGGTAATGGCGAATAGTATAAAAAAATAAAGAAAATCTTCTCCAGGTGTACTAACTGTCACTGTATCATCTAAACATCAAACCCAGTATCAGAATCATAAAATGAGTGCTTTATATAACTTGTGGACCTCTTCAGTGTTTGTACAATATGCAGGCCCCAAAGACCTTTCACATGCCATGGTTCAGTCCAGTGACAGCACATCAACCCCAAAATCACACAATGTTCCAATTCACTCTATTCTTTGCATGCCTCTCACCCTCCTGTATGTTCAGGCCCCGATCGCTCAAAATCTTTTTCACTCCATCCTTCCACCTCCAATTCGATCTCCTGCTTCTCCCTGTTTCCCCCACCACTGACACATTTATCCTCTTTATCAATCTTTCCTCACTCATTCTCTCCATTTGTCCAAACTATCTCAACACACTCTCTTCTGCTCTCTCAGCCGCACTCTATTTCCACACATCTCTCTTGCCCTTTCATTACTTACTCGATCAAACCACATGAAACCACATATCGTCCTCAAACATTTCATTTCCAACACATCCACCCTCTTCTGTATAACCCTATCTACAGCCCATGCCACGCAGCCATATAACACTGCTGGAACTACTATTCCTTCAAATATACCCATTTTTGCTCTCCGAGATAACGTTCTCAACTTCCACATATTCTTCATCACTCCCAGAACTTTCGCCCCCTCCCCCACCCTATGACTCACTTCCGCTTCCATAGTTCCATCCACTGCTGAGTCCACTTCCAGATATCTAACACACTTCACTTCCTCCAGGTTTTCTCCATTTAAACTTACATCACAATTAACTTGTCCCTCAACCCTACTGAACGTAATAACCTTGCTCTTATTCACATTTACTCTCAACTTTCTTCTTTCACACACTTTACCAAACCCCAACCTCTGCAGTTTCTCCCCTGAATCAGCCACCAGAGCTGTATCATTGGCGGACATCAGAGAGAAGAGGTAATGAAAGTTTTGCGGAATATGAAATCTGGCAAGGCGGCGGGTTTGGATGGTATTGCAGATGAATCTATTAAGAAGGGGTGACTGTGTTGCTGATTGATTGGTAGGGATATTCAATGTATGTATGCATCATGGTGAAGGATTCCGAGGATTGGCGGAATGCATGCATAGTGCCTTTGTCCAAAGGGAGAAGGGTATAAAGATGAGTGTACAAAGTACAAAGGCATAAGTTTATTAAGTATTCCTGGGAAATTATGTGCGAGGGTACTGAGTGAGAGGGTGAAGGCATGTACAGAGCATCAGATTGGGGAAGAGCAGTGTGGTTTCAGAAGTGGTAGAGGATGTGTGAATCACGTGCTTGCTTTGATGAATGTTTGTGAGAAATAGTTAGAAAACAGATGGATTTGTGATTAGCATTTATGAATCTGGAGAAGGCATATGATAGCGCTGACAGAGATGCTTTTCAGAAGGTCTTAAGAGTAAATGGTGTGTAGGATGAAAATTGCTAGAAGCAGTGAAAAGATTTTATCAAGGATGTGAGGCATGTATATGAGTATGACGAAGGAGAGTTATTGGTTCCCAGTGAAGTTCAGTCTGTGGTAAGGGTGTGTGATGTCTCCATGGCTGTTTAATTTGTTTATGGATGGGGTGGTTAAGGATGTAAATGCAAGAGTTTGGAGAGGGGCGAGTACGCAGTCTATTGGAGATGAGAGGGCCAGGAAAGTTAGTAAATTATCGTTTGCCGATGATACAGTGCTGGTAGCTAATTCAAGTGAGAAACTACAGAGGTTGGTAACTGAGTTTGGAAATGTGTGTGAAAGGAAAAAGTTGAGAGTAAATGTGAATAAGAGCAAAATTATTAGGCCCAGTAGGGTTGAGGGACCAGTTAATTGGGAGGTTAATTTAAATAGACAAAAATTGGAGGAAGTGAAGTGTTTTAGATATCTGGGAGTGAACTCAGCGGTGAATGGAACCATGGAAGCCGAAGTGAGTCACAGGGTGGGGGAGGGGGCAAAGATTCTGGGAGTGATGAAGAATATGTGGAAGGAGAAAACGATACCTTCGAGATGAAAAATGGGTATCTTTGAAGAAATAGTGGTCCTAACGATGTTATGTGGTTGCGAGGCATAGTTTATAGAAAGAGTTGTACGGAGGAGGGTGGATGTGCTGGAAATGAACTGCTTGAGGTCAATAGGTGGTGTGAGGTGGTTTGATTGAGTAAATAATGAAACAGTAAGAGAGATGTGTGGAAATGAAAAGCGTGTGGTTGAGAGAGCAGGAGTATTGAAATGGTTTGGACATATGGAGAGAGTAAGTGAGGAAAGATTGACGAAAACAAAATATGTGTCAGAGGTGGAGGAAACAAGAAGAAGCTGGTGATCAAATTGGAGGTGGAAGGAGGATGGAGTGAAAAAGATTTTGAGTGATCAGGCGTGAAAAGAATAGAGTAAACTTGAACGACCTGGCACCCCCATACTCATGTATATACATACGGCCACACACGCAAATATACATACCTACACAGCTTTCCATGGTTTACCCCAGACACTTCACATGCCCTGATTCAATCCACTGACAACACGTCAACCCCGGTATATCACATCGATCCAATGCACTCTATTCCTTGCCCTCCTTTCACCCTCCCGCATGTTCAGGCCCCGATCACACAAAATCTTTTTCACTCCATCTTTCCACCTCCAATTTGGTCTCCTACTTCTCCTCGTTCCCTCCACCTCCGACACATATATCCTCTTGGTCAATCTTTCCTCACTCATTCTCTCCATATGCCCAAACCACTTCAAAACACCCTCTTCTGCTCTCTCAACCACACTCTTTTTATTTCCACACATCTCTCTTACCCTTACGTTACTTACTCGATCAAACCACCTCACACCACACATAGTCCTCAAACATCTCATTTCCAGCACATCCATCCTCCTGCACACAACTCTATCCATAGCCCACGCCTCGCAACCATACAACATTGTTGGAACCACTATTCCTTCAAACATACCCATTTTTGCTTTCCGAGATAATGTTCTCGACTTCCACACATTCTTCAAGGCTCCCAGGATTTTCGCCCCCCTCCCCCACCCTATGATCCACTTCCGCTTCCATGGTTCCATCCGCTGCCAGATCCACTCCCAGATATCTAAAACACTTTACTTCCTCCAGTTTTTCTCCATTCAAACTTACCTCCCAAATGACTTGACCCTCAACCCTACTGTACCTAATAACCTTGCTCTTATTCACATTTACTCTTAACTTTCTTCTTTCACACACTTTAGCAAACTCAGTCACCAGCTTCTGCAGTTTCTCACATGAATCAGCCACCAGCGCTGTATCATCAGCGAACAACAACTGACTCACTTCCCAAGCTGTCTATCCCCAACAGACTTCATACTTGCCCCTCTTTCCAAAACTCTTGCATTCACCTCCCTAACAACCCCATCCATAAACAAATTAAACAACTATGGAGACATCACACACCCCTGCTGCAAACCTACATTCACTGAGAACCAATCACTTTCCTCTCTTCCTACACGTACACATGCCTTACATCCTCGATAAAAACTTTTCACTGCTTCTAACAACTTGCCTCCCACACCATATATTCTTAATACCTTCCACAGAGCATCACTGTCAACTCTATCATATGCCTTCTCCAGATCCATAAATGCTACATACAAATCCATTTGCTTTTCTAAGTATTTCTCACATATATATATATATATATATATATATATATATATTATATATATATGGTGTGGGAGGCAAGTTGTTAGAAGCAGTGAAAAGTTTTTATCGAGGATGTAAGGCATGTGTACGTGTAGGAAGAGAGGAAAGTGATTGGTTCTCAGTGAATGTAGGTTTGCGGCAGGGGTGTGTGATGTCTCCATGGTTGTTTAATTTGTTTATGGATGGGGTTGTTAGGGAGGTAAATGCAAGAGTCCTGGAAAGAGGGGCAAGTATGAAGTCTGTTGGGGATGAGAGAGCTTGGGAAGTGAGTCAGTTGTTGTTCGCTGATGATACAGCGCTGGTGGCTGATTCATGTGAGAAACTGCAGAAGCTGGTGACTGAGTTTGGTAAAGTGTGTGGAAGAAGAAAGTTAAGAGTAAATGTTAATAAGAGCAAGGTTATTAGGTACAGTAGGGTTGAGGGTCAAGTCAATTGGGAGGTGAGTTTGAATGGAGAAAAACTGGAGGAAGTGAAGTGTTTTAGATATCTGGGAGTGGATCTGTCAGCGGATGGAACCATGGAAGCGGAAGTGGATCATAGGGTGGGGGAGGGGGCGAAAATTTTGGGAGCCTTGAAAAATGTGTGGAAGTCGAGAACATTATCTCGGAAAGCAAAAATGGGTATGCTTGAAGGAATAGTGGTTCCAACAATGTTGTATGGTTGCGAGGCGTGGGCTATGGATAGAGTTGTGCGCAGGAGGATGGATGTGCTGGAAATGAGATGTTTGAGGACAATGTGTGGTGTGAGGTGGTTTGATCGAGTAAGTAACGTAAGGGTAAGAGAGATGTGTGGAAATAAAAAGAGCGTGGTTGAGAGAGCAGAAGAGGGTGTTTTGAAATGGTTTGGGCACATGGAGAGAATGAGTGAGGAAAGATTGACCAAGAGGATATATGTGTCGGAGGTGGAGGGAACGAGGAGAAGAGGGAGACCAAATTGGAGGTGGAAAGATGGAGTGAAAAAGATTTTGTGTGATCGGGGCCTGAACATGCAGGAGGGTGAAAGGAGGGCAAGGAATAGAGTGAATTGGAGCGATGTGGTATACAGGGGTTGACGTGCTGTCAGTGGAGTGAATCAAGGCATGTGAAGCGTCTGGGGTAAACCATGGAAAGCTGTGTAGGTATGTATATTTGCGTGTGTGGACGTGTGTATGTACATGTGTATGGGGGGGGGGGGGTTGGGCCATTTCTTTCGTCTGTTTCCTTGCGCTACCTCGCAAACGCGGGAGACAGTGACAAGGTATAAAAAAAAAAAAAAAATATATATATACATATATATATAATATATATATATATATATATATATGCATATATATATATATATATATATATATATATATATATATATATATATATATATATATATATATATATTTAGGATCAGTGTTTGGAAATGTTGTAGTGTGCCCAAGGCAAATCTTACATCCAGAAATATATGTGTTTTAAACATATTCATTATCTCCCAGGATCACTTTCTATTCCTCATGTACCTGTAGCTACATCATTCATCTCTAGTCAGTAGAATAATAGGTTAAACATAATCTCATTCATCATATGACAGGATAATATTATCTGTATTGAGTTAAATATAAGTACGAAAGTGGAAATTACTATCTAAAGCTATTAGCGAGAGATAAACCAATATCAGATTGTATAATGAATGTAGGAGTAATAATTCAGCATTTCCTATTTCATAGATTAGCTATTGAAGGTGGTTACCCATACACTGCCTAGTTCTCCCTGAATTGAGGGGACACCACCTTTTCACTATGCCTTCATGCCACAAGTGCGGGTAGTTTTGCCTACTTACAAGTGTTCAGCACTTTTATGTTGTTCGTCATTGTTAATGTCTTGAATTATTGCTCTTCTAGTTCAGAAATTTTTTGAAAAATGTTTTGTTTGGTTTGTAGAATCTCAGTTATCCAGAGCTAGATCTTTTCCTTTTACCCATTCCATACCAGCTTGCCCTTGCCAGTCTTTTGTGAATCATATGGAGAATTTTGATTGCAAGATACCCCCTAAGAAAATCTAATTTTTAAAAAGAATTCACTGGTAAACATTTTGTTGTCCAGGTGGCAAAATCTACAGGGAATATGATCCAAATTAAATACACTATCACAGAGAAATGGCAAGATGTTACACATTGGGCTAAAAGTTAGATGTTTTAAAGTTCTTGCCATTAAAAGATTCTCTCACCCAGAAAGACACTGCATCACTTTCCATGAGAATTTTATGAACTTAACATTACTTAACTTCTTTATAACTGAACTGGTTTTCAGATTTGTTTATTCAGTGCTTTTAAACCTGTATGTTCAGGATGATATGGATTAAAACATCATTCTTGATCAGCCTTTACAAGAATGTTACTTGTTATGTTTACAATATAAGAAACTGAGTTCATGTTAAGGATACCTGGCTCTTTTGCCTGCTGTCATGTGTTGATTACTTACAATCATATGGAGGTCCCAGATGGGCCGGACCATCATGACTCTTTGAAACTGATCATCGGCTTTTAAGGAAACCACCTTTTTCCTTTCATCTCGTTATTTAATTTTCCAAAAGAAGGAACAGAGAAGGGAGCCAAGTGAGGATATTCCCTGAAAGGCTCAGTCTTCTGTTCTTAACGCTACCTCGCCAACGCGGGAAATGGCGAATAGTATGAAGAAAAAAAAAAAATAAATATATATATATATATATATATATATATATATATATATATATATAGGGGATTAAGAATACTTCCCACGTATTCCCTGCGTGTCGTAGAAGGCGACTAAAAGGGGAGGGAGCGGGGGGCTGGAAATCCTCCCCTCTCGTTTTTTTTTTTTAATTTTCCAAAAGAAGGAACAGAGGGGGCCAGGTGAGGATATTCCAAAAAAAGGCCCAGTCCTCTGTTCTTAACGCTACCTCGCTAACGCAGGGAAATGGCAAATAGTTCAAAAAAAAAAGAAAAAAAATATATATATATATATATATATATATATATATATATATATATATATATATATA
>NC_092235.1:10186767-10213960 GCF_036320965.1 Panulirus ornatus | reverse complement strand
AATATATATATATATATATATATATATATTTTTTTTTTTTTCATTTTATTTTGCTTTCTCGCTGTCTCCCGCATTAGTGAGGTAGCGCAAGTAAACAGACAAAAGAATGGCCCAACACACCCACATATACATTTATATACATACACGTCCACACACGCAAATATACATACCTATACATCTCAATGTACACATATATATACACACATAGACATATACATATGTACACATGTACATAATCCATACTTTCTGCCTTTATTTATTCCCGTTGCCACCTCGCCGCACATGGAATAACAACCCCCTCCCCCCTCATGTGTGCGAGGTGGCGCTAGGAAAAGACAACAAAGGCCCCATTCGTTCACACTCAGTCTCTAGCTGTCATATAATAATGAACCGAAACCACAGCTCCCTATCCACATCCCGGACCCACAGAACTTTCCATGGTTTACCCCAGACGCATCACATGCCCTGGTTCAATCCATTGACAGCACGTCGACCCCGGTATACCACATCGTTCCAATTCATTCTATTCCTTGCACGCCTTCCACCCTCCTTCATGTTCAGGCCCCGATCACTGAAAATCTTTTTCACTCATTCTTTCCACTTCCAATTTGGTCTCCCACTTCTTCTCGTTCCCTACTCCTCTGACACATATATCCTCTTGGTCAATCTTTCCTCACTATTCTCTCCATGTGATCAAACCATTTCAAAACACCCTCTTCTGCTCTCTCAACCACACTCTTTATATTTCCACACATCTCTCTTACCCTTACATTACTTACTCGATGAAACCCCCTTATACCACATATTATCCTCAAACATCTCATTTCCAGCACATCCACCCTCCTACGCACAACTCTATCCATAGCCCACGCCTCGCAGCCATACAACATTGTTGGAACCACTATTCCTTCAAACATACCCATTTTTGCTTTCCGAGATAATGTTCTCTACTTCCAAACATTCTTCAAGGCTCCCAGGATTTTCGCCCCCTCTCCCACCCTATGATTCACTTCCGCTTCCATTGTTCCATCCGCTGCCAGATCCACTCCCAGATATCTATAACACTTTACTTCCTCCAATATTTCTCCATTCAAACTTACCTCCCAATTGACTTGACCCTCAACCCTACTGTACCTAATAACCTTGCTCTTATTCATATTTACTCTTAACTTTCTTCTTTCACACACTTTACCTAATTCAGTCACCAGCTTCTGCAGTTTCTCACATGAATCAGCCACCAGCACTGTATCATCAGCGAACAACAACTGACTCTCTTCCCAAGCTCTCTCATCTACAACAGACTGCATAATTGCCCCTCTTTCCAAAACTCTAGCATTCACCTCCCTAACAGCTCCATCCATAAACAAATTAAAAAACCGTGGAGACATCACACACCTCTGCCGCAGACCTACATTCACTGAGAACCAATCACTTTCCTCTCTTCCTACATGTACACATGCCTTACATCTTTGATAAAAACTTTTCACTGCTTCTAACAACTTGCTTCCCACACCATATATTCTTAATACCTTACACAGAGCATCTCTATCAACTCTATCATAAGCCTTCTCCCAATCCATAAATGCTACACAAGATTCCAATTGCTTTTCTAAGTATTTCTCACAAACATTCTTCAAAGCAAACACCTGATCCACTCATCCTCTACCACTTCTGAAACCACACTGCTCTTCCCTAATCTGATGTTCTGTACATGCCTTCACCCTCTTAATCAATACCCTCCCGTATAATTTACCAGGAATACTCAACAAACTTATACCTCTGTAATTTGAGCACTCACTCTTATCCCCTTTGCCTTTGTATAATGGCACTATGCAAGCATTCCTCCAATCCTCAGGCACCTCACCAAGAATCATACATACATTAAATAACCTTACCAACCAGTCAACAATACAGTCACCCCCTTTTTTAATAGATTCCACTGCAATACCATCCAAACCTGCTGCCTTGCCGGCTTTCATCTTCCGCAAAGCTTTTACTACCTCTTCTCTGTTTACCAAATCATTTTCCCTAACCCTCTCACTTTGCACACCACCTCGACCAAAACACCCTCTATCTGCCACTTTATTATCAAACACATTCAACAAACCTTCAAAATACACACTCCATCTCCTTCTCACATCACCACTATTTGATATCACCTCCCCATTAGCCCCCTTCACTGAAGTTCCAATTTGCTCCCTTGTCTTACGCACTTTATTTACCTCCTTCCAAAACATCTTTTTATTCTCCCTAAAATTTAATGATACTCTATCACCCCAACTCTCATTTGCCCTCTTTTTCACCTCTTGCACTTTTCTCTTGACCTCCTGCCTCTTTCTTTTATACATCTCCCACTCATTTGCTTTTTTTCCCTGCAAAGAATCGTCCAAATGCCTTTCTCTTCTCTTTCACTAATAATCTTACTTCTTCATCCCACCACTCACTACCCTTTCTAATAAACCCACCCCCCACGCTTCTCATGCCACAAACATCTTTTGCGCAATCCATCACTGCTTCCCTAAATACATCCCATTACCCCCCACTCCCCTTACCTTCTTTGTTCTCACCTTTTTCCATTCTGTACTCAGTCTCTCCTGGTACTTCCTCACACAAGTCTCCTTCCCAAGCTCACTTACTCTCACCACTCTCTTCACCCCAACATTCTCTCTTCTTTTCTGAAAACCCCTACAAATCTTCACCTTCGCCTCCACAAGATAATGATCAGACATCCTTCCAGTTGCACCTCTCAGCTCATTAACATCCAAAAGTCTGTCTTTCGCGCGCCTATCAATTAACACGTAATCCAATAACGCTCTCTGGCCATCTCTCCTACTTACACACGTATACTTATGTATATCTCGCTTTTTAAACCAGGTATTCCCAATCACCAGTCCTTTTTCAGCACATAAATCATCAGGATCTTCACCATTTCCATTTACAACACTGAACATTCCATGTGTACCTATTATTCCCTCAACTGCCACATTACTCACCTTTGCATTCAAATCACCCATCACTATAACCCGGTCTCGTGTATGAAAACCACTAACACACTCATACAGCTGCTCCCAAAACACTTACCTCTCATGATATTTCCTCTCATGCCCAGGTGCATGTGTACCAATAATCACCCATCTCTCTCCATCAACTTTCAGTTTTACCCATATCAATCTAGAGTTTACTTTCTTACACTCAATCATATACTCCCACCACTCCTGTTTCAGGAGTAGTGCTACTCCTTCCCTTGCTCTTGTCCTCTCAATGTTTACCTAGCCCCGTCATGAAGTGGCTCGCAGTGGAAGAAATTGGAGTGGTGTGTGATTCTGAGGTGCCTATGGTGATTATATAAATCGGTTTGCATGAACCATATGTCTTGAAATAGAAATAGAAATCAGCAAGTGTAAAATGTGTTGTTGTGTGCTTGTAATGAAGTTTTGCCATGTGTGTGCAGGAACCGCTAACAACTAGCTGAAATATTTAGTTTGTTAAAATATAAATATTACTGCAGCCACTGCATAGGTCGTTACAATGATTGTCGAGGTTTGTTTGTAAAGGTTCATCGTGAGACATATTACAGTGATGAAATTTGTTCACGGATTAAGGTGTTTGCCAAGCCGTATGGTGTGCATGTTGACAGGAATTTATATGACTAAAAGATGCGAGTGACATTTGTCGGATGAATAATATGGATACAGATATTACAGTTGTTAGTGTACAGTTGTTAAAGTAACTTTGGGGAGGGGAGGGGGGTGGATGTTGATACTAAAGATTTGCAATAAGTGGTTGCTATGCCTATCGTTACGATACCTGTAGGGGGTTACTATTATTGGTAAGATAAACTTTGTTATAGGGTATTGCTGCAGTCATCCAATGGTTTTAATAGAAAGTACATTTTAGTAGCTATAAACTTGATATAGGGATTTATAGCTTATTAAATGAACTAGGATTTTTTTTCCTCGAAGACGTCTTACATTGATATTAGCTTGATTAATAGGCTTTATAGCGGGTGTAATTTAGTCGTTGTACCTCTGTTGCACTGATTATAATAGGCTGTATGAGTATTTCAGGGATTAAAGCTGCTATAATGACTCAATTTGTAATACTGACTTTGGTAGTATGAGACTGGAAGGCTGTTACAATAATGTAAATGTAACATTGTTATTAGCAGTGTTAAATTTATTTACAAGTTTGCAGTGAAATCAAGCTTAGAACGATTACCGTGTAACTTACCGACTGTCTTTAACAGTAGTATTGACAATGCGTTGGGTTATTTTAGCGATTTTAAATTCTTTTTGATTATATTAGAATAGCTTGTTTGTCACAATGACAGAGAGGGTGCTTAAATATGAAGTGAAAAGTAGGATTGTGGTTGAAAGCCCTCAGCTCCATTATTTTTTTTTTTTTTTTTTTATACTTTGTCGCTGTCTCCCGCGTTTGCGAGGTAGCGCAAGGAAACAGACGAAAGAAATGGCCCAACCCCCCCCATACACATGTATATACATACGTCCACACACGCAAATATACATACCTACACAGCTTTCCATGGTTTACCCCAGACGCTTCACATGCCTTGATTCAATCCACTGACAGCACGTCAACCCCGGTATACCACATCGCTCCAATTCACTCTATTCCTTGCCCTCCTTTCACCCTCCTGCATGTTCAGGCCCCGATCACACAAAATCTTTTTCACTCCATCTTTCCACCTCCAATTTGGTCTCCCTCTTCTCCTTGCTCCCTCCACCTCCGACACATATATCCTCTTGGTCAATCTTTCCTCACTCATCCTCTCCATGTGCCCAAACCACTTCAAAACACCCTCTTCTGCTCTCTCAACCACGCTCTTTTTATTTCCACACATCTCTCTTACCCTTACGTTACTCACTCGATCAAACCACCTCACACCACACATTGTCCTCAAACATCTCATTTCCAGCACATCCATCCTCCTGCGCACAAATCTATCCATAGCCCACGCCTCGCAACCATACAACATTGTTGGAACCACTATTCCTTCAAACATACCCATTTTTGCTTTCCGAGATAATGTTCTCGACTTCCACACATTCTTCAAGGCCCCCAGAATTTTCGCCCCCTCCCCCACCCTATGATCCACTTCCGCTTCCATGGTTCCATCCGCTGCCAGATCCACTCCCATATATCTAAAACACTTCACTTCCTCCAGTTTTTCTCCATTCAAACTCACCTCCCAATTGACTTGACCCTAAACCCTACTGTACCTAATAACCTTGCTCTTATTCACATTTACTCTTAACTTTCTTCTTCCACACACTTTACCAAACTCAGTCATTAGCTTCTGCAGTTTCTCACATGAATCAGCCACCAGCGCTGTATCATCAGTGAACAACAACTGACTCACTTCCCAAGCTCTCTCATCCCCAACAGACTTCATACTTGCCCCTCTTTCCAAAACTCTTGCATTCACCTCCCTAACAACCCCATCCATAAACAAATTAAACAACCATGGAGACATCACACACCCCTGCCGCAAACCTACATTCACTGAGAACCAATCACTTTCCTCTCTTCCTACACGTACACATGCCTTACATCCTCGATAAAAATTTTTCACTGCTTCTAACAACTTTCGTCCCACACCATATATTCTTAATACCTTCCACAGAGCATCTCTATCAACTCTATCATATGCCTTCTCCAGATCCATAAATGCTACATACAAATCCATTTGCTTTTCTAAGTATTTCTCACATACATTCTTCAAAGCAAACACCTGATCCACACATCCTCTACCACTTCTGAAACCACACTGCTCTTCCCCAATCTGATGCTCTGTACATGCCTTCACCCTCTCAATCAATACCCTCCCATATAATTTACCAGGAATACTCAACAAACTTATACCTCTGTAATTTGAGCACTCACTCTTATCCCCTTTGCCTTTGTATAATGGCACTATGCACGCATTCCGCCAATCCTCAGGCACCTCACCATGAGTCATACATACATTAAATAACCTTACCAACCAGTCAACAATACAGTCACCCCCTTTTTTAATAAATTCCACTGCAATACCATCCAAACCTGCTGCCTTGCCGGCTTTCACCTTCCGCAAAGCTTTCACTACCTCTTCTCTGTTTACCAAATCATTTTCCCTAACCCTCTCACTTTGCACACCACCTCGACCAAAACACCCTATATCTGCCACTCTATCATCAAACACATTCAACAAACCTTCAAAATACTCACTCCATCTCCTTCTCATCTCCTTCTCACATCACCACTACTTGTTATCACCTCCCCATTTGCGCCCTTCACTGCAGTTCCCATTTGCTCCCTTGTCTTACGCACTTTATTTACCTCCTTCCAGGACATCTTTTTATTCTCCCTAAAATTTAATGATACTCTCTCACCCCAACTCTCATTTGCCCTTTTTTTCACCTCTTGCACCCTTGACCTTCTCTTGACCTTCTGTCTCTTTCTTTTATACATCTCCCACTCAATTGCATTTTTTCCCTGCAAAAATCGTCCAAATGCCTCTCTCTTCTCTTTCACTAATACTCTTACTTCTTCATACCACCACTCACTACCCTTTCTAATCAACCCACCTCCCACTCTTCTCATGCCACAAGCATCTTTTGCGCAATCCATCACTGATTCCCTAAATACATCCCATTCCTCCCCCACTCCCCTTACTTCCATTGTTCTCACCTTTTTCCATTCTGTACTCAGTCTCTCCTGGTACTTCCTCCCACAGGTCTCCTTCCCAAGCTCACTTACTCTCACCTCCCTCTTCACCCCAACATTCACTCTTCTTTTCTGAAAACCCATACAAATCTTCACCCTCGCCTCCACAAGATAATGATCAGACATCCCTCCAGTTGCACCTCTCAGCACATTAACATCCAAAAGTCTCTCTTTCGCACGCCTGTCAATTAACACGTAATCCAATAACGCTCCCGGGCCATCTCTCCTACTTACATAAGTATACTTATGTATATCTCGCTTTTTAAACCAGGTATTCCCAATCATCAGTCCTTTTTCAGCACATAAATCTACAAGCTCTTCACCATTTCCATTTACAACACTGAACACCCCATGTATACCAATTTCCCTCAACTGGGAATACCTGGTTTAAAAAGCGAGATATACATAAGTATACTTATGTAAGTAGGAGAGATGGCCCGGGAGCGTTATTGGATTACGTGTTAATTGACAGGCGTGCGAAAGAGAGACTTTTGGATGTTAATGTGCTGAGAGGTGCAACTGGAGGGATGTCTGATCATTATCTTGTGGAGGCGAGGGTGAAGATTTGTATGGGTTTTCAGAAAAGAAGAGTGAATGTTGGGGTGAAGAGGGAGGTGAGAGTAAGTGAGCTTGGGAAGGAGACCTGTGGGAGGAAGTACCAGGAGAGACTGAGTACAGAATGGAAAAAGGTGAGAACAATGGAAGTAAGGGGAGTGGGGGAGGAATGGGATGTATTTAGGGAATCAGTGATGGATTGCGCAAAAGATGCTTGTGGTATGAGAAGAGTGGGAGGTGGGTTGATTAGAAAGGGTAGTGAGTGGTGGTATGAAGAAGTAAGAGTATTAGTGAAAGAGAAGAGAGAGGCATTTGGACGATTTTTGCAGGGAAAAAATGCAATTGAGTGGGAGATGTATAAAAGAGACAGGAAGTCAAGAGAAAGGTGCAAGAGGTGAAAAAGAGGGCAAATGAGAGTTGGGATGACAGAGTATCATTAAATTTTAGGGAGAATAAAAAGATGTTCTGGAAGGAGGTAAATAAAGTGCGTAAGACAAGGGAGCAAATGGGAACTTCAGTGAAGGGCGCAAATGGGGAGGTGATAACAAGTAGTGGTGATGTGAGAAGGAGATGGAGTGAGTATTTTGAAGGTTTGTTGAATGTGTTTGATGATAGAGTGGCAGATATAGGGTGTTTTGGTCGAGGTGGTGTGCAAAGTGAGAGGGTTAGGGAAAATGATTTGGTAAACAGAGAAGAGGTAGTGAAAGCTTTGCGGAAGATGAAAGCCGGCAAGGCAGCAGGTTTGGATGGTATTGCAGTGGAATTTATTAAAAAAGGGGGTGACTGTATTGTTGACTGGTTGGTAAGGTTATTTAATGTATGTATGACTCATGGTGAGGTGCCGGAGGATTGGCGGAATGCGTGCATAGTGCCATTGTACAAATGCAAAGGGGATAAGAGTGAGTGCTCAAATTACAGAGGTATAAGTTTGTTGAGTATTCATGGTAAATTATATGGGAGGGTATTGATTGAGATGGTGAAGGCATGTACAGAGCATCAGATTGGGGAAGAGCAGTGTGGTTTCAGAAGTGGTAGAGGATGTGTGGATCAGGTGTTTGCTTTGAAGAATGTATGTGAGAAATACTTAGAAAAGCAAATGGATTTGTATGTAGCATTTATGGATCTGGAGAAGGCATATGATAGAGTTGATAGAGATGCTCTGTGGAAGGTATTAAGAATATATGGTGTGGGAGGAAAGTTGTTAGAAGCAGTGAAAAGTTTTTATCGAGGATGTAAGGCATGTGTATGTGTAGGAAGAGAGGAAAGTGATTGGTTCTCAGTGAATGTAGGTTTGCGGCAGGGGTGTGTGATGTCTCCATGGTTGTTTAATTTGTTTATGGATGGGGTTGTTATGGAGGTAAATGCAAGAGTTTTGGAAAGAGGGGCAAGTATGAAGTCTGTTGGGGATGAGAGTGCTTGGGAAGTGAGTCAGTTGTTGTTCGCTGATGATACAGCGCTGGTGGCTGATTCATGTGAGAACCTGCAGAAGCTGGTGACTGAGTTTGGCAAAGTGTGTGGAAGAAGAAAGTTAAGAGTAAATGTGAATAAGAGCAAGGTTATTAGGTACAGTAGGGTTGAGGGTCAAGTCAATTGGGAGGTGAGTTTGAATGGAGAAAAACTGGAGGAAGTGAAGTGTTTTAGATATATGGGAGTGGATCTGGCAGCGGATGGAACCATGGAAGCGGAAGTGGATCATAGGGTGGGGGAGGGGGCGAAAATTCTGGGGGCCTTGAAGAATGTGTGGAAGTCGAGAACATTATCTCGGAAAGCAAAAATGGGTATGTTTGAAGGAATAGTGGTTCCAACAATGTTGTATGGTTGCGAGGCATGGGCTATGGATAGAGTTGTGCGCAGGAGGATGGATGTGCTGGAAATGAGATGTTTGAGGACAATGTGTGGTGTGAGGTGGTTTGATCGAGTGAGTAACGTAAGGGTAAGAGAGATGTGTGGAAATAAAAAGAGCGTGGTTGAGAGAGCAGAAGAGGGTGTTTTGAAGTGGTTTGGGCACATGGAGAGAATGAGTGAGGAAAGATTGACCAAGAGGATATATGTGTCGGAGGTGGAGGGAACGTGGAGAAGAGGGAGACCAAATTGGAGGTGGAAAGATGGAGTGAAAAAGATTTTGTGTGATCGGGGCCTGAACATGCAGGAGGGTGAAAGGAGGGCAAGGAATAGAGTGAATTGGAGTGATGTGGTATACCGGGGTTGACGTGCTGTCAGTGGATTGAATCAAGGCATGTGAAGCGTCTGGGGTAAACCATGGAAAGCTGTGTAGATATGTATATTTGCGTGTGTGGACGTATGTATATACATATGTATGGGGGGGGGGCCATTTCTTTCGTCTGTTTCCTTGCGCTACCTCGCAAACGCGGGAGACAGCGACAAAGTATAATAAAAAATAAAAAAAAATATATATATAAAACTAAAAGTTGATGGAGAGAGATGGGTGATTATTGGTGCATATGCACCTGGGCATGAGAAGAAAGATCATGAGAGGCAAGTGTTTTGGGAGCAGCTGAATGAGTGTGTTAGTGGTTTTGATGCACGAGACCGGGTTATAGTGATGGGTGATTTGAATGCAAAGGTGAGTAATGTGGCAGTTGAGGGAATAATTGGTATACATGGGGTGTTTAGTGTTGTAAATGGAAATGGTGAAGAGCTTGTAGATTTATGTGCTGAAAAAGGAGTGATGATTGGGAATACCTGGTTTAAAAAGTGAGATATACATAAGTATACTTATGTAAGTAGGAGAGATGGCCAGAGAGCATTATTGGATTACGTGTTAATTGACAGGCGCGCGAAAGAGAGACTTTTGGATGTTAATGTGCTGAGAGGTGCAACTGGAGGGATGTCTGATCATTATCTTGTGGAGGCTAAGGTGAAGTTTTGTATGGGTTTTCAGAAAAGAAGAGTGAATGTTGGGGTGAAGAGGGTGGTGAGAGTAAGTGAGCTTGGGAAGGAGACTTGTGTGAGGAAGTACCAGGAGAGACTGAGTGCAGAATGGAAAAAGGTGAGAAGAATGGAAGTAAGGGGAGTGGGGGAGGAATGGGATGTATTTAGGGAATCAGTGATGGATTGCGCAAAAGATGCTTGTGGCATTAGAAGAGTGGGAGGTGGGTTGATTAGAAAGGGTAGTGAGTGGCGGGATGAAGAAGTAAGAGTATTAGTGAAAGAGAAGAGAGAGGCATTTGGACGATTTTTACAGGGAAAAAATGAAATTGAGTGGGAGATGTATAAAAGAAAGAGACAGGAGGTCAAGAGAAAGGTGCAAGAGGTGAAAAAGAGGGCAAATGAGAGTTGGGGTGAGAGAGTATCATTAAATTTTAGGGATAATAAAAAGATGTTCTGGAAGGAGGTAAATAAAGTGCGTAAGACAAGGGAGCAAATGGGAACTGCAGTGAAGGGCGCAAATGGGGAGGTGATAACAAGTAGTGGTGATGTGAGAAGGAGATGGAGTGAGTATTTTGAATGTTTGTTGAATGTGTTTGTTGATAGAGTGGCAGATATAGGGTGTTTTGGTCGAGGTGGTGTGCAAAGTGAGAGGGTTAGGGAAGATGATTTGGTAAACAGAGAAGAGGTAGTAAAAGCTTTGCGGAAGATGAAAGCTGACAAGGCAGCAGGTTTGGATGGTATTGCAGTGGAATTTAGTAAAAAAGGGGGTGACTGTATTGTTGACTGGTTGGTAAGGTTATTTAATGTATGTATGACTCATGGTGAGGTGCCTGAGGATTGGCGGAATGCGTGCATAGTGCCATTGTACAAAGGCAAAGGGGATAAGAGTGAGTGCTCAAATTACAGAGGTATAAGTTTGTTGAGTATTCCTGGCAAATTATATGGGAGGGTATTGATTGAGAGGGTGAAGGCATGTACAGAGCATCAGATTGGGGAAGAGCAGTGTGGTTTCAGAAGTGGTAGAGGATGTGTGGATCAGGTGTTTGCTTTGAAGAATGTATGTGAGAAATACTTAGAAAAGCAAATGGATTTGTATGTAGCATTTATGGATCTGGAGAAGGCATATGATAGAGTTGATAGAGATGCTCTGTGGAAGGTATTAAGAATATATGGTGTGGGAGGCAAGTTGTTAGAAGCAGTGAAAAGTTTTTATCGAGGATGTAAGGCATGTGTACGTGTAGGAAGAGAGGAAAGTAATTGCTTCTCAGTGAATGTAGGTTTGCGGCATGGGTGTGTGATGTCTCCATGGTTGTTTAATTTGTTTATGGATGGGGTTGTTATGGAGGTGAATGCAAGAGTTTTGGAAAGATGGGCAAGTATGAAGTCTGCTGGGGAGCAGAGAGCTTGGGAAGTGAGTCAGTTGTTGTGCGCTGATGATACAGCGCTGGTGGCTGATTCATGTGAGAAACTGCAGAAGCTGGTGACTGAGTTTGGTAAAGTGTGTGAAAGAAGAAAGTTAAGAGTAAATAAGAGCAAGGTTATTAGGTACAGTAGGGTTGAGGGTCAAGTCAATTGGGAGGTGAGTTTGAATGGAGAAAAACTGGAGGAAGTGAAGTGTTTTAGATATCTGGCAGTGGATCTGGCAGCGGATGGAACCATGGAAGCGGAAGTGGATCATAGGGTGGGGGAGGGGGCGAAAATTCTGGGAGCCTTGAAGAATGTGTGGAAGTCGAGAACATTATCTCGGAAAGCAAAAATGGGTATGTTTGAAGGAATAGTGGTTCCAACAATGTTGTATGGTTGCGAGGCGTGGGCTATGGATAGAGTTGTGCGCAGGAGGATGGATGTGCTGGAAATGAGATGTTTGAGGACAATATGTGGTGTGAGGTGGTTTGATCGAGTAAGTAACGTAAGGGTAAGAGAGATGTGTGGAAATAAAAAGAGCGTGGTTGAGAGAGCAGAAGAGTGTGTTTTGAAATGGTTCGGGCACATGGAGAGAATGAGTGAGGAAAGATTGACCAAGAGAATATATGTGTCGGAGGTGGAGGGAACGAGGAGAAGAGGGAGACCAAATTGGAGGTGGAAAGATGGAGTGAAAAAGATTTTGTGTGATCGGGGCCTGAACATGCAGGAGGGTGAAAGGAGGGCAAGGAATAGAGTGAATTGGAGCGATGTGGTATACCTGGGTTGACGTGCTGTCTGTGGATTGAATCAAGGCATGTGAAGCGTCTGGGGTAAACCATGGAAAGCTGTGTAGGTATGTATATTTGCGTGTGTGGACGTATGTATATACATGTGTATGGGGGTGGGTTGGGCCATTTCTTTCATCTGTTTCCTTGCGCTGCCTCGCAACCGCGGGAGACAGCGACAAAGCAAAAAAAAAAAAAAAATATATATATATATATATATATATATATATATATATATATATATATATATATATATATATATATATATATATATATATATATATATAGAAGGCGACTAGAGGGGACGGGAGTGGGGGGCCAGAAATCCTCCCCTCGTATTTTTTAACTTTCTAAAATGGGAAACAGAAGAAGGAGTCACACAGGGAGTGCTCATCCTCCTCGAAGGCTCAGACTGGGGTGTCTAAATGTGTGTGGATGTAACCAAGATGTGAAAAAAGGAGAGATAGGTAGTATGTTTGAGGAAAGGAACCTAGATATTTTGGCTCTGAGTGAAACGAAGCTCAAGGGTAAAGGGGAAGAGTGGTTTGGGAATGTCTTGGGAGTAAAGTCAGTGGTTAGTGAGAGGACAAGAGCAAGGGATGGAGTAGCAGTACTCCTGAAACAGGAGTTGTGGGAGTATGTGATAGAATGTAAGAAAGTAAATTCTCGATTAATATGGGTAAAACTGAAAGTTGATGGAGAGAGATGGGTGATTATTGGTGCATATGCACCTGGGCATGAGAAGAAAGATCATGAGAGGCAAGTGTTTTGGGAACAGCTGAATGAGTGTGTTAGTGGTTTTGATGCAAGAGACCGGGTTATAGTGATGGGTGATTTGAATGCAAAGGTGAGTAATGTGGCAGTTGAGGGAATAATTGGTATACATAGGGTGTTCAGTGTTGTAAATGGAAATGGTGAAGAGCTTGTAGATTTATGTGCTGAAAAAGTACTGGTGATTGGGAATACGTGGTTTAAAAAGCGAGATATACATAAGTATACGTATGTAAGTAGGAGAGATGGCCAGAGAGCGATATTGGATTAGGTGTTAATTGACAGGCGCACGAAAGAGAGACTTTTGGATGTTAATGTGCTGAGAGGTGCAACTGGAGGGATGTCTGATCATTATCTTGTGGAGGCGAGGGTGAAGATTTGTATGGGTTTTCAGAAAAGAAGAGTGAATGTTGGGGTGAAGAGGGTGGTGAGAGTAAGTGAGCTTGGGAAGGAGACTTGTGTGAGGAAGTACCAGGAGAGACTGAGTACAGAATGGAAAAAGGTGAGAATAATTGAAGTAAGGGGAGTGGTGGAGGAATGGTATGTATTTAGGGAATCAGTGATGGATTGAGCAAAAGATGCTTGTGGCATGAGAAGAGTGGGAGGTGGGTTGATTAGAAAGGGTAGTGAGTGGTGGGATGAAGAAGTAAGATTATTAGTGAAAGAGAAGAGAGAGGCATTTGGACGATTTTTGCAGGGAAAAAATGAAATTGAGTGGGAGATGTATAAAAGAGACAGGAGGTCAAGAGAAAGGTGCAAGAGGTGAAAAAGAGGGCAAATGAGAGTTGGGGTGAGAGAGTATCATTAAATTTTAGGGAGAATAAAAAGATGTTCTGGAAGGAGGTAAATAAAGAGCGTAAGACGGGAGCAAAAGGGAACTTCAGTGAAGGGCGCAAATGGGGAGGTGATAACAAGTAGTGGTGATGTGAGAAGGAGATGGAGTGAGTATTTTGAAGGTTTGTTGAATGTGTTTGATGATAGAGTGGCAGATTTTTTTTTTTTTTTTTTTGCTTTGTCGCTGTCTCCCGCGTTTGCGAGGTAGCGCAAGGAAACAGACCAAAGAAACGGCCCAACCCACCCCCATACACATGTATATACATACATCCACACACGCAAATATACATACCTACACAGCTTTCCATGGTTTACCCCAGTCGCTTCACATGCCTTGATTCAATCCACTGATAGCACGTCAACCCCGGTATACCACATCGCTCCAATTCACTCTATTCCTTGCCCTCCTTTCACCCTCCTGCATGTTCAGGCCCCGATCACACAAAATCTTTTTCACTCCATCTTTCCACCTCCAATTTGGTCTCCCTCTTCTCCTCGTTCCCTCCACCTCCGACACATATATTCTCTTGGTCAATCTTTCCTCACTCATTCTCTCCATGTGCCCGAACCATTTCAAAACACCCACTTCTGCTCTCTCAACCACGCTCTTTTTATTTCCACACATCTCTCTTACCCTTACGTTACTTACTCGATCAAACCACCTCACACCACACATTGTCCTCAAACATCTCATTTCCAGCACATCCATCCTCCTGCGCACAACTCTATCCATAGCCCACGCCTCACAACCATACAACATTGTTGGAACCACTATTCCTTCAGATATACCCATTTTTGCTTTACGAGATAATGTTCTCGACTTCCACACATTCTTCAAGGCTCCCAGAATTTTCGCCCCCTCCCCCACCCTATGATCCACTTCCGCTTCCATGGTTCCATCCGCTGCCAGATCCACTCCCAGATATCTAAAACACTTCACTTCCTCCAGTTTTTCTCCATTCAAACTCTCCTCCCAATTGACTTGACCCTGAACCCTACTGTACCTAATAACCTTGCTCTTATTCACATTTACTCTTAACTTTCTTCTTTCACACACTTTACCAAACTCAGTCACCAGCTTCTGCAGTTTCTCACATGAATCAGCCACCAGCGCTGTATCATCAGCGAACAACAACTAACTCACTTCCCAAGCTCTCTGCTCCCCAGCAGACTTCATACTTGCCCCTCTTTCCAAAACTCTTGCATTCACCTCCCTAACAACCCCATCCATAAACAAATTAAACAACCATGGAGACATCACACACCCCTGCCGCAAACCTACATTCACTGAGAACCAATCACTTTCCTCTCTTCCTACACGTACACATGCCTTACATCCTCGATAAAAACTTTTCACTGCTTCTAACAACTTGCCTCCCACACCATATATTCTTAATACCTTCCACAGAGCATCTCTATCAACTCTATCATATGCCTTCTCCAGATCCATAAATGCTACATACAAATCCATTTGCTTTTCTAAGTATTTCTCACATACATTCTTCAAAGCAAACACCTGATCCACACATCCTCTACCACTTCTGAAACCACACTGCTCTTCCCCAATCTGATGCTCTGTACATGCCTTCACCCTCTCAATCAACATCCTCCTATATAATTTACCAGGAATACTCAACAAACTTATACCTCTGTAATTTGAGCACTCACTCTTATCCCCTTTGCCTTTGTACAATGGCACTATGCACGCATTCCTCCAATCCTCAGGCACCTCACCATGAGTCATACATACATTAAATAACCTTACCAACCAGTCAACAATACAGTCACCCCCTTTTTTAATAACTTCCACTGCAATACCATCCAAACCTGCTGCCTTGCCGGCTTTCATCTTCCGCAAAGCTTTTACTACCTCTTCTCTGTTTACCAAATCATTTTCCCTAACCCTCTCACTTTGCACACCACCTCGACCAAAACACCCTATATCTGCCACTCTATCATCAAACACATTCAACAAACCTTCAAAATACTCACTCCATCTCCTTCTCACATCACCACTACTTGTTATCACCTCCCCATTTGCGCCCTTCACTGAAGTTCCCATTTGCTCCCTTGTCTTATGCACTTTATTTACCTCCTTCCAGAACATCTTTTTATTCTCCCTAAAATTTAATGATACTCTCTCACCCCAACTCTCATTTGCCCTTTTTTTCACCTCTTGCACCTTTCTCTTGACCTCCTGTCTTTTTCTTTTATACATCTCCCACTCAATTTCATTTTTTCCCTGCAAAAATCGTCCAAATGCCTCTCTCTTCTCTTTCACTAATACTCTTACTTCTTCATCCCACCACTCACTACCCTTTCTAATCAACCCACCTCCCACTCTTCTCATGCCACAAGCATCTTTTGCGCAATCCATCACTGATTCCCTAAATACAACCCATTCCTCCCCCACTCACCTTACTTCCATTGTTCTCACCTTTTTCCATCCTGTACTCAGTCTCTCCTGGTACTTCCTCACACAAGTCTCCTTCCCAAGCTCACTTACTCTCACCACCCTCTTCACCCCAACATTCACTCTTCTTTTCTGAAAACCCATACAAATCTTCACCTTAGCCTCCACAAGAGAATGATCAGACATCCCTCCAGTTGCACCTCTCAGCACATTAACATCCAAAAGTCTCTCTTTCGCACGCCTGTCAATTAACACGTAATCCAATAACGCTCTATGGCCATCTCTCCTACTTACAGAGTGGCAGATATAGGGTGTTTTGGTCGAGGTGGTGTGCAAAGTGAGAGGGTTAGGGAAAATGATTTGGTAAACAGAGAAAAGGTAGTAAAAGCTTTGCAGAAGATGAAAGCTGGCAAGGCAGCAGGTTTGGATGGTATTGCAGTGGAATTTATTAAAAAAGGGGGTGACTGTATTATTGACTGGTTGGTAAGGTTTTTTAATGTATATATGACTCATGGTGAGGTGCCTGAGGATTGGCGGAATGCGTACATAGTGCCATTGTACAAAGGCAAAGGGGATAAGAGTGAGTGCTCAAATTACAGAGGTATAAGTTTGTTGAGTATTCCTGGTAAATTATATGGGAGGATATTGATTGAGAGGGTGAAGGCATGTACAGAGCATCAGATTGGGGAAGAGCAGTGTGGTTTCAGAAGTGGTAGAGGATGTGTGGATCAGGTGTTTGCTTTGAAGAATGTATGTGAGAAATACTTAGAAAAGCAAATGGATTTGTATGTAGCATTTATGGATCTGGAGAAGGCATATGATAGAGTTGATAGAGATGCTCTGTGGAAGGTATTAAGAATATATGGTGTGGGAGGCAAGTTGTTAGAAGCAGTGAAAAGTTTTTATCGAGTATGTAAGGCATGTGTACGTGTAGGAAGAGAGGAAAGTGATTGGTTTTCAGTGAATGTAGGTTTGCAGCAGGGGTGTGTGATGTCTCCATGGTTGTTTAATTTGTTTACGGATGGGGTTGTTAGGGAGGTAAATGCAAGAGTTTTGGAAAGAGGGGCAAGTATGAAGTCTGTTGGGGATTGAGAGAGCTTGGGAAGTGAGTCAGTTGTAGTTCGCTGATGATACAGCGTTGGTTTCTGATTCATGTGAGAAACTGCAGAAGCTGGTGACTGAGTTTGGTAAAGTGTGTGAAAGAAGAAATTTAAGAGTAAATGTGAATAAGAGCAAGGTTATTAGGTACAGTAGGGTTGAGGGTCAAGTCAATTGGGAGGTAAGTTTGAATGGAGAAAAACTGGAGGAAGTGAAGTGTTTTAGATATCTGGGAGTGGATCTGGCAGCGGATGGAACCATGGAAGCGGAAGTGGATTATAGGGTGGGGAAGGGGGCGAAAATCCTGGGAGCCTTGAAGAATGTGTGGAAGTCAAGAACATTATCTCGGAAAGCAAAAATTGGTATGTTTGAAGGAATAGTGGTTCCAACAATGTTGTATGGTTGCGAGGTGTGGGCCATGGATAGAGTTGTGTGCAGGAGGATGGATGTGCTGGAAATGAGATGTTTGAGGAGAATGTGTGGTGTGAGGTGGTTTGATCGAGTAAGTAACGTAAGGGTAAGAGAGATGTGTGGAAATAAAAAGAGCGTGGTTGAGAGAACAGAAGAGGATGTTTTGAAATGGTTTGGTCACATGGAGAGAATGAGTGAGGAAAGATTGACCAAGAGGACATATGTGTCACAGTTGGAGGGAACGAGAAGTGGGAGACCAAATTTTAGGTGGAAAGATGGAGTGAAAAAGATTTTGAGTGATCGGGGCCTTAACATGCAGGAGGGTGAAAGGTGTGCAAGGAATAGAGTGAATTGGAACGATGTGGTATACTGGGGTCGACGTGCTGTCAATGGATTGAACCAAGGCATGTGAAGCGTCTGGGGTTAACCAATGAAAGTTCTGTGGGGCCTGGATGTGGAAAGGGAGCTGTGGTTTCGGTTCATTATTACATGACTGCTAGAGACTGAGTGTAAACGAATGCGGCCTTTGTTGTCTTTTCATAGCGCTACCTCGCACACATGAGGGGGGAGGGTGTTGTAATTCCATGTGTGGCAGGATGGCGATGGGAATGAATAAAGGCAGACAGTATGAATTATGTACATGGGTATATATGTATATGTCTGTGTGTGTATGTATATGTATACATTGAGATGTATAGGCACGTATATGTCCTGTGTCTGGACTTGTGTGTATATACATGTGTATGTGAATGGGTTAGGCCATTCTTTCGTGTGTTTCCTTGCGCTACCTCGATAACGCTGGAGACAGCCAGAAAACAAAATGAATAAATATGAATATATATATATATATATATATATATATATTATATATATATATATATATATATATATATATATATATATATATATATCTTTTTTTTCTTTTAAACCATTCACCATTTCCCGCGTTAGCGAGGTAGCGCTAAGAACAGAGGACTGGGCCTTTTTTGGAATATCCTCAACTGGCCCCCTCTGTTCCTTCTTTTGGGGAAAAAAAAAAAAAAAAAAAAGTGAGGGGAGGATTTCCAGCCCCCCGCTCCCTCCCCTTTTAGTCGCCTTCTACGACACGCAGGGAGTACGTGGGAAGTATTCTTAATCCCCTATCCCCAGGGATATATATATATATATATATATATATATATATATATATATATATATATATATATATATATATATATATATCCCTGGGGATAGGGGAGAAAGAATACTTCCCATGTATTCCCTGCGTGTCGTAGAAGGCGACTAAAAGGGAAGGGAGCGGGGGGCCGGAAATCCTCCCCTCTCGTTTTTTTTTAATTTTCCAAAAGAAGGGACAGAGAAGGGGGCCAGGTGAGGATATTCCCTCAAAGGTCCAGTCCTCTGTTCTTAACGCTACCTCGCTAATGCGGGAAATGGCGAATAGTATGAAAAAAAAAAATATATATATATATATATATATATATATATATATATATATATATATATATATATATATATATATATATATATGTATATATATATATATATGTCGTAGAAGGCGACTAAAGGGGACGGGAGAGGGGAGCTAGAAACCATCCTCTCCTTGTATTTTAACTTTCTAAAAGGGGAAACAGAAGAAGGAGTCATGCAGGGGAGTGCTCATCCTCCTCGAAGGCTCAGATTGGTGTGTCTAAATGTGTGTGGATGTAACCAAGATGAGAAACAAGGAATGATAGGTAGTATGTTTCAGGAAAGGAACCTGGATGTTTTGGCTCTTAGTGAAACGAAGCTGAAGGGTAAAGGGGAAGAGTGGTTTGGGAATGTCTTGTGAGTAAAGTCAGGGGTTATTGAGAGGACAAGATCAAGGGAAGGAGTAGCACTACTCCTGAAACAGGAGTGGTGGGAATATGTGATAGAGTGTAAGAAAATAAACTCTAGATTGATATGGGTAAAACTGAAAGTTGATGGAGAGAGATGAGTGATTATTGGTGCATATGCACCTGGGCATGAGAAGAAATATCACGAGAGGCAAGTGTTTTGGGAGCAGCTGAATGAGTGTGTTAATGGTTTTGATGCACGAGACTGGGTTTTAGTGATGAGTGATTTGAATGCAAAGGTGAGTAATGTGGCAATTGAGGGAATAATTGGTATACATGGTGTGTTCAGTGTTGTAAATGGAAATGGTGAAGAGCTTGTAGATTTATATGCTGAAAAAGGACTGGTGATTGGGAATACCTAGTTGAAAGAGAGAGATATACATAAGTATACGTATGTAAGTAGGATAGATGGCCAGAGAGCGTTATTGGATTACATGTTAATTGATCGGTGCGCAAAAGTGAAACTTTTGGATGTTAATATGCTGAGAGGTGCAACTGGAGGGATGTCTGATCATTATCTTCTGGAGGCGAAGGTGAAGATTTGTAGAGGCTTTCAGAAAAGAAGAGAGAATGTTGGGGTGAAGAGAGTGGTGAGAGTAAGTGAGCTTGGGAAGGCGACTTGTTTGAGGAAGTACCAGGAGAGACTGAGTACAGAATGGAAAAAGGTGAGAACAAAGGAGGTAAGGGGAGTGGAGGAGGAATGGGATGTATTTAGGGAAGCAGTGATGGCTTGTGCAAAAGATGCTTGTTGTATGAGAAGCTTGGGAGGTGGGCAGATTAGAAAGGGTAGTGAGTGGTGGGATAAAGAAGTAAGATTATTTGTGAAAGAGAAGAGAGAGGCATTTGGACGATTTTTGCAGGGAAATAATGCAAATGAATGGGAGATTTATAAAAGAAAGAGGCAGGAGGTCAAGAGAAAGGTGCAAGAGGTGAAAAAGAGGGCAAATGAGAGTTGGGGTGAGAGAGTATCATTAAATTTTAGGGAGAATAAAAAGATGTTTTGGAAGGAGGTAAATAAAGTGCATAAGACAAGGGAACAATGGGAACTTCAGTGAAGGGGGCTAATGGGGAGGTGATAACAAGTAGTGTTGATGTGAGGAGATGGAGTGAGTATTTTGAAGGTTTGTTGAATGTGTTTGATGATAGAGTGGCAGATATAGGGTGTTTATGTAGAGGTGGTGTGCAAAGTGAGAGGGTTAGGGAAAATGATTTTGTGAACAGAGAAGAGGTAGTAAAAGCTTTGCGGAAGATGAAAGCCGGCAAGGCAGTGGGTTTGGATGGAATTGCGGTGGAATCTATGAAAAAAAGGAGACGACTGTATTGTTGACTGGTTGGTAAGGTTATTCAATGTATGTATGATTCTTGATGAGGTGCCTGAGGATTGGCGGAATGCTTGCATAGTGCCATTGTAGAAAGGCAATGGACAAAGGTGAGTGCTCAAATTACAGAGGTATAAGTTTGTTGAGTATTCCTGGGAAATTATATGGGAGGGTATTGATTGAGAGGGTGAAGGCATGTACATAGCATCAGATTGGGGAAGAGCATTGTGGTTTCAGAAGTGGTAGAGGATGTGTGGACCAGGTATTTGCTTTAAGGAATGTATGTGAGAAATACTTAGAAAAGCAAATGGTTTTGTATGTAGCATTTATGGATCTGGAGAAGGCATATGATAGAGTTGATAGAGATGCTCTGTGGAAGGTATTAAGAATATATGGAGTGGGAGGCAAGTTGTTAGAAGCAGTGAAAAGTTTTTATCAAGGATGTAAGGCATGTGTACGTGTAGGAAGAGATGAAAGTGACTGGTTCTCAGTGAATGTAGGTTTGCGGCAGGTGTGTTTGATGTCTCCATAGTTGTTTAATTTGCTTATGGATGGGGTTGTTAGGGAGGTGAATGCAAGACTTTTCGAAAGAGGATCAAGTATGCAGTCTGTTGTGGATGATAGAGCTTAGGAAGTGAGTCAGTTGTTGTTCGCTGATGATACTAGCGCTGGTGGCTGATTCATGTGAGAAACTGCAGAAGCTGGTGACTGAGTTTGGTAAAGTGTGTGAAAGAACAAAGTTGAGAGTAAATGTGAATAAGAGCAAGGTTATTAGGTACAGTAGGGTTGAGGGTCAAGTAAATTGGGAGGTTAGTTTGAATGGAGTAAAACTGGAGGAAGTGAAGTGTTTTAGATATTTGGGAGTGGATTTGGCAGCGGATGGAACCATGGAAGCGGAAGTGAATCATGGGGTGGGGGAAGGGACGAAAAGTCTGGGAGCATTGAATAATGTGTGGAATCGAGAACATTATCACGGAAATCAAAAATGGGTATGTTTGAAGGTATAGTGTTTCCAACAATGTTGTATGGTTGTGAGATGTGGGCTATGGATAGAGTTGTGCGCAGGAGGATGGATGTGCTGCTAATGAGATGTTTGAGGACAATATGTGGTGTGAGGTGGTTTGATCGATTAAGTAATGTAAGGGTAAGAGATATGTGTGGTAATAAAAAGAGAGTGGTTGAGAGAGCAGAAGAGGGTGTTTTGAAATTATTTGGTCTGATGGAGAGAATGAGTGAGGAAAGATTGACCAAGAGGATATATGTGTTGGAGGTGGAGGGAACGAGGGGAAGTGGGAGACCAAATTGGAGGTGGAAAGATGGAGTGAAAAAGATTTTGAGTGATCAGCGCCTGAACATTTAGGAGGGTGAAAAGCGTGCAAGGAATAGAGTGAATTGGACGATGTGGAATACCGGGGTCGACGTGCTGTCAGTGGATTGAACCAGGGCATGTGACGCGTCTGGGGTAAACCATGGAATGTTCTGTGGGGCTTGGATGTGCAAAGGGAGCTTTGGTTTTGGTGCATTATTACATGACAGCTAGAGACTGAGTGTGAACAAGTTGGGCCTTTGTTGTTTTTTCCTAGCGCTAGCTCGCACACATGAGGGGGGTGGGGGTTGTTATTTCGATGTGTGGCAAGGTGGCGATGGAAATGAATAATGAAATGAATATATATTTGTATGTAGCATTTATGGATCTGGAGAAGGCATATGATAGAGTTGATAGAGATGCTCTTTGGAAGGTATTAAGAATATATGGTGTGGGAGGCAAGTTGTTAGAAGCAGTGAAAAGTTTTTATCGAGGATGTAAGGCATGTGTACGTGTAGGAAGAGAGGAAAGTGATTGGTTCTCAGTGAATGTAGGTTTGCGGCAGGGGTGTGTGATGTCCCCATGGTTGTTTAATTTGTTCATGGATGGGGTTGTTAGGGAGGTGAACGCAAGAGTTTTGGAAAGAGGGGCAAGTATGAAGTCTGTTGTGGATGAGAGAGCTTGGGAAGTGAGTCAGTTGTTGTTCGCTGATGATACAGCGCTGGTGGCGGATTCATGTGAGAAACTGCAGAAGCTGGTGACTGAGCTTGGTAAAGTGTGTGAAAGAAGAAAGTTAAGAGTAAATGTGAATAAGAGCAAGGTTATTAGGTACAGTAGGGTTGAGGGTCAAGTCAATTGGGAGGTGAGTTTGAATGGAGAAAAACTGGAGGAAGTGAAGTGTTTTAGATATCTGGGAGTGGATCTGGCAGCGGATGGAACCATGGAAGTGGAAGTGGATCATAGGGTGGGGGAGGGGGCAAAAATTCTGGGAGCCTTGAAGAATGTGTGGAAGTCGAGAACATTATCTCGGAAAGCAAAAATGGGTATGTTTGAAGGAATAGTGGTTCCAACAATGTTGTATGGTTGCGAGGCGTGGGCTATGGATAGAGTTGTGCGCAGGGGGATGGATGTGCTGGAAATGAGATATTTGAGGACAATGTGTGGTGTGAGGTGGTTTGATCGAGTAAGTAACGTAAGGGTAAGAGAGATGTGTGGAAATAAAAAGAGCGTGGTTGAGAGAGCAGAAGAGGGTATTTTGAAATGGTTTGGGCACATGGAGAATGAGTGAGGAAAGATTGACCAAGAGGATATATGTGTCGGAGGTGGAGGGAACGAGGAGAAGAGGGAGACCAAATTGGAGGTGGAAAGATGGAGTGAAAAAGATTTTGTGTGATCGGGGCCTGAACATGCAGGAGGGTGAAAGGAGGGCAAGGAATAGAGTGAATTGGAGCGATGTGGTATACCGGGGTTGACGTGCTGTCAGTGGATTGAATCAAGGCATGTGAAGCGTCTGGGGTAAACCATGGAAAGCTGTGTAGGTATGTGTATTTGCGTGTGTGGACGTATGTATAATCATGTGTATGGGGGTGGGTTGGGCCATTTCTTTCGTCTGTTTCCTTGCGCTACCTCGCAAACGCGGGAGACAGCGACAAAGCACAAAAAAAAAATATATTTTTATTATTTTGCTTTGTTGCTGTCTCCCGCGTTTGCGAGGTAGCGCAAGGAAACAGACGAAAGAAATGGCCCAACACACCCCCATACACAATGTATATATATACACGTCCACACACGCAAATATACATATCTATACATCTCAATGTACACATATATATACACACACAGACACATACATATATACCCATGCACACAATTCACACTGTCTGCCTTTATTCATTCCCATCGCCACCTCGCCACACATGGAATACCATCCCCCTCTCCCCTCATGTGTGCGAGGTAGCACTAGGAAAAAACAACAAAGGCCCCATTCGTTCACACTCAGTGTCTAGCTGTCATGCAATAATGCCCGAAACCACAGCACCCTTTCCACATCCAGGCTCCACACAACTTTCCATGGTTTACCCCAGACGCTTCACATGCCCTGATTCAATCCACTGACAGCACGTCAACCCCAGTATACCACATCGTTCCAATTCACTCTATACCTTGCCCGCCTTTCACCCTACTGCATGTTCAGGCCCCGACCACACAAAATCTTTTTCACTCCATCTTTCCACTTGCAATTTGGTCTCCCACTTCTCCTCGTTCCCTCCACCTCCGACACATATATCCTCTTGGTCAATCTTTCCTCACTCATTCTCTCCATGTGTCCAAACCATTTCAAAACACCCTCTTCTGCTCTCTCAACCACGCTCTTTTTATTTCCACACATCTCTCTTACCCCTACATTACTTACTCGATCAAACCACCTCACACCACACATTATCCTCAAACATCTCATTTCCAGCACATCCACCCTCCTGCGCACAACTCTATCCATAGCCCACGCCTCGCAACCATACAACATTGTTGGAACCACTATTCCTTCAAACATAGCCATTTTTGCTTTCCGAGACAATGTTCTCGACTTCCACACATTCTTCAAGGCTCCCAGGATTTTCGCCCCCTCCCCCACCCTGTGATTCACTTCCGCTTCCATGGTTCCATCCGCTGCCAGATCCACTCCCAGATATCTAAAACACTTTACTTCCTCCAGTTTTTCTCCATTCAAACTTACCTCCCAATTGACTTGACCCTCAATCCTACTGTACCTAATAACCTCGCTCTTATTCACATTTACTCTTTAACTTTCTTCTTTCACACACTTTACCAAACTCAGTCACCAGCTTCTGCAGTTTCTCACATGAATCAGCCACCAGCGCTGTATCATCAGCGAACAACAACTGACTCACTTCCCAAGCTCTCTCATCCACAACAGACTTCATACTTGCCCCTCCTTCCAAAACTCTTGCATTCACCTCCCTAACGACCCCATCCATAAACAAATTAAACAACCATGGAGACATCACACACCCCTGCCGCAAACCTACATTCACTGAGAACCAATCACTTTCCTCTCTTCCTACACATACACATGCCTTACATCCTCGATAAAAACTTTTCACTGCTTCTAACAACTTGCCTCCCACACCATATATTCTTAATACCTTCCACAGAGCATCTTTATCATCTCTATCATATGCCTTCTCCAGATCCATAAATGCTACATACAAATCCATTTGCTTTTCTAAGTATTTCTCACATACATTCTTCAAAGGAAACACCTGATCCATACATCCTCTACCACTTCTGAAACCACACTGCTCTTCCCCAATCTGATGCTCTGTACATGCCTTCACCATCTTAATCAATACCCTCCCATATAATTTACCAGGAATACTCATCAAGCTCATACCTCTGAAATTTGAGCACTCACTCTTATCCCTTTTGCCTTTGTACAATGGCAATATGCACGCATTCTGCCAATCCTCAGGCACCTCACCATGAGTCATACATACATTAAATAACCTTATCAACCAGTCAACAATACAGTCACCCCCTTTTTTAATAAATTCCACTGCAATACCATCCAAACCTGCTGCCTTGCCGGCTTTCATCTTCCGCAAAGCTTTTACTACCTCTTCTCTGTTTACTAAATCATTTTCCCTAACCCTCTTACTTTGCACATCCCCTCTACCATAACATATATATATATATATATATATATATATATATATATATATATATATGATTCACATGCCCTGGTTCTATCCGTTGACAGCACATAGACCCCGGTATACCACATCGTTCCAATTCACTCTATTCCTTGCACGCCTTTCACCCTCCTGTATGTTCAAGCCCTGATTGCTCAAAATCTTTTTCACTCCATCCTTCAACTTCCAATTTGGTCTCCCACTTCTCATTCCCTCCACCTCGGACACATATATCCTCTTTGTCGATCTTTCCTTACTCATTCTCTCCATGTGACCAAACCATTTCAATACACCCTCTTCTGCTCTCTCAATCATGCTCTTTATTACCACACATCTCTCTTACCCTTTCATTACTTACTCGATCAGACCACCTCACAACAGATATTGTCCTCAAACATCTCATTTCCAACACATCCACCCTCCCCTGCACAACTCCTCTTATTACTATTATTTTTTTTTTTATTTACTTAATCGCTGTCTCCCGCATTAACAAGGTAGCTCAAGGAAACAGAAAAAAGAATGGCCCAACCCACCTACATACACATGTATATACATAAATGCCCACACACAAACATGTACATATCTATACATTTCAATGTACACATACAGACATACACATGTACATATTCATACTTGCTGCCTTCATCCATTCCCTGCCACGCATGAAATAGCAACCCCCCCCCCACACACACACACACACAATTTTGTCTCCCGCTTCTTGTTCCCTCCACCTATGACACGTATATTCTCTTTGTCAATCTTTCCACACATGGGGTAAACCATGGAAAGTTTTGTGGGGCCTGGATGTGGAAAGGGAGCTGTTGTTTCAGTGCATTACACATGGCAGCTAGAGACTGAGTGTGAACAAATGTGGCCTTTGTTGTCGTTTTTTGGCGCAACCTCGCGGGGGGAATGTGGTGTCATTCCATGTGTGGCAGGATGGTGGCAGGAATAGATGAAGGCAGCATGTATGAATACATATGTACATTTGTATAATTGGGAAGTGAGTTTGAATGGAGAAAAACTGGAGGAAGTGAAGTGTTTTAGATATCTGAGAGTGGATCTGGCAGCGGATGGAACCATGGAAGCGGAAGT
>NC_092235.1:10168396-10186667 GCF_036320965.1 Panulirus ornatus | reverse complement strand
GGACGGAATGCATGTATAGTGCCACTGTATAAAGGCAAGAATGTAAAGGGAAGTATTAAAACTACAGAAGGATAAGATTGTTAAGTGTACTTGGCAAGATGCATGGGAAGGTACTGATTGGGTGGGTGAAGGAATATACAGGGTATCAGCTAGGAAAGAAGCAGTGTAGTTTCAGAAGTGGTAGAGGATGTGTGGATCAGGTGTTTGCTTTAATGAATGTATGTGTGAAATACTTATAGAAACAGATGAATTTGTATGTAGCATTTATGGACCTGGAGAAAGCTCATGACAGAGTTAACAGAGATTCCTTTTAGAAGGTCTTAAGAATAAATGGTGTGAAAGTAAAGCTACTAGCAGCATTGAGAAGTTTTTATAAAGGGTGTAAGACATATGCATGAGTAGGAAGAGAGTATAGTGAATAGTTCTAAGTGAAGTATTGTCTGTGGCACTGGTTGTGGCATCACCATGGTTATTAAATTTGTTTATGGATGGACTGGTAAGAGATGTAAATGTGAGAGTTTTGTAGAATGGGGTGAGCATGCACTCTGGGAGATCAGATGGCCTAGGAAGTGAATCTGTTGTTGTTTGCAGATGATACAGCACTGGTGGCAGATTCGAGTAAGACACTGCAGAAAAGGTGACTGAGACTGGAAGTGTGTGAAAGAATGAAGTTGAGAGCAAATGCGAATAAAATCAAGGTTATTAGGTTATGCAAGGTTGAGGGACAAGTTAGTTGGAGTGTGAGTTCGAATGGAGAAAACTTGGAAGTTAAGTGTTTTAGATACCTGGGAGTGGACATGGCAGTGAATGGAATCATGGAGGCAAATGTTAGTCATAGGATGGATAAGGAAAAAAAGTTCTGGAGGCACTGAGGAACACATGGAAAGAGCAAAAGTTCTCTAAGAGGGCAAAAATGGGTATGCTTGAAGGTATAGTAGTCCTAACAATATTATATGGATGTGAGGTATGGGCTATATATAAGACAGCATGAAGGAAGGTGAATGTGATGGAAATTAAATGTCTATGGACAATATGTGGTGTGAGGTGGTCTGATAGAGTTGGAAGAGGTGTGACAATAAAAATATAAAGGTTGAGAGAGTTGAACAGGGTATGCTGAAATGGTTTGAATATACATAGAGAATGAGTGAGGGAGGGTTGACAAAGAGGATATATGTGTCAAAAGCTGAGGGATCAAGGAGAATAGGGAGACTAAATTGGCACTGGAAGTATGGAATGAAAAAGATTGTAAAAGACTGGGGCCTGAACATGCAGGAGGGTAAAAGACATGTATGGGACAGGATGAACTGGAACAATGTGGTATACCGGGGAAGATGTGCTGTTAATGGACTGAACCAGGGTATGTCAGCATCCTGGGAAAATCATGGAAAGGTCTGTGGGGCCTGATTGTGGATAAGGAGCTGTGGTTTAGCACATTGCACATGACAGCTACAGAATGGATGTAGACTTTCTTCATCGGTTCCTGGCACTATGATGCTACTGGGAAACAGCAATCAAGTATGAAAAAAGCAATATAAAATAGGCACTCTATATAAAAGGACAATCTGAAAATGTTAAAAGAATATGTATTAATCAATAGACTAGTAATATGAAAAACAGACAAACTTATTTTCAGATCCTATGTAAGCATTAGTAATGAAAAAAACAAAATGACACAAAGAATGTTTTACATAAGTGTAAAGAAACCATGCTTTGATAGATTCATATATCCTTGTTTTATTCAAAAATTTTCATTTCATATCCATCTACAAAAAGGGTACATCAAAATGTATACTTGCAGACGGGTGGGGTTGGGGAGTAGTGAAGTTATGCAACGATGACAGATGGATAAAAACTGTCAACACCAAATCCACCCAATTCTTCAAACCCTGATAATGGTATACACTGATGCAAGAGTTCTCTCTCTGTCAGTGTTAGTTATTCAAATCATTTTCATGCTGGTGGCAGTAAAGGCTGACAACAAACTACTGGCACATTTGGGCTGATTCATGGGAAGCAGCAGTAGTTTTCAACATGCGGGAATCACTTGGGTTGGGTTCAACAGTGGCATGATGCAGGGCCCAATTTTGAGCCTAGAAATCTTCTTGGTAGAAGTTAATGACTTCCCTGATGGTTTGGATTATTACCTGAACATGCTTGCAGACAATGCAAAGGTCTTGAGAAAAACACAGAATGACGATGAATGCATCAGCTTATGTAAGGCTCTAGACAAACTCCATTGGTCAGAAATGTAGTTGATGAAATTCAGTCCAAGTAAATGCAACATAATGAGGGTGGAATCAAGTGAAAGATGGCCTCAATACAATTATCATCTAGTTCTAAATTAGCTACAGTAATCTATGTGAAAGAAACTGCTGAGGAGACAAACAGAGTGCTGACAAATATTAGAATCACATTTAAGTATAAATAAAAGGAAATGTGAAGTGTTTTTCAAAACACGTTAACCAAGATTGGAATACATTTCTCAAGTCTGGTCAATGCACTTAATGAAGCACAAAGATCAAACTGAGAGTCACAAGAAAGGCACTAAGATGGTACCTGAAAGGAGGGAGCTGAGCTACAATGACAGGCTAAAGGCTAAAAATATGCCTACCACAGAGCACAGAAAAGTTGGGGGTGATTTGATTGCAACCTTCAAGTTTCTGACCCAGAAATATGACATCAACAGAGAATGGTTCATGAAATGCAATAAAAGAGTAACAATGTAATAAAACAGATAAACTATGAACTTAAAAAAAACTAAGTGCTGTAGGTATACAAATATTTAAGAAGCTGGATAAAAGGTAGCAAGAGAATCTGAAAGCAATAAACAGGAATCCATTCTTAACTAGTTTTAAGGGCAAAAATAGGTATGTCTGAAGGAAGTCCTAACAATGCTATATGGATGCAAGACATGGGCTAAAAATGAGGATGTGCAAAGGAAGGTGATGTTGGAAATGAAATTCTCTAGGACAATAAGTGGCGTGAGGTAATTTGATCAAGTAATCAAAGGGTAAGAGAGATGTGTGGAAACAAGAGAGGTGTAGTTGATATAGCTGAAGAGGGTGTGCTAAAATGGTTTGGACACATGGAGAGAATGAGTGAGGACTGTTTCACAAAAAGGATATGTGTTGGAAGTGGAGGGGAAAAAGAGAAGGGGAGACCACCTTGGTGATAGACAGACTGGGGCCTGAACATGAAGGAAGATGATAGTCATGCACAGGTTAGAGTGAATTGGAATGATGTGGTATACAAGGGGTGATATGCTGTTAGAGGACCAAACCAGAACATGTGCAGCAGCCCTAGAAAACATGGAAAGGGTTGTGGGTCCTGGTTATGGATACGAGCAATATGGTTTCGGTGCACTACACATGGCAGCTAGAGAATGGAAGTGAATAAATGTGCCCATTCTCTATTTGTTCCTGGTACTGACTCGCTAATGTGGGAAAAGCCAGACAAGTTTGAAAATGAACTTCTGTTGTTCTATGTATTTCTAACACATTCTTGAAAGAATATTTGCGATTTCCTATAATAGCACCAGGAACATACAAAGAACAGCCTCATTCACTCAAATCCACTTTCTAGATACACTCCTAGTTGACATTAGGTGAGGAGGCAAGTAGTCAGGAACTGGGTGAATCCAAGCATTCAGACACTAACCAGGGAAGCCTGCTAATCTACCTTTCATTTTTTTTTTTTCTATCCTAATACAGAGGTACTCAGTGCTTACATGTATAAAAACATCAGAAACAAAAAATAGCCTCATTCACTCAAATCCACTTTCTAGATACACACCTAGTTGACACTCAGGTGAGGAGGCAAGTAGTCAGGAACTGGATGAATCCAAGCATTCAGACACTAACCAGGGAAGCCAGTTAATCTATCTTTCGTTTTTTTCTTTTCTCTCCTTATACGGAGGTACTCAGTGCTTACATGTGTAAACACAACAGAAACAAAAAACATTTTATGGATGTAAATTGAAACAGAAAAGTGCAAAGGCCTCCTGACCTAGACATAGGTAGCCAAAAGATGGAAAGGAATGAAGGGTCACGAATCCAAGCTGTGGAAGCGAGCTATCTGAGAGAATTGGTATCTCAAGGAATGCAGAGGAAATGAATTGTGGAGTGGTAAAGTGGGTGAAATGTAACACTCTGAGGTGGTTTCGGTATGCAGAAAGAGTACAAAATGGGGAATTAACAAGGAGAGTTTGTGATAGTATGATTAAAGGGGTTTGTATGAATGGAAATCCACCTATGACATGGGAAAATATGGTGGAAGAGTACTAGAAAGAGGGGATTAGTGGAATAATGTGTGGAATGCTGTATACAAAGGAGGCATGTAAGGAAAGGGATACGGATATCTAACCAATAATTCTACACAATCAGGGACTGCAATAAACTTTATCTATTTATTTTGCTTTGCCGCTGTCTCCCGTGTTAGCGAGGCAGCGCAAGGAAACAGACGAAAGAATGGCCCAACCCACCCACATACACATGTATATACATACACGTCCACACACGCAAATATACATACCTATACAACTCAATGTATACATATATATACACACACAGGCATATACATATATACACATGTACATAATTCATACTGTCTGCCTTTATTCATTCCCATCGCCACCTCGCCACACATGGGATAACATCCCCCTCCCCCCTCATGTGTGTGAGGTAGTGCTAGGAAAAGACAACAAAGGCCCCATTCGTTCACACTCGGTCTCTAGCTGTCATGTAATAATGTACCGAAACCACAGCTCCCTTTCCACATCCAGGCCCCACAGAACTTTCCATGGTTTACCCCAGACACTTCACATGCCCTGGTTCAATCCATTGACAGCATGTCAACCCCGGTATACCACATCGTTCCAATTCACTCTATTCCTTGCACGCCTTTCACCCTCCTGCATGTTCAGGCCCCGATCACTAAAAATCTTTTTCATTCCATCTTTCCACCTCCAATTTGGTCTCCCACTTCTCCTCGTTCCCTCCACCTCTGACACATATATCCTCTTAGTCAATCTTTCCTCACTCATTCTCTCCATGTGACCAAACCATTTCAAAACACCCTCTTCTGCTCTCTCAATCACACTCTTTTTATAACCACACATCTCTCTTACCCTATTATTACTTACTCGATCAAACCACCTCACACCACATATTGTCCTCAAACATCTCATTTCCAGCACATCCACCCTCCTGCGCACAACTCTATCCATAGCCCATGCCTCGCAACCATACAAACATACCCATTTTTGCTTTCCGAGATAATGTTCTCGACTTCCAAACATTCTTCAAGGCTCCCAGAATTTTTGCCCCCTTCCCCACCCTATGATTCACTTCCGCTTCCATGGTTCCATCCGCTGCCAAATGCACTCCCAGATATCTAAAACACTTCACTTCCTCCAGTTCTTCTCCATTCAAACTTACCTCCCAATTGACTTGACCCTCAACCCTACTGTACCTAATAACCTTGCTCTTATTTACATTTCCTCTCAACTTATAAAGCCAAATACTCAAATAAGTACAAATTGTCAGTAACCAAAAGCTTTGGGATTTGGAGAGGACTGTACGTAAGCAAACCTATTTCCAATGTTACTAACTGTACAATCAATAATACCGTAAGGACAAAAAAGCATTGAAACATCATTGCATAAATATCACATGTAAATTTAAAATCTTGAAAACCATACATAACAGCAATCAAGTATAATAGAAAAAAATATAAATAAATCAGGGCTATCCACAGTAACACTATCTAAGCCACAGCTTGCTTTGACTTCTGTGCATAATTCATATCATTGGGGACCTACCTCCTCCCAGTTTCCATATTCCCGCTTATAATTCATGATGTAACCCCGCACAGGTGCATGGTGGGGCTTCAGGCTCCAGCGAAGTGTTAGGGAATCTCTTGAGCTGCCCTGGACATAAAGCGTAGGAGGGGCTGGTGGGACTGTGGATCAAGAGAGGATGGATCAAGAATTACTAACTGTGGTAAAAATAGAGACAGAAGTAAAATCAGTGCTAAAGTTACTTCAGGAAGTAACCTAAAGGACAAATGATACATCCACAGTGAAGAAAAATTTTAAATAAGAAGTAATGCTTGGAGTATGAGATGTTGGAAAAGTAAGGTGAAGGGCAATGGAAGAAATATAGTAATGTAATGAGCAAGGAGACAAGGAACTTATAAACTTACTTGGTCCATGAGAACAAAATGATCAGGAAAACAATGATAGAGCTCTTAAGGACCAAAGGATTCCTTGATTTATCTTATGGATAAGTCAAAGAGATTGATATTATATGGAAACTGTTTACAGTAAAAAGGCAAAGAAAACAAAGAAGGAAAAATGGGGATATTACAGGGAAACAGATGTTGAAGAATAAAGACATCAAAGTCAGTACAAAAAGCATTTAAACAACTGGAGGAAAAAGACAAAACAGTCAAGGTCAGGATAAACTGAATATAACTTGCATGCAAAAGGCAAAAATATGATGCTGCCAGTTTTATTGTCCATAAAGCAGAAGGCTGCATGCATCTTTTACATCAATATATTTCAGTTGCACTTAACATTAACTGAAGAACTTTTAAACCATAAATCTGTTTACTATTGGGTTCTGAACAAAAGACTTACCTTGTACTGTGAGAATATTCGTAATACTATCATCTCCATGAGTATTGACAGCTGTACAACTCAAATTTCCAGCATCAGTTTTCTGTACATCTCGAATAAACAACGATCCATTAGGTCGTACCTGTAGAAAGGAGTAAGACATTTAATAAGAGGACCATTAAAGATTCTACACAAGATAATATATGATGTACAAGACACTTACCAACTACCAAGATCATAAAGCAAATAATGTAGTTACAAAAAGGCTGAAGTTGTATTTGAACTTGTGAGTGATGGGTTAAATATGTAGAGGAAATATTAGGGAAGTTACTCTATTCATCATTCATTCTACACAATGGCCTTAAATAAGTAAGACCAATGCCATCAGTTTAAGAACACATCCATTCTAAATACAGCATTTATTTTTATTCATTTTGCATTGTCGCTGTCTTCTGCGTTAGCGAGGTAGTGCAAGGAAACAAACAAAAGAATGGCCCAACCCACCCACATACACATGTATATACATACACGTCCACACACGCAAATATACATGCCTATACATCTCAACATATACATAAACATACACACAAAGACATATACATATATACACATGTACATAAATTCATAGTCTGCCTTTATTCATTCCCATCACCACCTCGCCACACATGAAATAACAACCCCCTCCCCCACATGTGTGTGAGGTAGTGCTAGTAAAAGACAACAAAGGCCACATTCGTTCACACTCAGTCTCTAGCTGTCATGTAATAATGCACCAAACCACAGCTCCCTTTCCACATCCAGGCCCCACACAACTTTCCATGGTTTACCCCAGACGCTTCATATGCCCTGGTTCAATCCAGTGACAGCACGTTGACCCCGGTATACCACATCATTCCAATTCACTCTATTCCTTGTACCCCTTTCACCCTCCTGCATGTTCAGGCCCCGATCACTCAAAATCTTTTTCACTCCATCATTCCACCTCCAATTTGGTCTCCCACTTCTCCTCGTTCCCTCCACCTCTGACACATGTATCCTCTTGGTCAATCTTTCCTCACTCATTCTCTCCATGTGACCAAACCATTTCAAAACACCCTCTTCTGTTCTCTCAACCACACTCTTTTCATTACCACACATCTCTCTTACCCTTACATTTCTTACTCGATCAAACCACCTCACACCACATATTGTCCTCAAACATCTCATTTCCAGCACATCCATCCTCCTCCGCACAACTCTATCCATAGCCCATGCCTCGCAACCATACAACATTGTTGGAACCACTATTCCTTCAAACATACCCATTTTTGCTTTCCGAGATAATGTTCTCAACTTCCACACACTCTTCATCGCCCGCAAAATTTTTGCCCCCTCCCCCACCCTATGATTCACTTCCGCTTCCATGGTTCCATCCGCTGCCAAATCCACTCCCAGATATCTAAAATACTTCACTTCCTCCAGTTCTTCTCCATTCAAACTTACCTCCAAACTGACTTGACCCTCAACCCTACTGTACCTAATAACCTTGTTCTTATTCACATATACTCTCAGCTTTCTTCTTTCACACACTTTACCAAACTCAGTCACAAGCTTCTGCAGTTTCTCACATGAATCAGCCACCAGCGCTGTATCATCAGCGAACAACAACTGACTCACTTCCCAAGCTCTCTCATCCACAACAGACTGCATACTTGCCCTCTTTCCAAAACTTTTGCATTCACCTCCCTAACAACCCCATCCATAAACAAATTAAACAACCATGGAGACATTATACACCCCTGCCGCAAACCTACATTCACTGAGAACCAATCACTTTCCTCTCTTCCTACACGTACACATGCCTTACATCCTAGATAAAAACTTTTCACTGCTTCTGACAACTTGCCTCCCACACCATATATTCTTAATACCTTCCACAGAACATCTCTATCAACTCTATCATATGCCTTCTCCAGAACCATAAATGCTACATACAAATCCATTTGCTTTCCTAAGTATTTATCACATACATTCTTCAAAGCAAACACCTTATCCACACATCCTCTACCACTTCTGAAACCACACTGCTCTTCCCCAATCTGATGCTCTGTACATGCCTTCACCCTCTCAATCAATACCCTCCCATATAATTTCCCTGGAATACTCAACAAACTTATACCTCTGTAATTTGAGCACTCACTCTTATCCCCTTTGCATTTGTACAATGGCACTATGCAAGCATTCCACCAATCCTCAGGCACCTCACCATGAGTCATGCATACATTAAATAACCTTAACAACCAGTCAACAATACATTCACCCCCTTTTTTTAATAAATTGCACGGCAATACCATCTAAACCCGCTGCCTTGCCGGCTTTCATCTTCCACAAAGCTTTTACTACCTCTTCTTTGTTTACCAAGCCATTTTCCCTAATCCTTTCACTTTGCACACCACCTCGACCAAAACACCCTATATCTGCCACTCTATCATCAAACACATTCAACAAACCTTCAAAATACTCACTCCATCTACTTCTCACATCACCACTACTTGTTATCACCTCCCCATTAGCCCCCTTCACTGAAGTTCCCATTTGTTCCCTTGTCTTACGCTCTTTATCTACCTCCTTCCAAAACATCTTTTCATTCTCCCTAAAATTTAATGATACTCTCTCACCCCAACTCTCATTTGCCCTTTTTTTCACCTCTTGCACCTTTCTCTTGACCTCCTGCCTCTTTCTTTTATACATCTCCCACTCATTTGCATCATTTCCCTGCAAAAGTCGTCCAAATGCCTCTCTCTTCTCTTTCACTAATAGCCTACTTCTTCATCCCACCACTCACTACCCTTTCTAATCTGCCCACCTCCCACGCTTCTCATGCCACAAGCATCTTTTGCACAAGCCATCACTGCTTCCCTAAATACATCCCATTCCTCCCCAACTCCCCTTACCTCCTTTGTTTTCACCTTTTTCCATTCTGTACTCAGTCTCTCCTGGTACTTCCTCACACAAGTCTCCTTCCCAAGTTCACTTACTCTCACAACCCTTTTCACCCCAACATTCTCTCTTCTTTTCTGAAAACCTCTATAAATCTTCACCTTCGCTTCCACAAGATAATGATCAGACATCCCTTCAGTTGCACCTCTCAGCACATTAACATCCAAAAGTCTCTCTTTCGCGCGCCTATCAATTAACAGGTAATCCAATAACGCTCTCTTTCCATCTCTCCTGCTTACATATGTATACTTATGTATATACATATCTCTCTTTTTAAACCAGGTTTTCCCAATCACCAGTCCTTTTTCAGCACATAAATCTACAAGCTCTTCACCATTTCCATTTGCAACACTGAACACCCCATGTACACCAATTATTCCCTTAACTGCCACATTACTCACCTTTGCATTCAAATCACCCATCACTATAACCCAGTCTCGTGCATCAAAATTACTAACACACTCACTCAGCTGCTCCCAAAGCACTTGCCTCTCATGATCTTTCCTCTCATGCCCAGGTGCATATGCACCAATAATCACCCATCTCTCTCCATCAACTTTCAGTTTTACCCATATCAATCTACAGTTTACTTTCTTACACTCAATCACATACTCCCACAACTCCTGTTTCAGGAGTAGTGCTACTCCTTCCCTTGCTCTTGTCCTCTCACTAACCCCTGACTTTACTCCCAAGACATTCCCAAACCACTCTTCCCCTTTACCCTTGAGCTTCGTTTCACTCAGAGCCAAAACATCTAGGTTCCTTTCCTCAAACATACTACCTATCTCTCCTTTTTTCTCATCTTGGTTACATCCACACACATTTAGACACCCCAATCTGAGCCTTCGAGGAGGATGAGCACTCCCTGCGTGACTCCTTCTTCTGTTTCCCCTTTTACAAAATTAAAATACAAGGAGGGGAGGGTTTCGAACCCTCTGTTCCTGTCCCCTTTAGTCACCTTCTACGACATGTGAGGAATGCGAGGGAAGTATTCTTTCTCCCCTATCCCCAGGGACAAGATATAGTAATATCAACATAATGACTATAGGCTTGCCTTGTCAGTAAAAAATAAATTCCTCAATGTGCTAGACCTGCCTTTTAACCAAATAGCAGGAGCAATAAATAGTAGTAGGAGTAGTAGGAACATTTTGACAGGAACATTAGGTAGAAACATTGAGTAGTAGTAGTTGGTTGGAACAACAGGAAGGAGCATTAGGTAGAAGTAGTCAATGGGAATATTATGTAGGAGTCTCTGCAAACACTGCGCAAGAGTTGTCCTCTGACAATGGCCTGTTAGGAGTGAAGCACTAAAGACTGAGAAGCAGCAGTGGAGTTCACTATTTATGGAGACTCTTTTGCTATTGCCACCCCCTTTATGGAGTTCCAGTTGGGAACAGGTGTCAGAGGTATAGATAGATATCATTCTATCATCTTTGTGAATAGGGGAGAAACAATATATTGCGTGTCATAAAAGGCAACTAAGAGGGGTGGTAAAAGGGGTTGGAAATCCTCTCCTCTTGTACAATTGCTTTCCAAAAAAAAAAGGAACAGATGAAGGAGCTCAGCAAGGATTTTTCCTCTAAGGCTTGGTCATCTGTTTCTGATGCTCTCACAAAGTAATTGTTCCAGATGCTATTTCACAGAAATGAGACAGTGAAGAGGTGTGAAAGAAAAATACTGATATATGGAATACACCTTTAAATTAAACTTTAGAAAAGGATATGAAGCAATAATACAATAAGGGAAACCCAAGATTAATACATAATGGAATAATGCAATGTAAGAAAACAAAAATAGAAAACTAAGATTATTACATATGATATAAATCAGCATAGACCCAATAAATTGGAATATAATGAAAAAACAAAGATAAAACATGAAAACATATCTTAAAAATATAAACAAAACAAGAGGTCTAACAAAGTTTAACATATAGATAAACTCTGGAAAATCTATACACTCAGACTTATTAATATAGCTGCTTCTGTAAAATTCAAAGCTGAATATCAAACAAATTGTAAAACTGATGATTTGAAAAAAATAAGATAATAATATTCTATAACTCATGGTACAACAAAGAATGTATGTGAGAAATACTTAGAAAAGCAAATGGATTTGTATGTAGCATTTATGGATCTGGAGAAGGCATATGATAGAGTTGATAGAGATGCTCTGTGGAAGTTATTAAGAATATATGGTGTGGGAGGCAAGTTGTTAGAAGCAGTGAAAAGTTTTTATCGAGGATGTAAGGCATGTGTACGTGTAGGAAGAGAGGAAAGTGATTGGTTCTCAGTGAATGTAGGTTTGCGGCAGGGGTGTGTGATGTCTCCATGGTTGTTTAATTTGTCTATGGATGGGGTTGTTAGGGAGGTGAATGCAAGAGTTTTGGAAAGAGGGGCAAGTATGAAGTCTGTTGGGGATGAGAGAGCTTGGGAAGTGAGTCAGTTGTTGTTTGCTGATGATACAGCGCTGGTGGCTGATTCATGTGAGAAACTGCAGAAGCTGGTGACTGAGTTTGGTAAAGTGTGTGAAAGAAGAAAGTTAAGAGTAAATGTGAATAAGAGCAAGGTTATTAGGTACAGTAGGGTTGAGGGTCAAGTCAATTGGGAGGTGAGTTTGAATGGAGAAAAACTGGAGGAAGTGAAGTGTTTTAGATATCTGGGAGTGGATCTGGCAGCGGATGGAACCATGGAAGCAGAAGTGGATCATAGGGTGGGGGAGGGGGCAAAAATTCTGGGAGCCTTGAAGAATGTGTGGAAGTCGAGAACATTATCTCGGAAAGCAAAAATGGGTATGTTTGAAGGAATAGTGGTTCCAACAATGTTGTATGGTTGCGAGGCGTGGACTATGGATAGAGTTGTGCGCAGGAGGATGGATGTGCTGGAAATGAGATGTTTAAGGACAATGTGTGGTGTGGGGTGGTTTGATCGAGTAAGTAACGTAAGGGTAAGAGAGATGTGTGGAAATAAAAAGAGCGTGGTTGAGAGAGCAGAAGAGGGTGTTTTGAAATGGTTTGGTCACATGGAGAGAATGAGTGAGGAAAGATTGACCAAGAGGATATATGTGTCGGAGGTGGAGGGAACGAGGAGAAGAGGGAGACCAAACTGGAGGTGGAAAGATGGAGTGAAAAAGATTTTGTGTGATTGGGGCCTGAACATGCAGGAGGGTGAAAGGAGGGCAAGGAATAGAGTGAATTGGAGCAATGTGGTATACCGGGGTTGACGTGCTGTCAGTGGATTGAATCAAGGCATGTGAAGCGTCTGGGGTAAACCATGGAAAGCTGTGTAGGTATGTATATTTGCGTGTGTGGACGTATGTATATACATGTGTATGGGGGTGGGTTGGGCCATTTCTTTCGTCTGTTTCCTTGCGCTACCTCGCAAACGCGGGAGACAGCAGCAAAAAAAAAAAAAAAAAAAAGGGGGGAATATATTTCCTCTCTAAAGAGGCCCCCAGCAGGGTAAAAAAAAAAAAAAAGAGTTTTGAGCTAATGAAAAAAAAAAAAGAAAAAAGAATCCTCCGAAAGGTAAGGTCAATAAGCATGGGAAATGAAACACAGCCTTGCTTTCTTTGGAGCAACAAAAAGATAACTGTTAATACCAATACTTGGTTTACCTACCATTTGCCCCTAAGGCAGGATTCTTTAGTGGGAACTGTTAATCATCAGTCTGAAGCTGTAATATATCCATGCAAATGCCTAGATCTCATCCCCATGAAATTTGAAACTACACTGCAAGAAGTTAAAGAAGAGAGGAGACGGAGACAAGAGAGAAAAAATCTTGCTCACTGGCATCACCTGTAGAAATATTCTTCCAAAAGTTCAAAACTAATCTTCTTTGCATGATCTGGCCAGTAAGCAAAGAAAATGAGAACATACCTAAACTGAAAATTCTTAAACTACCATAGAAAAGAAGTCGTAAGCAGTGGTTTAGGACAAGGTATCTGTTAGACTCCTCCTAAGTCCATAAAACAGAAGATCAGTCTGTATAAAAATAAACTTCAAAAGCAATGTTAAGGGGCTGTGACTAGAATTCATTCATGGTATAAAGCTCATATGATGTAGAACTTTAGCAAATCCTTTGGTAATCCTTGAAAAGGATTCAGTTAAACTGGACTGTTTGCCCTATATTTTACTTAACTGCCCGTCCGGGGCTTTGTAGTCTATGCTGCGGCATGCTAAAAGCTTGACAAAGCAAATTATTGCAAACTGAACATTATCAAAACAGAAAACTAATGATTTCCAAGGAAGCTCGCAAAGATGGTCTGCTTCTTAGAATCCTTAAGCCAGACCTCTTTTAATGTAATAGAATTTATTTCTTCAGCCTGAAGGAGAGCAATGCTTTTGCATAAAAACACATACTTTCCTGAAGCTCACTTCAAAGGAATGTAACACCTTAAATGAGCTGAAAACTCAGGCAAGGGTAAGGTGATAGATGATCCAAAGTAAAAGGAATGGTTCTGCAACTAGACTGGGACCAGACTGTCTTACAGATCAAGAAAAGAATAGCCAATGATATGGTGCTAAATTCCAACTAAAAATGAAAATCATAAAAAGGATGATCTGTCAGGTGGGCTTAAGCAGTCTGCCCTCACCATGAAAGGAAACCAGTTCAGCTGGAAGAAGTTAGCCACTAGACTGACTACATAAGGGGGCCCTGTCGGGCTAAAGGACAGATGTTTTATCTGAATTTACAAATAAAGCTGATCTGATATCAGTAGAAAAACTTCAGAATAGGAAGATAACTCAGGAAGTAGCCATATCACCATTCAGATAACTGCAAGAGAACTTATAATCTTATTTGCTTCATCAAGAATCGTAAACAGAGCAAAGCATGGCTAAGTCCCAGACATCTTGTTGGACTTTTCACTGAGGACAGCTTACTCTAGCTTTTCTCTGTGTTGCATAAAGCTTATCAGAAACACCAACTCCTCTATCCCATAAATGATAAACCTCACTGATGAATCATATTCACTATCTCTCATCTAAATTGCCTACTCAGAATGATGAATCCCATCAGTTTTACTGTTAAGGACAGCATACCATGTCTTTATTTTACACTCACTGAGATAAGACATCCAAGCTAACTCTTCCATCCTTCAAAGTTGATAACGTTCTCAAACATATGAAACTTGATTTCAACTGGGTTGTGTGCTGGCCTGTGTTGACTGAGCTCTAAACACCTTGTCAGTTTTGTTGACAGGAAGAGTGCCCTCTGACTTTCCTTTGTGTTAGGTGAGTGGTTCAAGAAATCAACTCCTCTGGCTCTAGAGTTGGCTAAACTCACAGTCTGATGGATAACAAAGCCTCCTTTGAGAAACATACCATAGGAAACACAACTGTTATGTATATATTTTGTCAGTTCTGCACTGGAAGAGCCCTGTACACATTTTTGGGGTAGGCAACTGTTGAGTAAGAAGTTTGTAACTATATTCTAGTTAAGAAAAAGAACCTGCAGCAAATACAACACACAGGATATCATGATAAAAGACCCATCAGAAATAAAATCAACTGTAATCATTATCAAGGATCCTTGATGTACCCAAGTAAAAGATGAAAAAAATTAAGAATGGGGAACATAATCAAACCGAAAGGGGCCCTTACAAAGCAAATTCACGAAAGAGCTTTTATCATGCAAAGTAATCGATCATGAACTAACTACTAACATGCTGTGGACAAAAAAGTGAAGGAATTATCTTAAGTCTGGATAGGTGGAATATAAACTCTGATAAAAATAACTTTTACTAAGGCAAAATTTGATACTAACAATGGCAAGCTAGAGAAAAGCTATAAGGGTAAATCATCAGAGCAAAAAGTGGCCAAACAAAAGTACCATACGAAAATGTAATAATCCCTGAGATAAACCATTTGGAATGCGAGGATGCATGTGAAACATCATTAGGAAAGGCAACACTCTGTGCAACGGACCATTGGGAAGGGCAATATTTCATGTGAGTGATCAGAACTGTCAATAATCTGTTTGAAAGACCATAGTGGACAAGAAGGACCTGTATGAAGAACAATTAAGAAAGGCAAGGGTTTCAGGAAGAAGCTGTTTGAATGATACGGTGTTCAGAAGTAAAGTCCTTTTGACCATGGAACTGCCTCTTCAGTAAATAAAACAATCTGACCTCACAGACCCCTGGAGCCACATAAATCAATGTCAACTTAACTAAACCCCAGTAATGATGGACAAAAGTGCCAACACATCTCTACCGTCTAAATACAAACTTTCTAGAATAGTCTCCAAGAGACCCTCTAAAATTTTAATGTGGTTACACAGAAATTTCTTGCATCAAAAAATGGCAAAAACATACTTGCACTATATCCTGAGTGTACAATGTTGAACAGGGTTTTATGAAGTAAAGTTTGAAATGGCAAAAAATGAAAAAAAGATACTTTGTTAACCTTATGAGTGACAAAAATGTAATCCACCCAATTCACTGTTTTTCATGTTTATGATAGTAAAATATCATATGCATTAGCTTATACAGCAGAAAATATAATTGTATTATATATCAATACTAGAGAAGAGGTAGTGAAAGCTTTACGGAAGATGAAAGCCGGCAAGGCAGCGGGTTTGGATGGTACTGCAGTGGAATTTATCAAAAAAGGGGATGACTGTGTTGTTGACTGGTCAGTGAGGATATTCAATGTATGTATGGTTCATGGTGAAGTGCCTGAGGATTGGCGGAATGCATGCATAGTGCCATTGTACGAAGGCAAAGGGGATAAAGGTGAGTGTTCAAATTACAGAGGTGTATAAGTTTGATGAGTATTCCTGGGAAATTATATGGGAGGGTATTGATTAAGAGGTTGAAGGCATGTACAGAGCATTAGATTGGGGAAGAGAAGTGTGGTTTCAGAAGTGGTAGAGGATGTGTGGATCAGGTGTTTGCTCTGAAGAATGTATGTGAGAAATACTTAGAAAAGCAAATGGATTTGTATGTAGCATTTATGGATCTGGAGAAGGCATATGATAGAGCTGAGAGAGATGCTCTGTGGAAGGTATCAAGAATATACAGTGAGGGAGGCAAATTGTTCGAAGAAGTGAAAAGTTTTTATCATGGATGTAACGCATGTGTGAGAGTGGGAAGAGAGAAAAGTGATTGGTTCTCAGTGAATGTCAGTTTGCAGCAGGGGTGCATGATGTCTCTATGGTTGTTTAATTTGTTTATGGATGGGGTTGTTAGGGAGGTAAATGCAAGAGTTTTGGAAAGAGGGGCAAGTATGCAGTCTGTTGTGGAAGAGAGGGCTTGGGAAATGGTGAAGAGCTTGTAGATCTTTTTTTTTTTTTTTTTTTTTTTTGCTTTGTCGCTGTCTCCTGCGTTTGCGAGGTAGCGCAAGGAAACAGACGAAAGAAATGGCCCAACCCACCCCCATACACATGTATATACATACGTCCACACACGCAAATATACATACCCACACAGCTTTCCATGGTTTACCCCAGACGCTTCACATGCCTTGACTCAATCCACTGACAGCACGTCAACCCCGGTATACCACATCGCTCCAATTCACTCTATTCCTTGCCCTCCTTTCACCCTCCTGCATGTTCAGGCCCCGATCACACAAAATCTTTTTCACTCTATCTTTCCACCTCCAATTTGATCTCCCTCTTCTCCTCGTTCCCTCCAACTCCGACACATATATCCTCTTGGTCAATCTTTCCTCACTCATTCTCTCCATGTGACCAAACCATTTCAAAACACCCTCTTCTGCTCTCTCAACCACGCTCTTTTTATTTCCACACATCTCTCTTACCCTTACGTTACTTACTCGATCAAACAACCTCACACCACACATTGTCCTCAAACATCTCATTTCCAGCACTTCCATCCTCCTGCACACAACTCTATCCATAGTCCACGCCTCGCAACCATACAACATTGTTGGAACCACTAATCCTTTAAACATACCCATTTTTGCTTTCCGAGATAATGTTCTCGACTTCCACACATTCTTCAAGGCTCCCAGAATTTTCGCCCCCTCCCCCACCCTATGATCCACTTCCGCTTCCATGTTTCCATCCGTTGCCAGATCCACTCCCAGATACCTAAAACACTTCACTTCCTCCAGTTTTTCTCCATTCAAACTCACCTCCCAATTGACTTGACCCTCAACCCTACTGTACCTAATAACCTTGCTCTTATTCACATTTACTCTTAACTTTCTTCTTTCACACACTTTACCAAACTCAGTCACCAGCTTCTGCAGTTTCTCACATGAATCAGCCACCAGCGCTGTATCATCAGCAAACAACAACTGACTCACTTCCCAAGCTCTTTCATCCCCAACAGACTTCATACTTGCCCCTCTTTCCAAAACTCTTGCATTCACCTCCCTAACAACCCCATCCATAAACAAATTAAACAACCATGGAGACATCACACACCCCTGCCGCAAACCTACATTCACTGAGAACCAATCACTTTCCTCACTTCCTACACGTACACATGCCTTACATCCTCGATAAAAACTTTTCACTGCTTCTAACAACTTGCCTCCCACACCATATATTCTTAATACCTTCCACAGAGCATCTCTATCAACTCTATCATATGCCTTCTCCAGATCCATAAATGCTACATACAAATCCATTTGCTTTCCTAAGTATTTCTCACACACATTCTTCAAAGCAAACACCTGATCCACACATCCTCTACCACTTCTGA
>NC_092235.1:10146574-10168296 GCF_036320965.1 Panulirus ornatus | reverse complement strand
GAGCTTGGGAAGTGAGTCAGTTGTTGTTCGCTGATGATACAGCGCTGGTGGCTGATTCATGTGAGAAACTGTAGAAGCTGGTGACTGAGTTTGGTAAAGTGTGTGAAAGAAGAAAGTTAAGAGTAAATGTGAATAAGAGCAAGTTTATTAGGTACAGTAGGGTTGAGGGTCAAGTCAATTGGGAGGTGAGTTTGAATGGAGAAAAACTGGAGGAAGTAAAGTGTTTTAGATATCTGGGAGTGGATCTGGCAGCGGATGGAACCATGGAAGTGGAAGTGGATCATAGGGTGGGGGAGGGGGCGAAAATCCTGGGAGCCTTGAAGAATGTGTGGAAGTCGAGAACATTATCTCAGAAAGCAAAAATCGGTATGTTTGAAGGAATAGTGGTTCCAACAATGTTGTATGGTTGCGAGGCGTGGGCTATGGATAGAGTGGTGCGCAGGAGGATGGATGGATGTGCTGGAAATGAGATGTTTGAGGACAATGTGTGGTGTGAGGTGGTTTGATCGAGTAAGTAACGTAAGGGTAAGAGAGATATGTGGAAATAAAAAGAGCATGGTTGAGAGAGCAGAAGAGGGTGTTTTGAAATGGTTTGGGCACATGGAGAGAATGAGTGAGGAAAGACTGACCAAGAGGATATATGTGTCGGAGGTGGAGGGAACGAGGAGAAGTGGGAGACCAAATTGGAGGTGGAAAGATGGAGTGAAAAAGATTTTGTGTGATCGGGGCCTGAACATGCAGGAGGGTGAAAGGAGGGCAAGGAATAGAGTGAATTGGATCGATGTGGTATACCGGGGTTGACGTGCTGTCAGTGGATTGAATCAGGGCATGTGAAGCATCTTGGGTAAACTATGGAAAGCTGTGTAGGTATGTATATTTGCGTGTGTGGACATATGTATATACATGTGTATGGGGGTGGGTTGGGCCATTTCTTTCGTCTGTTTCCTTGCACTACCTCGCAAACGCGGTAGACAGTGACAAAGCAAAAAAAAAAAAAAAAAAAAAAAAAAAGTATATATATATATATATATATATATATATATATATATATATATATATAGGGTTAAGGAAAATGATTTGGTAAAGAGAGAAGAGGTAGTAAAAGCTTTGCGGAAGATGAAAGCCAGCAAGGCAGCAGGTTTGGATGGTATTGCAGTGGAATTTATTAAAAAAGGGGGTGACTGTATTGTTGACTGGTTGGTAAGGTTATTTAATGTATGTATGACTCATGGTGAGGTGCCTGAGGATTGGCGGAATGCGTGCATAGTGCCATTGTACAAAGGCAAAGGGGATAAGAGTGAGTGCTCAAATTACAGAGGTATAAATTTGTTGAGCATTCCTGGTAAATTATAAGGGAGGGTATTGATTGAGAGGGTGAATGCATGTACAGAGCATCAGATTGGGGAAGAGCAGTGTGGTTTCAGAAGTGGTAGAGGATGTGTGGATCAGGTGTTTGCTTTGAAGAATGTATGTGAGAAATACTTAGAAAAGCAAATGGATTTGTATGTAGCATTTATGGATCTGGAGAAGGCATATGATAGAGTTGATAGAGATACTCTGTGGAAGGTATTAAGAATATATGGTGTGGGAGGCAAGTTGTTACCAGTGAAAAGTTTTTATTGAGGATGTAAGGCATGTGTACGTGTAGGAAGAGAGGAAAGTGATTGGTTCTCAGTGAATGTAGGTTTGCGGCAGGGGTGTGTGATGTCTCCATGGTTGTTTAATTTGTTTATGGATGGGGTTGTTAGGGAGGTGAATGCAAGAGTTTTGGAGAGAGGGGCAAGTATGAAGTCTGTTGTGGATGAGAGAGCTTGGGAAATGAGTCAGTTGTTGTTCGCTGATGATACAGCGCTGGTGGCTGATTCATGTGAGAAACTGCAGAAGCTGGTGACTGAGTTTGGTAAAGTGTGTGAAAGAAGAAAGTTGAGAGTAAATGTGAATAAGAGCAAGGTTATTAGGTACAGTAGGGTTGAGGGTCAAGTCAATTGGGAGGTAAGTTTGAATGGAGAAAAACTGGAGGAAGTGAAGTGTTTTAGATATCTGGGAGTGGATCTGGCAGCGGATGGAACCATGGAAGCAGAAGTGAATCATAGGGTGGGGGAGGGGGTGAAAATCCTGGGAGTCTTGAAGAATGTGTGGAAGTCGAGAACATTATCTCGGAAAGCAAAAATGGGTATGTTTGAAGGAATAGTGGTTCCAACAATGTTGTATGGTTGCGAGGGGTGGCTATGGATAGAGTTGTGCGCAGGAGGGTGGATGTGCTGGAGATGAGATGTTTGAGGACAATGTGTGGTGTGAGGTGGTTTGATCGAGTAAGTAATGTAAGGGTAAGAGAGATGTGTGGAAATAAAAAGAGCGTGGTTGAGAGAGCAGAAGAGGGTGTTTTGAAATGGTTTGGGCACATGGAGTGAATGAGTGAGGAAAGATTGACCAAGAGGATATATGTGTCAGAGGTGGAGGGAACGAGAAGTGGGAGACCAAATTGGAGGTGGAAAGATGGAGTGAAAAAGATTTTGTGTGATTGGGGCCTGAACATGCAGGAGGGGGAAAGGAGGGCAAGGAATAGAGTGAATTGGATCGATGTGGTATACCAGGGTTGACGTGCTGTCAGTGGATTGAATCAGGGCATGTATATGTATATATATATATATATATATATATATATATATATATATATATATATATATATATATATGGATGGAGTGATAAGAGAGATGAAAGCAAAACCAATGGAATAAGGAAGGTTAGAGGTGTATGTATGGAAGTCAAGAGAGGATTAAGGGACAGCATTGTTCTCCTAACCCTGAGCTATACAGCCAAAACATGGAAGAATGAGGTACAGAGGTCATGAATCCAGGCTATAGAAATGAGTTTTTAGAGAAGAGCATGTGGTGCAACTAGATGGAATGAAGAAAGAAATGAAAGGGTGTATGAGAGATGTGGTATGGCAAGGAATGCAAAGGAAGTGAATTGTGATGTGGTAAAATGGATGAAGCATAATACTTCGAGGTGGCTTGGGCATGTGGAAAGAATGCAAGACTGGGAGTATATAAGAAGAGTGTATAATAGTACAATTATAGGGGCTGGTGTGAGTGGGAGACCAACTGTGGCATAGGCAGAGTGGAGGAATACTGGAGGGAGAGAAACAGAGGAAGAATGCATGGAATGCTGTATGCAAGAGAGGTATGTAAGGACAGGGATAAGAGGAGATTCTTTTGCCATGGCCCTCCCTTGATGAAAAATCCAGTGGAAATGGGCATCAGACATATGGATAGATAGACAGAATAAGATGAGAAGCTGTCAATGGGAGGATGAGAAGCTGCCACTGAGCTTTGGTGCATTATACATCTACAAAAGGGTAAGTGCAAATAAGGCTATTGTTCATTTGTTCCTGACACTATCTTGCTAAGACCAGAGAGATGACAGATGTCTAAAAAGCATATATGAAGTGGCCACAAGCCATGGAATTGGTCTGTAGGATTTGGCTGTGGATGGTGGGCTCTGATTTTTGTAAATTTTACATGACATCTCAGTAACAAATATAAGCAAATGAGGCCATCATTTTATCTGTTCCTGGTGCAATATCATGAAAGCAGGACACAACAAACAAGTAAGAAAAAATTATGTATATTTACATAATCTTGCTGGTGCCTTCTCTCCTTGTCCTTGTGCTGTAAATGTGCATGACTCAGTGAACTGTCTAAATGGTAAATGCTGAATAATAGCTTTTTTCCTGAGTGAATACATGAGTTTTTTATTTCACTCATCGATCTGATATTTACTGCCTTGCATGGCAAATGTCCCATAAAAACATATTATGCTAATCAGATGATAACACAGACTATGAAAGAAATACCTTTTAACATTTTTGACAATGCCTGTTCAAATCTTCAGACTGTACTGAGGTGATGATTTTAAGATGTATCAGTGTATTAAGCTGAGGGGGTTTTAATGATCTTAGAAATTCAAAAAAAAAAAAACCTCCTTCAGTAGATTATTACCATCAACTGTTCCATTACCCGATGATTCCTTATTGGTGTTAGTGTCTTGGGTAGAGGGCGTTGCTGCTGGGAGGGCAGAGTACTGCTGGTGCTGGTTCTGCTGGTTTTGGATCTGTGCAGTGGAAGGTGACTCAGCCATTCCCTCAGAACCTCCTCGCTCCCGCATCTCTACATGGTGGAGAAAAAGATGACTAGAATAAGTTTTATTTGGGGAACAAAACAAAAATATATGCTCAAAGAGAAGAAAAGTAAATTATTCACATAATGAGAATTAACGTGCTTTGTTTCCACTTTCTTCAGAGTGTATTTCATTTCCATTTTCTGGTATTTTCTATCCATCCCATAAATGATTTCAGGGTTTATTCATTCATAAATCTTCTCTTCATGGGGAAAATTCAAAACACTGAACTCCTTTATGTCCACACATAAAAGTATGGTTTCAAGGGAATGGCTTAACATAAATGTTTTTAATGCTTATTTTTAATCACTTACTTATATCTAAAGGAGAGGACCTACTTGACCTGGAATTTTAATCATTCAAAAACTCTCAACTTTTAAATGCTTAAAACATTTACTTTCAGAGTAAATAATCTGTTCATGGTGTTCATTACTCTCTTCCTATAATTTTCCATCCTAATACATCATTTGTTAAGCATTATTATTTCTTAGTCTTACAACTCTTGTTCTTTGTTCCTTATCTTTGTTATGGCTCAGAATAAATTAAAGGTCAAGGGCAAAGGGGAGGAATGGTTTGGAAATGTCTTTGGAGTAAAGTCACGGGTTGATGAGGGGACAAGAGTTAAGGAAGGAATAGCACTACTTCTGAAGCAGGGGTTGTAAGAGTGTGTGTAAGGAATGAAATTCTAGATCGATGAGAGTAAAACTGAAAGTAAATAAAGAGAGAGGGTTGATTATTAGTGCTTAATTACCTAGCTATAAGATGAAAGATCATGAGTGTCAGCAGTTTTGGTGCATGAGACCAGTTGTTGGTGATTTAAACGTGATGGTACGTAATGTGGCATTCGATTGTGTAACAGTTTGCATGGGGTATTCAGTGTAATGAATGGAAATAGTGAAGAGCTTGTGGAGTTGTGTGCTGATTAAAGACTGATTATTGGGAATGCTTGGTTCAAAAAAAGAGATATAAACAAGTCAACGTATGTAAGTAGGAGAGGTAGTCAATGCACTTTATCATACTATGTATTAATAGACAGGCATGTAAAAGAGAGACTTTTGGATGTAAATGTGCAAAGGGGCAGCTGGTGGGATGTCTGATCACTATCTTGTGAGGACGAAGGTGAAGATTTACAGAGGTTTTCAAAAGAGAGGAAACAATGTTGGGGAGAAGAAAGTGGTGAAAAAAGTGAGCTTGGAAAGGAGACTTGTGGAAAGAAATACCAGCAGAGATTGAGTGTACAATGGGAAAAGGTGAGCGCAAATGAAGCAAGGAGAGTGGGTGAGGAATGGGAGTTATCTAGAGAAGCAGTGGTGGCATGTGCAAGAGATGCATGTGGCATGAGAAAGGTGGGCAGATCAGAAAGGGTAGTAAGTGGTGGAGTAAAGAAGTAAAGTTGCTAGTGAAACAGAAAAGAGAGAAATTTGGGCAGTACTTACAGGAAAGTACTGCAAATTATTTGGAGATGTATAAGATAAAGCAGCAGGAGGTGAAGAGAAAGGTGCAGGAGTTGAGAAAGGGGGAAATGTGAGTAGGGGTAAGGGAGTATCATTAAACTTTAGGGAGGATAAAGAGATGTTTTGAAAGGAGGTAAATAAAGTGCATAAGACAAGAGAACAAATGGAAACATAAGTGAAGGGGCCAAAAGGGGAAGTGATAACAGGTGGTGATGAAGCGTGGGGAGATGGAGTATTTTGAAGGATTGTTGAATATGTTTGATGATAGAATGGCAGATGTAGCTTGTTTTGGTTGGAGTGGTATTCAAAGTGAAAGAGTCATGGAGCTTGGTTTGATGAAGAGAGATGAGGAAATCTGGCAAGGCAGTAGGAGTGGGTGGTATTGCAGATGAATTCAATAAGAAAGTGGGTGACTGAGGTGTTCATTGGTTGTTAAGGATATTCAGTACATGGTGAAAAGCCTCAGGACTGGCAGAATGCATGTTTAATGTCGCTGTATAAAAGCAGAGGGGACAAAGTCGAATGTTCAAAGTACAGAAGTAAAACTTTGTCGAGTATACCTGGTAAGTAGTATGGGAGGGCATTACTTGAGAAGGTGAAAGCATGTACAAAGCATCACACTGAGGAAGATCAATGCAGTTTCAGAAGTGGTAGAGGATGTGTGGATCAGGTGTCTGCTTTGAAGAATGTGTGAGAAATATTTAGAAAAAAGAGATATGTTTGTATGTGGCACTTATGGATCTGGAGAAGACATTTGATAGTGTTGAAAGAGATGCTTTGCAGAAGGTCTTAAGAGTATGGTGTGGGAGGTAAGCAGCTAGAAGCAGTGAGAAGTTTTCATCAAGGGTGTAAGGAGTGTGTATGAATAGTAAGAGACGAGAGTGAATGGTTCCCATTGAAGGTCAGTCTGCAGCAGTGGTGTGTAATTGTCACCGTAGTTGTTTAATTTGTATATGGATAGGGTGGTGAGGGAGGTAAATGCAAGAGGCTTGTAGAGATGGGCAAATATGCAGACTTTGGGGATGAGTTGTTCTTCGCCAATGATACAGCATTAATGGCTGGTTCAAGTGAGAAACTGCAGATCAAGACAGAATTTTGAAGAGTAAGTAAAAGGAGAAAGTAGAGAGCGATTGTGAATAAAAGCAAGTATATAAGGTCTAGCAGGATTGACGGACAAGTTAGTTGGGATGTAAGTTTAAATGGCACATAAAAAATGGAAGAAATGAAGCCTTTTAGATATCTAGGAGTGGACTTAGCAGTGAAAGGATCCATGGCAATGGAAGTGAGTCATATAGTGGCAGAGGGGGCGAAGGTTCTGAGAGCATTGAAGAATGTTTGGAATTAGAGAAGGTTATCTCAGAGAGCAAAAATGGTTGTGTTTGAAGGAATAGTAGTTCCAACAATAATACATGGTTGTGAAGCATAGATTGTACATAGGGTTGCATGGAGGAGGGTGGATAATATGTGGTGTGAGGTGGTTTGAACAAATAATTGATGAGAGGGTAACAGGGGTGAGTGGTTATAAAGAGTGAGGTTGAGAGAGCAGAAGAGGGTGTGTTGAAATGGTTTGGACATATGGAGGGAACGAGTGAGGAAAAGTTGACAAAGAGGATATATGTATAACAAGTGAAGGAAACAAGAAGCAGGAGACCAAATTGGAAGTGGAGAGAGGGAGTTAAAAAGATTTTGAGTGGTCAGGGCCTAAAAATGCAGGAAGGTGAGAGGCATGCAAAGAATAGAGTAAATTGGAACAATGTGGTATGCCACAGTCAACGTGCTGTCAGTGGACTGAACCAGGCCATGTAAAACGTCTAAGGTATACCATGGACAGGTCTATGGGGCCTGCATGTGGATAGGAAGCTGTGGTTTTCATGCATTACACATGACAGCTAGACTAAATGTGAATGAAAGTGGCCTTTTTTGTCTGTTTTTCTGGCATTACCTCGCTGAAGCAGGGAGTGGCGATGCTGTTTCCTGAGGGGCGAGGTAGCACAAGGAATGAATGAAGACAAGCAAGCATTAATATGTACATGTGAATATATGTATATGCCTGTGTATGTGTATGTATATGTGTATATGTATGTATATGTGCATGCATGAGTGTTTATATATATATATATATATATATATATATATATATATATATATATATATATATATATATATATATATATATATATACCTCTGTAATTTGAGCACTCACTCTTATCCCCTTTGCCTTTGTACAATGGCACTATGCACGCATTCTGCCAATCCTCAGGCACCTCACCATGAGTCATACATACATTGAATAACCTTACCAACCAGTCAATAATACAGTCAGCCCCTTTTTTAATAAATTCCACTGCAATACCATCCAAACCTGCTGCCTTGCCAGCTTTCATCTTCCACAAAGCTTTTACTACCTCTTCTCTGTTTACCAAATCATTTTCCCTAACCCTCTCACTTTGCACACCACCTCGACCAAAACACCCTATATCTGCCACTCTATCATCAAACACATTCAACAAACCTTCAAAATACTCACTCCATCTCCTTCTCACATCACCACTACTTGTTATCACCTCCCCATTTGCGCCCTCCACTGAAGTTCCCATTTGCTCCCTTGTCTTATGCACTTTATTTACCTCCTTCCAGAGGTATAAGTTTGTTGAGTATTCCTGGTAAATTATATGGGAGGGTATTGATTGAGAGGGTGAGGGCATGTACAGAGCATCAGATTGGGGAAGAGCAGTGTGGTTTCAGAAGTGGTAGAGGATGTGTGGATCAGGTGTTTGCTTTGAAGAATGTATGGGAGAAATACTTAGAAAAGCAAATGGATTTGGATGTAGCATTTATGGATCTGGAGAAGGCATATGACAGAGTTGATAGAGATGCTCTGTGGAAGGTATTAAGAATATATGGTGTGGGAGGCAAGTTGTTAGAAGCAGTGAAAAGTTTTTATCGAGGATGTAAGGCATGTGTACGTGTAGGAAGAGAGGAAAGTGATTGGTTCTCAGTGAATGCAGGTTTGCGGCAGGGGTGTGTGATGTCTCCAATGTTGTTTAATTTGTTTATGGATGGGGTTGTTAGGGAGGTAAATGCAAGAGTTTTGGAAAGAGGGGCAAGTATGAAGTCTGTTGGGGATGAGAGAGCTTGGGAAGTGAGTCAGTTGTTGTTCGCTGATGATACAGCGCTGGTGGCTGATTCATGTGAGAAACTGCAGAGGCTGGTGACTGAGTTTGGTAAAGTATGTGAAAGAAGAAAGTTAAGAGTAAATGTGAATAAGAGCAAGGTTATTAGGTACAGTAGGGTTGAGGGTCAAGTCAATTGGGAGGTAAGTTTGAATGGAGAAAAACTGGAGGAAGTAAAGTGTTTTAGATATCTGGGAGTGGATCTGGCAGCGGATGGAACCATGGAAGCGGAAGTGGATCATAGGGTGGGGGAGGGGGCGAAAATTCTGGGAGCCATGAAGAATGTGTGGAAGTCGAGAACATTATCTCGGAAAGCAAAAATGTGTGTGTTTGAAGGAATAGTGGTTCCAACAATGTTGTATGGTTGCGAGGCGTGGGGTATGGATAGAGTTGTGCACAGGAGGATGGATGTACTGGAAATGAGATGTTTGAGGACAATGTATGGTGTGAGGTGGTTTGATCGAGTAAGTAACGTAAGGGTAGGGAGATGTGTGGAAATAAAAAGAGCGTGGTTGAGAAGAGCAGAAGAGGGTGTTTTGAAATGGTTTGGGCACATGGAGAGAATGAGTGAGGAAAGATTGACCAAGAGGATATATGTGTCGGAGGTGGAGGGAACAAGGAGAAGTGGGAGACCAAATTGGAGATGGAAAGATGGAGTGAAAAAGATTTTGTGTGATCGGGGCCTGAACATGCAGGAGGATGAAAGGAGGGCAAGGAATAGAGTGAATTGGATCGATGTGGTATACCGGGGTTGACATGCTGTCAGTGGATTGAATCAGGGCATGTGAAGCGTCTGGGGTAAAGCATGGAAAGCTGTGTAGGTATGTATATTTGCGTGTGTGGACGTATGTATATACATGTGTATGGGGGTGGGGTGGGCCATTTCTTTTGTCTGTTTCCTTTCGCTATCTCGCAAATGCGGGAGACAGCGACAAAGCAAAAAAAAAAAAAAAATATATATATATATATATATATATATATATATATATATATATATATATATATATATATCCCTGGGGATAGGGGAGAAAGAATACTTCCCACGTATTCCCTGCGTGTCGTAGAAGGCGACTAAAAGGGAAGGGAGTGGGTGGCTGGAAATCCTCCCCTCTCGTTTTTTTTTTAATTTTCCAAAAGAAGGAACAGAGAAGGGGGCCAGGTGAGGATATTCCCTCTAAGGCCCAGTCCTCTGTTGCTAACACTACCTCGCTAATGCGGGAAATGGCGAATAGTACGAAAGAAAAGAAGAAAGAATATATATATGTGTGTGTGTGTGTGTGTGTGTGTGTGTGTGTGTGTGTGTGTGTGTGTGTGTATGTGTGTATGTATATGAAAGGATGGACCATTCTTCATCTGTTTCCTGGCGCTGCCTCACTGACACGGAAAACAACGATCAAGTATCATAAATAAATATCAATAATAATAGCAATAATCACTGGAAACCAATCACTTTCCTCTCTTCCTACTTGTACACATGCCTAACATCCTTGATAAAAACTTTTCCCTGTTTCTAGCAGCTTACCTCCCATACCATACACTCTTAATACCTTCCACAAAGCATCTCTATCAACTCTATCATGTGCCTTCTCCAGATCCATAAATGCTACATATAAATCCATCTATTTTTCTAAGTATTTCTCACACACATTCTTCAAAGTGAACAACTGATACACAAATCCTCTACCACTTCTGAAACCACAGTGCTCCTCCCCAATCTGATGCTCTGTACATGCCTTCACCCTCTCAATCAATACCCTCCCTTATAATTTCCCAGGAATACTCAACAAACTTATACCTCTGTAATTTGAACACTCACCTTTATCCCCTTTACCTTTGTACAATGGCACTATACATGCATTCTGCCAATCCTCAGGCACTTCACCATGACTCATACATACACTGAATTCTTTTAAGGAAGGAGTGCAAATGATTGGAAGATGTATAAAAGAGAGTGGCAGGAGGTCAAGAGGAAGGTGCAAGGGTTGAAAAAGAGAGCAAATGAAACTTGGGGTGAGAGAGTATCATTAAACTTTAGGGAGAATAAAAAGATATTTTGGAAAGAGGTGAATAAGATGTTTAAGAAAAGTGAGCAAATGGAAACATCAGTAGGGGGGGGGGTGTGATAACTGGTAGTGATGAAGTGAAAAGGAGATGGAGTGAGTATTTTGAAGGTTTGCTGAATGTGCTTGATGATACAGAAGCAGATATAGGGTGTTTTGGTCGGGGTGGTATGTGAAGTGAGAGGGTCAGGGAGATGGTTTGATTAAGAGAGAAGAGGTAGTGAAAGGTTTACAGATGATGAAATCTGGCAAGGCAGCAGGTTTCAATGATATTACAGTGGAAGTTATGAAGAAGGGGTGACTGTGATGTTGACTTGTAGATAAGGATATTCAATGTAGGTATTGATCATAGTGAAGTGCCTGAGGATTGATGGAATGCATGCATAGTGCCATTGTACAAAGGTAAAGAGGATAAAGGTGAGTGTTCAAATTACAGAGGTATAAGTTTGAGTATTCCTGGGAAATTATATGGGAGGGTATTGATTGAGAGGGTGAAAGCATGTACAGAGCGTCAGACTGGGGAAACGCATTGTGGTTTCAGAAGTAGTAGAGGATGTGTGGATCAGGTGTTTGCTTTGAAGAATGTATGTGAGAAATACTTAGAAAAACATTGATCTGTATGTAGCATTTATGGCTCTGGAGGAGGCCTATGATAAGGTTGATAGAGATGCTTTGTGGAAGGTTTTAAAAGTATATGGTGTGGGAGGTAAGTTGCCAGAAGCAGTGAAAAGTTTTTACCTAGGATGTAGGGCATGTGTATGAATTGGAAGAAAGGAGAGTGATTGGTTCCCAGTGAATGTCAGTTTGCAGCAGGGGTGTGTGATGTCCCCATGGTTGTTTAATTTGTTTATGGATAGGGTGGTTAGGGAGTTGAATGTAAAAGTTTTGGAGAGAGAGGCAAGAATGCAGTCTATTGTGGATGAGAGGGCCTGGGAAGTGAGTCAGTTGTTGTTCGCTCATGATGCAATCCTGGAGGCTGATTCGGGTGAGAAACTGCAGTGGTTCATGACAGAGTTTGGAAAAGTCCTTGAAAGAAGTTGAGAGTAAATGTGAATAAGAGCAAGGTTATTAGGTTCAGTAGGGCTGAGGGACAAGCTAATTGAGATGTAAGTGTAAATGGAGAAAAATTACAGGAATTGAAGTGTTTTAGATATCTGGGAGCGGAATTAGCAATTAATGGAACCATGGAAGCAGAAGTGAGTCACAGGGTGGGAGAGGTGAAGAAGGTTCTGGGAGCGATGAAGAATGTGTGGAAGGAGAGAATGTTATCTCAGAGAGCAAAAATGGGTATGTTTGAAGGAACAGTAGTTCCAACATCATTATATGGTTGTGGGGCATGGGGTATAGACAGGGTTGTACAGAGGAGGGTGGATGTACTGGAAATTAAATGTTTGAGGAGAATATGTGGTGTGAGGTGGTTTGATCGAATAAGTACTGAAAGGTAAGAGAGATGTGTGGTAATAAAAAGAGTGTGGTTGAGAGAGCAGAAAAGGGAGTGTTGAAATGGTTTGGACACATAGAGAGGATGAGTGAGGAAAGATTGACAAAGAGAATATATGTCTCAGAGGTGGAGGGAACAAGGAGAGGTGGGAGATCATACTGGAGGTGGAAGGATGGAGTGAAAAATATTTTCAGTGATCGGGGCCTGAACATACAGGAGGGTGTAAGGCATGCAAGAGATAAAGTGAAATGGAACGATGTGGTATACCAGGGTCGACATGGTGTCAATGGACTGAACCAGGGCTAATGAAGTGTCTTGAGTAAACCATGGAAAGGTCTGTGGGGCCTAGATATGGATAGAAAGCTATGGTTTCAGTGCATTACACATGACAGCTAGAGACTAAATGTGAACAAATGTGCATGCACATACACATACATATAAATTTCAACGTAAACATACATACACATTCAAACACAAAAATACATATATACATATGTACATATTCATACTTGCTGCCTTCATCCATTCCCATTGCCACCCCACCACACAGGAACAGCAATCCCCCCCTCTCCCTCCTGTGAGATAGCACCAGGAAAAGACAAAAAGGCCACATTCATTCACATTCACTCTCTTCCTGTCCTGTGTAATGCACCCAAATCACAGCTACCTTTCCACTTCCAGGCCCTACAGACCTTTCCATGGTTTACCCAACGCTTCACGTGCCCTGGTTCAATCCAGTGACAGCACATCGACCCCAGTATACCACATCATTCCAATTCACTGTATTCCTTACAGTTTTTCACTATGGTGTATGTTCAGGCCACGATCACTCAAAATTACTTTCACTCCATCCTTCCACTTCCAATTTGGTCTCCTGCTTCTTCTTATTCCCTCCATCTCTGACGCATATATCTTCAATCACAATCTTTCCTCACTGACTCCCTCCAAGTGTACAAACCATTTCAACAAAAGCTCTTCTGCTCTCTCAACTACACTCGTTTTATCACCACACATCTCTCTTACCCTTACATTACTTACTCGATCAAACAACCTCACACCATATATCCTCCTCAAACATTTCAATTCCAACACATCAACCATCCATCGCACACACCTATCTATAGCAAGATAACATTCTCGCCTTCCACACATTCTTCAATGCTCCCAAAACCTTCGCCCCCACCCACACCCTGTGACTCACTTCCGCTACCATGGTCCCATCCGCTGACAAATCCACTCTCCCAGATATCTAAAACACTTCACTTCCACCAGTTTTTCTCCATTCAAACTTACCTCCCACTTGAAGTGTCCCTCAACCCTAGTGTACCTAATAACCTTGGTCATATTCATATTTACTCTCAGCTTTCTTCTATAACACTGTACCAAACTCAGTCAAAAGCTTCTGAAGTTTCTCACATGAATCAGCCACCAGTGCTGTATCATCAGCGAACAACAACTGACTCACTTCCCAAGCTCTCTCATTCACAACAGACTGCATACTTGCCCCTCTCTCCAAATATCTTGCATTCACCTCCTTAACAACCCCATCCATAAATAAATTGAACAACCATGGAGACATCAGGCACCCCTGACGAAAACCAACATTCACTGAGAACCAATTACTTTCCTCTCTTCGTACTCGTACACATGCCTTACATCCTCAATAAAAACTTTTCACATCTAGCAGCTTGCCTCCCAAGTCATATATTCTGAATACCTTCCACAGACCATCTCTATCAACTCTATCATATGCCTTCTCCAGATCCATAAATGCTACATTCAAATCCATTTGCTTTTCTAAGTATTTCTCACATATATTCTTCATAGCAAACACCTGATCCACATATCCTCTACCACTTCTGAAACCACACTGCTCTTCCCCAATCTGATGCTCTGTACATGCCTTCACCCTCCCATATAATTTCCCAGAAATACTCAACAATCTTAAACCTCTGTAATTTGAGCACTCATCTTTATCCCCTTTGCCTTTGTATAATGGCATTTTGTAGGCATCCTACCAATCCTTAGGCACCTCACCATGAGTCATACATACATTAAATATCCTTACCAACCAGTCAACAACACAGTCACCCCCTTTTCAATACATTCCACTGCGATACCATCCAAACCCGCTGCCTTGCCAGCTTTCATCTTCCACAGAGCTTTTACCACCTCTTCTGTGTTTACCAAACCATTCTCTCTAACCCTCTCACTTCCCACACCAACCCGATCAAAACATCCTATATCTACCACTCTATCATCTAACACATTCAACAAACCTTCAAAATACTCAATCCATCTCCTTCTCACTTCACCACTACTTGTTATTACCTCCCTATTAGCCCCCTTCACCGATGTTCCCATTTGTTCTCTTGTCTGACGCACTTTATTTACCTCCTTCCAAAACATGTTTTTATTCTCCCAAAAATTTACTGATACTCCTAACTTTCATTTGCCCTCATTTTCCCCTCTTGAACTGTTCTACTGACCACCTGCCTCTTTCTTTTATACATCTCCCATTCATTTGCACTATTTCCCTGCAAAAATCGTCAAAATGCCTCTCCCTTATATTTCACTAACAATCTTACTTCTTCATCCCACCACTCACTAACCTTTCTAATCTGTCCACCTCCCACGCTTCTCATGCCACAAGCATCTTTTGCGTAAGCCATCACTGCTTCCATAAATACATCCCATTCCTCCCCCACTCCCATTATGTCCTTTGTTCTCACCTTTTTCCATTCTGTACTCAGTCTCTCCTACTACTTCCTCACAAAAGTCTCCTTCCCAAGCTCACTTACTCTCACCACTCTTTTTACCCCAACATTCTCTCTTCTCTCCTGAAAACCTCTACAAATCGTCACCTTTGCCTCCACAAGATAATGATCAGATATCCCTCCAGTTGCACCTCTCAGCACATTAACATCCAAAAGTCTCTCTTTCACACGACTATCAATTAACACGTAATCTAATAACGCTCTCTGGCCATCTCTCCTACTTACATACATATACTTATGTATATCACTCTTTTTAAACCAGGCATTCCCAATAACCAGTCCTTTTTCAACACATAAATCTACAAGGTCTTGACCATTTCCATTTACAACACTGAACAACCCATGTCACCAATTATTCCCTCAACTGCCACATTACTCACTTTTGCATTCAAATCACCCATCACTATAACCAGGTCTCGTGCATCAAAACTACTAACACACTCATTCAGCTGCTCCCAAAACACTTGCCTCTCATGATCTTTCTTCTCATGCCCAGGTGCATATGCACCAATAATCACCCATCTCTCTCCATCAACTTTCAGTTTTACCCATATCAATCTAGAATTTACTTTTTTACACAATATCACATACTCTGAGTGAAATGAAGCTCAAGGGTAAAGGGGAAGAGTGGTTTGGGAATGTCTTGGGAGTAAAGTCAGGGGTTGGTGAGAGGACAAGAGCAAGGGAAGGAGTAGCAGTACTCCTGAAACAGGAGTTATGGGAGTATGTGATAGAATGTAAGAAAGTAAATTCTCGATTAATATGGGTAAAACTGAAAGTTGATGGAGAGAGATGGGTGATTATTGGTGCATATGCACCTGGGCATGAGAAGAAAGATCATGAGAGGCAAGTGTTTTGGGAGCAGCTGAATGAGTGTGTTAGTGGTTTTGATGAACGAGACCGGGTTATAGTGATGGGTGATTTGAATGCAAAGGTGAGTAATGTGGCAGTTGAGGGAATAATTGGTATACATGGGGTGTTCAGTGTTGTAAATGGAAATGGTGAAGAGCTTGTAGATTTATGTGCTGAAAAAGGACTGATGATTGGGAATACCTGGTTTAAAAAGCGAGATATACATAAGTATATGTATGTAAGTAGGAGAGATGGCCAGAGAGCGTTATTGGATTACGTGTTAATTGACAGGCGCGCGAAAGAGAGACTTTTGGATGTTAATGTGCTGAGAGGTGCAACTGGAGGGATGTCTGATCATTATCTTGTGGAGGCTAAGGTGAAGATTTGTATGAGTTTTCAGAAAAGAAGAGTGAATGTTGGGGTGAAGAGGGTGGTGAGAGTAAGTGAGCTTGGGAAGGAGACTTGTGTGAGGAAGTACCAGGAGAGACTGAGTACAGAATGGAAAAAGGTGAGAACAATGGAAGTAAGGGGAGTGGGGGAGGAATGGGATGTATTTAGGGAATCAGTGATGGATTGCGCAAAAGATGCTTGTGGCATGAGAAGAGTGGGAGATGGATTGATTAGAAAGGGTAGTGAGTGGTGGGATGAAGAAGTAAGAGTATTAGTGAAAGAGAAGAGAGAGGCATTTGGACGATTTTTGCAGGGAAAAAATTAAATTGAGTGGGAGACGTATAAAAGAAAGAGACAGGAGGTCAAGAGAAAGGTGCAAGAGGTGAAAAAAAGGGCAAATGAGAGTTGGGGTGAGAGAGTATCATTAAATTTTAGGGAGAATAAAAAGATGTTCTGGAAGGAGGTAAATAAAGTGCGTGAGACAAGGGAGCAAATGGGAACTTCAGTGAAGGGCGCAAATGGGGAGGTGATAACTAGTGGTGATGTGAGAAGGAGATGGAGTGAGTATTTTGAAGGTTTGTTGAAGTGGCAGATATAGGGTGTTTTGGTCGAGGTGGTGTGCAAAGTGAGAGGGTTAGGGAAAATGATTTGGTAAACAGAGAAGAGGTAGTAAAAGCTTTGCGGAAGATGAAAGCCGGCAAGGCAGCAGGTTTGGATGGTATTGCAGTGGAATTTATTTAAAAAGGGGGTGACTGTATTGTTGACTGGTTGGTAAGGTTATTTAATGTATGTATGACTCATGGTGAGGTGCCTGAGGATTGGCGGAATGCGTGCATAGCGCCATTGTACAAAGGCAAAGGGGATAAGAGTGAGTGCTCAAATTAAAGACGTATAAGTTTGTTGAGTATTCCTGGTAAATTATATGGGAGGGTATTGATTGAGAGGGTGAAGGCATGTACAGAGCATCAGATTGGGGAAGAGCAGTGTGGTTTCAGAAGTGGTAGAGGATGTGTGGATCAGGTGTTTGCTTTGAAGAATGTATGTGAGAAATACTTAGAAAAGCAAATGGATTTGTATGTAGCATTTATGGATCTGGAGAAGGCATATGATAGAGTTGATAGAGATGCTCTGTGGAAGGTATTAAGAATATATGGTGTGGGAGGCAAGTTGTTAGAAGCAGTGAAAAGTTTTTATCGAGGATGTAAGGCATGTGTACGTGTAGGAAGAGAGGAAAGTGATTGGTTCTCAGTGAATGTAGGTTTGCGGCAGGGGTGTGTGATGTCTCCATGGTTGTTTAATTTGTTTATGGATGGGGTTGTTAGGGAGGTGAATGCAAGAGCTTTGGAAAGAGGGGCAAGTATGAAGTCTGTTGGGGATGAGAGAGTTTGGGAAGTGAGTCAGTTGTTGTTCGCTGATGATACAGCGCTGGTGGCTGATTCATGTGAGAAACTGCAGAAGCTGGTGACTGAGTTTGGTAAAGTGTGTGAAAGAAGAAAGTTAAGAGTAAATGTGAATAAGAGCAAGGTTATTAGGTACAGTAGGGTTGAGGGTCAAGTCAATTGGGAGGTGAGTTTGAATGGAGAAAAACTGGAGGAAGTAAAGTGTTTTAGATATCTGGGAGTGGATATGGCAGCGAATGGAACCATGGAAGCGGAAGTGGATCATAGGGTGGGGGAGGGGGCAAAAATTCTGGGAGCCTTGAAGAATGTGTGGAAGTCGAGAACATTATCTCGGAAAGCAAAAATGGGTATGTTTGAAGGAATAGTGGTTCCAACAATGTTGTATGGTTGCGAGGCGTGGGCTATGGATAGAGTGGTGCGCAGGAGGATGGATGTGCTGGAAATGAGATGTTTGAGGACAATGTGTGGTGTGAGGTGGTTTGATCTAGTAAGTAACGTAAGGGCAAGAGAGATGTGTGGAAATAAAAAGAGCGTGGTTGAGAGAGCAGAAGAGGGTGTTTTGAAATGGTTTGGGCACATGGAGAGAATGAGTGAGGAAAGGTTGACCAAGAGGATATATGTGTTGGAGGTGGAGGGAACAAGGAGAAGAGGGAGACCAAATTGGAGGTGGAAAGATGGAGTGAAAAAGATTTTGTGTGATCGGGGCCTGAACATGCAGGAGGGTGAGAGGAGGGCAAGGAATAGAGTGAATTGGAGCGATGTGGTATAGCGGGGTTGACGTGCTGTCAGTGGATTGAATCAGGGCATGCGAAGCGTCTGGGGTAAACCATGGAAAGCTGTGTAGGTATGTATATTTGCGTGTGTGGACGTATGTATATACATGTGTATGGGGGTGGGTTGGGCCATTTCTTTCGTCTGTTTCCTTGCGCTACCTCGCAAACGCGGGAGACAGCGACAAAGCAAAAAAAAAAAAAAAAAAAAATCACATACTCCCACCACTCCTGTTTCAGGAGTAGCGCTACTCCTTCCCTTGCTCTTGTCCTCTCACAAACTTCTGACTTTACTCCCAAGACATTCCCAAGCCACGCTTCCCCTTTACCCTTGAGCTTCGTTTCACTCAGAGCCAAAACATCCAGGTTCCTTTCCTCAAACATACTATCTATCTCTCCTTTTTTCTCATCTTATATACATCCACACACATTTAGACACCCCAATCTGAGCCTTCGAGGGGGATGAGCACTCCCCGCGTGACACCTTCTGTTTCCCCTTTTAGAAAGTCAAAATACAAGGAGGGGAGGGTTTCTAGCCCCCCCACTCCCGTCCCCTTTAGTCACCTTCTACGACACGTGAGGAATGCGTGGGAAGTATTCTTTCTCCCCTATCCCCAGGGATACATATATATGGTTTCGGTGCATTATTACATGACAGCTAGAGACTGAGTGTGAACGAATGGGGCCTTTGTTGTTTTTTCCTAGCACTACCTCGCACACAAGAGGGTGGAGGGGGTTGTTATACCATGTGTGGCGAGGTGGCGATGAGAATGAATAAAGGCAGACAGTATGAATTATGTACATTGTGTATATATATATATGTATACGTCTGTGTGTGTATATATATGTATACATTGAGATGTATAGGTATGTATATTTGCGTGTGTGGACGTGTATGTATATACATGTGTATGTGCGTGGGTTAGGCCATTCTTTCATCTGTTTCCTTGCGCTACCTCGCTGACGCGGGAGACAGCGACAAAGCAAAATATAATAAATATATATTTTTTTTTTTTTTGCTTTGTCACTGTCTCCCGCGTTTGCGAGGTAGCGCAAGGAAACAGACGAAAGAAATGGCCCAACCCACCCCCATACACATGTATATACATATGTCCACACACGCAAATATACATACCTACACAGCTTTCCATGCTTTACCCCAGACGCTTCGCATGCCCTGATTTAATCCACTGACAGCACGTCAACCCCGGTATACCACATCGATCCAATTCACTCTATTCCTTGCCCTCCTTTCACCCTCCTGCATGTTCAGGCCCCGATCACACAAAATCTCTTTCACTCCATCTTTCCACCTCCAATTTGGTCTCCCACTTCTCCTCGTTCTCTCCACCTCCGACACATATCCTCTTGGTCAATCTTTCCTCACTCATTCTCTCCATGTGCCCAAACCATTTCAAAACACCCTCTTCTGCTCTCTCAGCCACGCTCTTTTTATTTCCACACATCTCTCTTACCCTTACGTTACTTACTCAATCAAACCACCTCACACCATACATTGTCCTCAAACATCTCATTTCCAGCACATCCATCCTCCTGCGCACAACTCTATCCATAGTCCACACCTCGCAACCATACAACATTGTTGGAACCACTATTCCTTCAAACATACCCATTTTTGCTTTCCGAGATAATGTTCTCGACTTCCACACATTCTTCAAGGCTCCCAGGATTTTCGCCCCCTCCCCCACCCTATGATCCACTTCCGCTTCCATGGTTCCATCCGCTGCCAGATCCACTCCCAGATATCTAAAACACTTTACTTCCTCCAGTTTTTCTCCATTCAAACTTACCTCCTAATTGACTCGATATATATATATATATATATATATATATATATATATATATATATATATATATATATTTTTCTTTTATTATTATTTTGCTTTGTCGCTGTCTCCCGCGTTTGCGAGGTAGCGCAAGGAAACAGACGAAAGAAATGGCCCAACCCACCCCATACACATGTATATACATACACGTCCACACACGCAAATATACATACCCATACATCTCAATGTACACATATATATACACACACAGACACATGCATATATACACATGCACACAATTCACAATGTCTGCCTTTATTCATTCCCATCGCCACCTCGCCACACATGGAATAACATCCCCCTCACCCCTCATGTGTGCGAGGTAGCGCTAGGAAAAGACAACAAAGGCCCCATTCGTTCACACTCAGTCTCTAGCTTTCATGCAATAATGCCCGAAACCACAGCTCCCTTTCCACATCCAGGCCCCACATAACTTTCCATGTTTTACCCCAGACGCTTCACATGCCCTGATTCAATCCATTGACAGCACATCGACCCCGGTATACCACATCGATCCAATTCACTCTATTCCTTGCCCGCCTTTCACCCTCCTGTACGTTCAGGCCCCGATCACTCAAAATCTTTTTCACTCCATCTTTCCACCTCCAATTTGGTCTCCCACTTCTCCTTGTTCCCTCCACCTCCGACACATACATCCTCTTGGTCAATCTTTCCTCACTCATTCTCTCCATGTGCCCAAACCATTTCAAAACACCCTCTTCCGCTCTCAACCACGCTCTTTTCATTTCCACACATCTCTCTTACAAACACTATAAACAAACTATGATGGTAGCTCCAACCATTATCACAGAATTATTACTCCTCTTCATACAGTCTCACCACAGTAAGCTTTATGCTTAACAATGTCAGTAACAATACACATTAAAACCATACAGTTCACTTTTGTGAAAGTGTCAGAATGTCTCCTTTAAAAACTGCTTTCTTATTCTTGATGAGTAAACTGTGGATACAACAGCTAAGTGACATTCCAAACTGATCATTACAATGGAGTGACAGGAACTAACCCACTACCTGTCATGTCATATCACTTAGTATTAGATGTGAGATTTCTTATCTAATCATGCAATCCCAGGAAAACCCATTCACATGGTCATACCTTGTATCTTCAGGGCTGCAATACAGTTAGTAGCAGGGAAATAGTAGACTCTTTTGGGGTAGGAAGTTCATCAATGAGACTATATTGCTTTTCATCCACTGACATTCATACAACCTCATTGAAGGTGATATTTTTTAACTGTGTCATAAATCTTGCATGTGGAGTGCAGTAACTCCTTAGAAAGGGAACTAAATATATTGATTAATGGCTCGGTAACCAGTTATGATACAATACCTGTAGAAATAGCACCGTGAATCACAAG